>NC_067398.1:361500106-361814273 GCF_016432865.1 Antechinus flavipes | reverse complement strand
GGCCCTCTAATTGTCCACCTGTCAAAAACAACATTTCCCAAGGGACTATTCCCTTTAATTTAATTCCTGAATACTAGCTCTACCACTGGGAGAATCAACCAGGTATAATATAAGGATGGCAGAATTTATTGATTTGTGAAATGGATATGTTCTAACATGTTTATTTTTATTGTTATTTCTTTTTACATCACATTCATTTTTTAAAATCTTTCTCTCCCTTCTCCTCATTAGTGAGTAATCCCTTGTTATAAAGAATAAAATAGAAGAGGAAGACAACAGTTCAATAAAACTAATTCATAAATCAATTGAATCTGGCAGCAAGTACAATCTTTCACACCCATAGTCTCCCACCTTGCAAAGGAGGAAGGTGCTATTTCTCTAGGACTAAGCTTCTTGGTTATTATAATATGATTATACTTGGTTATTATCATTTCACATTTGGGTATTTTTTTAAAATCTTAGTACATTATAATCATCTCATCTTTTTATGGCATGTGTTGTTAGGGATAGGGACTTAAATTGTGATTTCATTGATACAGGGAACACTCAATTAAGAAACCATGCAGGTTGATACCTTCTCTGTAATTTATAATCTTAGGGAATCATTTGAGAGATTAAGTGACTTGTTCAGGATCACTCAGCTCATGTGTCAAAGAAACCAGACCTTACAGGTTTCAATGCCATTTCCCAAATAATGTCACATTACCTCTCAGCACAAATCCTGTCATACTTTTTCAGATGATTAAAAAATAAAACATTTCATCAAGTATTATAGTAATGATCTATTGTGACTATACTGACAATGCCAAATAAGCATGTAATTGCACAGAATGGAAGAAGAAATAAGATAATTTCTTCAAGAGAGGCATCCCAATTTTTTAAATACAGTTTCTGGGCAGTTCTGTGGATAAGGGCAGCTCTGGGAAGTAAGTCTGATGAATCAGTTAAAGTTGGTAAAGGGTCTGGTAATTCTATGGCAGGAAACAGGATATGGTAAGTCTCCTGAGGCCTGGCCAAATGAGGCTGTGGTTTCCTTGATCAGCTTTCTGATTTCCTAAAGCCTAACATTCAGTCTTCATTTTTTTTTTTTTTTTTTTGCAGTGGTTTTCCATTCAAGAACAGCTTTCCTAGTCCAGGCTATGAATGTTAGACAATCAGTGTGTGTCTTTCTCTTTGCTTTAAAGAAGTGTGAGACTTCCATCCTTACAGGATTAAGGATGTTGTTCCAAATACCCTTAAACAGCAGGAGCTGAGCAGCTCAGCCATAAGAAAAGTCTTTAAATTGACTAGGAAAGAACAATGTGCTTTTTCAACTCTACCCCATCCTCACAACACAGATCATATACATATAATTTTCCTAAGGCTTTTTTTGCCTCTTTGTCATTACCTATTTACTTTGACTCAGTGGCCTAAAATGATGGTTGGATCTGAACCAAGCTTTTTTTTTGAAGAGCTTACCAGAATTATTAATAAAATTAAAACCATAAGACTCTCAATAATACAGCTCAAAGATAGATTAACATCTTAGATATTTTAGACTGAGATTCAAATCTCTGTGTACTTCAATGTATTCTGTGACTTCCTCCATTATATCCCCTCTGTTTGTGATTAATAAAAAATATGAATCACATAGTAATTATGACATAGTTTTATATTAAAAATCAAAATTTAAGAACAGCTTAAAGAAACATTGCAAAAAATTCCTGTTTGCTGAGAGGAAAGGAGAATAGAAGGTGGAAAGGGTGGGGAGGAAAATTAATCCTTGTCTTTTCCCGGATTTCAAGTCAATAATAGCTCTAGTTCTGAAATTCATTTTACTCACCATTAAAAAAGGGAATTAAAAAGTATAATGACAATAACAACAACAATAATAGCATTTATGTAGCATTTTAAGGTTTGTAAATTGTTTTACATAAGCTGTGTCATTTTGATTCTTACAGTTACCCTGTAAAAAGCAAGATCAATGCTCTATTCATTATACCACTTAGCAGCCAAAGTAATTTTTAAGGTCTTTTCCAATTTTAAAATATCTTCTCTCTCTCATGATTTATGATAAGCCAATCCACCAGAGATACAAAAGTAAAAATGAAAGCCTTTGCCCTATAGGAGCAAGATTTTAAGACTAGAGCATATTCATGGAAAACTATGTCTTCTTCTATGTAGTAATAAATTGACCAAGTTCTGTTTTTTCAGAATCTAATTAGACTGTTTGTGACAGTGCAGTATAGTAAAAAGAGCCCTAGACTTTGTCAAGAAATCTGAGCTTGAATCCTGTCTCTGAAATATAATATAATAATATATATATATATAATAATATATAATATTGAACAAGTTGCTTAAGTTCTCTGGGGCTCATTTTCTTTACATTTAAAGTAGGGATGACAAATTTGGTATTATCTATTTGCCAGAGTATTTTCCACTTGGGTGGTTAGGTGGTTCAGGGGATAGAACATACTACCTCAAACATTATTAGCTGTGTGACCCTGGGCAAGTCACTTAACTCTGTTTGCTTTAGCTTTCTCATGGCAAACCATTTCAATATCTTTGCCAAGAAAACCTCAAATGGAGTCATGAAGAGACAGCCATAACTTAAATAACTGAAAAAAACAACAATAAAAATTTTACAAATAATTTGCATATATTGTATCCTGCTGGACCTGAAGTCAGAAAGGTTCATCTTCCTGAGATCAAATCTGGCCTCAAACATGTAGCAGCTGAGATATCCTGGGCAAGTCACTTAACCCTGTTTGCCTTAATTTCCTCATGTATAAAATGACCTGTAGAAGGAAATGGCAAATCACTCCACTCTCCTTGCCAAGAAAACCCTAATAGAACCATAAAGAGTTGGAAATGACTAAAACCATTGAACAGCAATATTATCCACTTCAATGGGGATAATCAGGGCCAAACCCAGGTTTAAGATGGGTTTCTTTGGTCAAGCCCCAGGATATGGCAGAGCTTCCCATAAGAGCAATATAATTATTTGAAATTTTTTGGCTCATTGATCTACACAGAGAAGACCAAATGGATGTTGAATGTCCATTGCCCAGATATGTTTATCTGAGATAGAAGATACAGATGTACTATCAGCCAGGCCCAGAGTTGAGCAGAAGGGTATAGAGTTGGATTGCTTTGGGAAATTACAAAGCACTTTTACTTTACTTTTTTTAAGTTTCCCAAATCAGCCAAAGGCCCATTTTTTCAATATAAACAATTTAACAGGGCTTCCATGTGATAGGGAGACTTGAAACACCACAACCTCCAAGGAACTAAAGATGAATATGACCCAAAAGGCAATGGAAAGGCATCTACTAATTGTGACATGCAGGCTGCAACATATAACCAAGGACTACGAGTAAAAGATATCATCAATGAATTATGACAGAAAGAGAATATGAGTTAGTCATTTGATGAGTTAAGGGAAGACAGGAAGGCTCACTGGTACCCTGTGATGTGAGAAGGCAAGAAAGGCTTCTAGTAAGTTGCCCAGATCCCTTGTGGGGAACTTATGGGAGGATGTGAATGAGAGGATGGGCACAGATTGGGGAGGGATAGAAGGGTTGTGATCTCCATTACTGGGGAAACTTCAGCAATACTTTTTTCTACAATGTTATGAGAAAAGTTCTTTGAAAATTCTAATGTGCTATAGACATATAAATTGCCAGATTAGTACAACATAATTATTATTTATTATCCCTAACCTTGAATTCCCTATCTTCATTAGGTTTCTGGATATTTTAAGGCTCACCTATATCTCCATCTGATATGGGACAGGAAAAAAGAGAAATTTTAATCATTCAGTTTTGATATCTGTCATTTTCTCTGGGGTAAAAGGGTTCTTATGGGAAGATGGTAGAAATGATTGGTTAAAATGAGACATTTAGATCATTTAATTATCAACATCTTCTGACTTCTATCATGCCTGTCTTCCATTAATTGTGCATTTCTGTGGACAATTAAAAGCATTAAAACTAGCAGGCATTTATTGCATATCCATCTTAAAAACAACAAAAAAATGCATGTTAAAGTTTAAAATACAGCTGACAAAACACATTTTCCAAAACAAATCCTACAGTAAGTGATGCAAGCATTATCTGTATCTTATAGATAAGAAAATTGAAGTTTAGATAGGCCATGTAACTTACCAAAAGTCCTATAATGGATAACTATCAAAGTTGATATTCAAAATAAAATCCTTTTGACCTCAGGTCTAGGCCTCTTTGCACTCTTCCACTTTTCCCATACTAAGAAGATAGAAAACATGATCCCTTACATTGAAGGATGTTAACAATTAGTTAGGAAAAATAAGACATAAATGACCATTCACAATTTTAAAAAATTACATACTATATAGGGGTAATAAGTGAAATATAGGAGTTGGGCAAACTCTGGGAAAAGGCTTAGTAGTCTGGACAGAATGGAAACTCTAGCCTGGATATTTTCTATAGCCAGTCCTACCATACTTCCTTGGCTAGTTGAGAATGAACTTCAGAAGGAAAAGAGAGAGATAACATTCTTTACTCCAGGACTTCTTTGACTTTTTCCAATCATGACCCTTTTTCCCCTGAGAAATTTTTACATGATTCCAGCTACATAGGTATATAAAATAAGTATACAAATCAAATATTTACTGGGAAAAATCATAAAGAAATTTATTTTAAAACAAAATCTTTGGTATACATATAATTTTACCAATTATTAAAGATTAAAGCAAATTTGCATATTAATGAGATGGATGTACTTGTTTATTTTTACATAAGAATTAAATCAGAATTTTCATTGCTCCTTTAAAAGCTGGATTTTCTTTTATATGTGGCACTTGGCTTTTATTTATTCTCGTTAATTTGCCTTCCATGTATAGGAAAGCTCAAAATCTCAGAATCTTAGTCTCAGTTATATCTACTTAAGTAGATTTGGAATTTGGAATAAACCTTTGAGGGAGGGAACTTTATCTTCGCTTGGCTCCACACAAGGCTTTTTGTCTTTCTTTCCTCCTTCTCTTCTATTCCTTGGAATTCCAAATGATAAGAGGAGCAGGGGGGAAGAGGGGGGGGCTGGGGGTGAGAACAAGGGAGGAGAGAAAATCCAGATAGGCTTTGGAAGTATGTTGAAAGACAGACCCTAGTAGTTGTTTTGAAAGGAAGCAAGTTAGCAATCAGGAAATGACAAAAGCAGAAAGGAACTGTTTATCCTAAATCAGATAGAGACTTGGGACATAGACACAGCCCCAGGTGAGGAGGAGAAAGTAGGTTCAAAAATAGATTAAATGCTTGTGGATTTATCTGGTTGGCTATTCTGTCTTTCAAAAGCATGTGGTCCCTAGAGGCAAAGACTACTTAAGAGAAAAAATGCTTCTAGCTAGGACTTTAGGAACTAACACATCCTTCTGCAGGTGAATCAAAAGTAGTTGAGGATTTTTTCCTAGTCTGATATTGAATGTGGAAAAGCATGCCTTTCTCACAAAAGAAGGTGAAGTTTAAGCCTCTTAATTCTAAACTAAGTGAGAAGACAGAACACACTATACTCTTTTTGAATACGAGTAAAGGACTGTAACTGTAACCAAAAACAGAAATTCCACAATTACTTTTTTTTCTTTTTAACTCAATTTTTCTTAAGGGTTTTTATTTTCTTTCTTTCTTTCTTTTCTTTTCTTTTTTAAAAAATAATTATAACTTTTTATTGACAGAACCCATGCCTGGGTAATTTTTTTACATTATCCCTTGCACTCACTTCTGTTTCGACTTTTCCCCTCCCTCCCTCCACCCCCTCCCCCAGATGGCAAGCAGTCCTATACATGTTAAATAGGTTACAGTATATCCTAGATACAATATATGTGTGCAGAACCGAATAGTTCTCGTTGTACAGGAAGAATTGGATTCAGAAAGTAAAAATAACCCGGGAAGAAAAACAAAAATGCAAACAGTTTCCATTCATTTCCCAGTGTTCTTTCTTTGGGTGTAGTGGCTTTGTAGATCGTTGATCAATTGAAACTGAGTTAGATCTTCTCTTTGTCAAAGAAATCCACTTCCATCAGAATACATCCTCATACAGTGTCGTTGTTGAAGTATATAATGATCTCCTGGTTCTGCTCATTTCACTTAGCATCAGTTCATGTAGGTCTCTCCAAGCCTCTCTGTATTCATCCTGCTGGTCATTTCTTACTGAACAATAATATTCCATAACATTCATATACCACAATTTACCCAGCCAGTCTCCAATTGATGGGCATCCATTCAATTTCCAGTTTCTAGCCACTACAAACAGGGCTGCCACAAACATTTTGGCACATACACATCCCTTTCCCTTTTTTAGTATCTCTTTGGGGTATAAGCCCAGTAGTAGCATTGCTGGATCAAAGGGTATGCACATTTTGATAACTTTTTGGGCATAATTCCAGATTGCTCTCCAGAATGGTTGGATCTGTTCAAATTCCACCAACAATGCATCAGTGTCCCCGTTATCCCGCATCCCCTCCAACATTCGTCATTATTTTTTCCTGTCATCTTAGCCAATCTGACAGGTGTGTAGTGGTATCTCAGAGTTGTCTTAATTTGCATTTCTCCGATTAATAATGACTTGGAGCATTTTTTCATATAGCTAGAAATAGTTTCAATTTCTCCATCTGAGAATTGTCTGTTCATAGCCTTTGATCATTTATCAATTAGAGAATGGCTTGATTTCTTATAAATTAGAGTCAGTTCTCTATATATTTTGGAAATGAGGCCTTTATCAGAACCTTTAACTGTGAAAATGTTTTCCCACTTTATTGCTTCCCTTCTAATCTTGTTTGCATTAGTTTTGTTTGTACAAAGGCTTTTTAATGTGATGTAATCAAATTTTTCTATTTTGTGATCAGTAATGGTCTCTAGTTCATCTTTGGTCACAAATTGCTTCCTCCTCTACAAGTCTGAGAGATAAACTATCCTATGTTCCTCTAATTTATTTATAATCTCATTCTTTATGCCTAAATCATGGACCCAGTTTAATCTTATCTTGATATGTGGTGTTAAGTGTGGGGCCATGCCTAATTTCTGCCATACTAATTTCCAGTTATCCTAGCAGTTTTTGTCAAATGATGAATTCTTATCCTAAAAGTTAGGGTCTTTGGGCTTGTCAAATACTAGATTGCTATAGTTATTGACTATTTTGTCTTGTGAACCTAAGCTGATCAACTAATCTATTTCTTAGCCAATACCAAATGATTTTGGTGACTGCTGCTTTATAATATAGTTTTAGATCAGGTACAGCTAGGCCACCTTCATTTGATTTTTTTTTTCATTAATTCCCTTGAGATTCTCGATCTTTTGTTGTTATTTTTTCTAGATCATTAAAATAGTTTCTTGGAAGTCTGATTGGTATAGCACTAAATAAATAGATTAGTTTGGGGAGTATTGTCATCTTTATTATATTCGCTCGGCCTATCCAAGAGCACTTAATATTTTTCCAATTATTTAAATCTGATTTTATTTGTGTGGAAAGTTTTTTTGTAATTGTGCTCATATAATTCCTAACTTTTCCTTGGTAGATAGATTCCCAAATATTTTATGCTGTCGACAGTTATTTTGAATGGAATTTCTCTTTGTATCTCTTGCTGTTGGATTTTGTTGGTGATGTATAAAAATGCTGGGGATTTATGTGGATTTATTTTGTAACCTGCAACTTTGTTAAAGTTGTGGATTATTTCTAATAGCTTTTTAGTAGAATCTCTGGGGTTTTCTAGGTATACCATCATATCATCTGCAAAGAGTGAATTCCACAATTATTCATGCCTGAAAACATCCATGAGATCAGGACAGCAACTCTTGATCAAGTCAGAGATTGTGTACTGCATGAGAGTAGGTGGGGGAAGGCCCATTGGGGGCAGCAGAATGATAGTACCAGAAGACATGAGCATCCCTATAGGGCCAGAGATTTGCCCCATACATGAATGTATTCACACGGTTTCCTACATATCTGCTTTCCACATAACCACTCTTTCACATGTCTTCTCTTTTGTGACTAATGGTATATATATTTGTAATAGCCTGTACTTCTATTTTATGGAGGGAGGGAAGGAAAATGTTCTGTTACTTGTTTCTTATCAAGCTATTTCATTTATAATAATAATTTAAAAATAATTTTAAGCAGTCATATAGCACCTACTAACTATGTGCTAGGCACTGTGCTAAGTATTTTATAGGTATTATCCTTTTTGATCCTCACAACTCTGGGAGGTAGGTGGCTGTAATTATCCCTATTTTAATGTTAAGGAAACAGAGATTAAGTGACTGCCCAACTTTGTATTTGAGATTAGATTTTTATTCAGGTCTTCATGACTCCATGCCAGTACTCTATCACTATGCCACCTAGCTGCATCCTAACTTAAGCTAGTTTTATATCCTGGCTTGTTTATGAGTTGTGATTGTGAAGTGGGTATAGACTCACAATGTACCTTGAACTTCAGATCATTTTTCTGCAGATCCCATGTGGGAGTAAGTGGTACCCAAGTTCTGCATACGCATTATTCTAGTGCAAATATTCTTTTTTATTTTCAACAATAGCTTTTAATTTTCAAAATCCATGTAAACATATTTTTCAACATTCACCTTTGCAAAACCCTATATTCCAAGTGTTTCTTCATTTGTGAGATAATACTACATCATAGGGTGATTGGAAGGAAAACATTTTTGTAAACGCTATCTTTCAAATTATTCCTCCTGCTCCCATTCTCTCTTACTATTCTCCTTTGCCTTTTTCCTTTCCCTCTTTCCTTCTCGCTTTTCATCCTCTCTTTCTCCCTCTTTTTTTCTTCCTTTTCCCCTCCATCTCCTCTCTTTTTCCTTTCCTCATCTTTCTTTCTTAATGATTTCTTTGATGCAAAGAACTTCCAAAATGGAAACTACCTTCACAGAAGCAGATCATCTATTTATTTGAAACTCATACTCTTTTTTTATTGAAGCTTTTTATTTTCAAAACATATGCAAGGACAATTTTTCAACATTGGCCCTTGCAAAATCTTGTGCTCAAATTTTTCCCTCCTTCCCCCAACCCCTCTTTTAGATGGCAAGTAATCCAATATATGTTAAGCACGATAAAAAAAATATGTAAATCGAATATAGATATACATAGTTATACAATTCTCTTGCTGAACAAGAAAAATCTGATCAAAAAGAAAGAAAAATGAGAAAAAATAAAATTCAAGCAAAGAACAACAAAAGAAGTGAAAGTGCTATGTTGTTATCCATACTCAGTTCTCACAGTCCTCTCTCTGGGTGTAGATGACTCTCTTCATCACAAAACCATTGGAATTGGCCTGAATTATCTCAGTGTGAAACTCATATTCTTTTTTTTTTTTTAATTTAAATTTTATTTTATTTAATAATAACTTTGTATTGACAGAATCCATGCCAGGATAATTTTTTTTACAACATTATCCCTTGCACTCACTTACGTTTCGTTTTTTCCCCTCCCTCCATCCACCCCCCCCCCAGATGACAAGCAGTCCTATATATGTTAAATATGTGAAACTCATACTCTTGAAGAGCTAACAGGGACATTGAAATAAGTAACTTGCTCATAGTTCCGCAGTAGTAGAGTTAAAAATCAATCTTGAATCTAGGTTTTCCTGACCTGAAGATTGGCTCTCTATTTATTTTGTCACAATGATCTCTAAAAATGATATACGTTGGAATTACTGATGTAATGAAAGACTTCCTAATAATTAGAACTGTCTCAATATGAAATGAGGACACTTGGAGAAGGAATCTAACTAGATGTTAGAGAATTAGCTCTTAATTCAGGAATGGTAATGTGTAATGATCCTATGATTCTTTTATAATGCTTCTACTCAAAAATCTTCAGTGATTTCTTATTATTTACTGAGTAAAGTTGAAACTCTTTTACTGGTCAGTCTGTTTCTGCATCCTCTCAACACTGGGCCGATGTTATACTTTCTTGCTTAACTGCCTTATTTTTTAAGTCCCTTAGACCCTTGGGTCTCACTCTACTCTTATGCTGTATTCTGAGGAACAGTAGGCCTTGCTAACCTTCCTACAGTTGCACCTTCCTGTAGAGGTTATTTCCATTAAAGCTTCTAGATAATAGGGACTACCATCTCTTAGTATTTATATTCCCCATGACTTAGCTCATACTATGTGCCTGATAAATGTTTTTTCATTCATTCATTTATTCATTCATTCCACAAACTGGTCTCATTCTGCTTTTTCAGCCTTATCTCACATTATTCTTCTTTCCACATACTCTCTCTAGATCAGAGGCATTAAACCTGGCAACACTCCCATGTGCAGTCTCTACCAGATTAAATTGTAACTGAAAAATATTTAATAAGATAATATGTGTTTTTCTAAGTCAAAATATTGCCCTAAATATCCTTATGTAAAGTTTAGTGATCCTTATTTCTATTTGATTTGAACACCATTACTTTTGATAATCAGACTATTCTTTACCCTATCTGCATTCTTCTACCTGACATAGGCTTTTGGAATATTCATGTTTGGAAAATGTCTTCGCTTTTTTCCTTTTCCTACTGACTTCCTCCCATTCATTAAAGCCCAACTCAATTGATAATTCTTTAATAAGGTCTTTCTTAATTTCTCCTGCCTTTTTCCAGATTTGTAATATACTTTGCCCTACCAATCTCATATTTTTTCTTTTTATAACTTTGTTTTTATAACTCTCTAATACATTTTTCATGTAAGACTGCATTTTTTATCTGTATTTGAGTCTTACTTCCCTACCAGACTGGCATCTCAATGAAAATAGGTATATTCTTTTCATATCTTTTAGTGACTAGCACAAATATACTGTATTCATCACATGCTTAATAAATCTTAAGTGTTCATAGGATTTATTACTATACGGGAACTTAGAGATCACCTAATCCAAACATCTCATTTTACAGATGAATAAACTGAGGTCAAGAAAGGGTAATAAAATTGTTCAAAGTCACATAGATAGGAAGTAATTAGCAGAGTCAAGATTCAAAGCCAAGTCATTTGGCTCCATGCTCAAAATTCTTTCTGCTGTTTCACAATGACATTTTTTCCCTTGTTTAATTTAATTGCATTTTATTATTGGCCCAAATTCTAAGTCTGAATACATCTTTTTAAAAAATATTTTATTTTTTCCTAATTATATGTAAAAAGCATTTTTTCCATTCTTTTAAATTGTGAATTCCAAATTTTCTCCCTCCTTTCTTTTCCCCCCTCCCCTGCCCCCAAAACAGCAAACAATTTGATATAGGTTATACATGTGTAATCTTGCAAAACATGTTATGAATCATGTTATGAAAGAAAACAAACAAAAACCATGAAAAATAAAATAAAACATAGTATGCTTCGATCTAAATTCAAACTCCCTTAGTTTTTTTTCTGGGGGGAGTGATAGCATTTTTCATGAATCCTTCAGAATTGTCATGAGTCATTATATAGCTTGGATCATTGAAAAGAATGAAATAATTTACAATTCTTTATGGTACAATATTGCTGTTACTGTGTACACTCTTCTCCTGGTTCTACTCACTTCACTCTGTATCAGTTCATGTAAGTTTTTCCAGCTTTTTCTGAAAACATCCTGCTCACCACACACTGATTCTTCTAACTTGGAAATATGTCTCCTCTTTTCTACTATACTATAGACTTGTTCTTTAGCTCTATTACACTATCACACTTCAGTTAATAAAATACTCTAGGCACTGATATCTTGAATAAAGGACAATATATCTTGGATTTAGAGAACCAACCAATCAATCCATGGACATTAATTATATATACAAGATTGTGTATACCCAAAGGTGTGAAATTCTTTAATTAGGTCAGGAAGGGAAAAAGCAGGATCATTTAATCAAACAAATTAACTATTGCTCTGAGAACTTTAAATACTAAAGGAATTTCAACAATACCCTAGCCTAGAGGAGTCCACTAGTCAAGTGATAAAGGAACTTTAGCCATGTGCCTGAGAAAGAATTGCTTGGGGTAGAAAGGGGAGGGAAGAAAGAAAAGAAGAAATTGCTCCCTCCTCCAGGGGAACCACTTGGATTTGGGAGATCTTGAGGTCTTAGAAGAGGTTCTGTCAGTGACTAGAATAGATATCAGTACACATTAGAGTTGGGATGTAACTGAGCAGTCACCTCAAAATGGATGTACTCCGACAGTGACCTGGTAAGCATTTATTGGATGGAAAGATTTCAAGGCAAGAACTGGCATCTTTTTTTTTTCCCCCACTGGCATAGAATGGAGAAAGGAGGTCCTAGCAAAGATGGAGAAATGGTCCAACCTAGGAGCTGGTGAAATGGTCCAGATTAACAGCTGTTTCATTTGTTCAGCAGAAATGCCTCACTGGTAAGTCATCTATCACTGATGTCACACTGCACTGTGAACTTCATGGGGTCTCTGTGAAAGGAGAAAAAGACTTTAAGGGCCAAAAAACCAGAGGTAACCTTTTGTGACAAATGTTCTTTATATGGGTGTCTCACTATCATTGTACTCTGAATCTGAGCTCACTCTTCACAAGGATCTATGTCTACCTGTGGGAAAGTTTGTCTCAGACTTGGGGATGGGAATAGGAAGGGGACAAGAATGTTTTTGTAAGTATTATTCTTGTCATATCTTCTTACAAATATTTTTATTAAAAGAGAATTAAGACTACTTAGCAATATTCAATAAGAAGTAAACTGGTGAGGACTTATAAAAGAGAACACTAAAAACCCACTCTATCTCTCTTACTCCTACATTCCCGAGGGCCTGTAATAGGCATCTTCGGGGATGCTAACTTGTAAATCTGAGCTCCCAGTTGGGATTGTTTTCTAGAGTAAATGCATCTGAATCTCCCACAGCTCCAGAAAAAAAGATTTTGCAATAGGTAATTAATAAATGTTTACTGAATCAAAATGTTAAATTATAGTACAGGGAACTTTTCAGACAAACATGCAAACTTCAGTCATTTTATATTTTGGATTTTTTTCAAACCAATTCATGAAGCTTCCCTTTCCCTAGCAAAATTGTTTCACTGAGTTACTGCCCAAATGTGCCATATCCAAAGATAACTCTGCCTTCAGTGACCACATGTGTTCTTCCTCTCCTTGTTTTAGTTAAACTATGAGCAATTTTCCAAAATTCAGCTTAGAGATTTAGATTGGATTGTATCTGACTTCCTATGTGACCTTAGTTAACTCCTATAATTCCTGTGAGATTGGCATAAATGACCTCTACAATCTATTCCAGGTTTAGATTGTAAATATAAAGCAAGAGGATGTTGTGGAGAGGGGATAGCAAAGGACCCTAGAATAAAGACACAGTTCTTGGCTTTTAAGGGGGGAAAATAAAGAAAAAATGAGGCAGGAAGTGGAATGGAACATGTAACCTCAGCCTAGATGAAATTCAAACATCAGATTAGTTGGGGACCCAGGTTGTCAGCATTATTTTCTCCCCATTTTAAAAGTGTGCCAGACACTGATATTCTAAGTCTGCAGTAAGAAAGGAAGTTGGGGGGTAGGAGGAGCAGAAAGGGGAGGAATGGGACACAATTTATTATGGCTGAAGGAACAGAATCTGTTCTGCATCAAAGTTCCCAGATCAGTTCTTGATTAGAAACCAAACTGCACAGAGAGTTGAGGACTATAGCAAAGCACCTTGGTCTTTAAGGGGACACTTTAAACAAAAATCATAATTCTCTAACAAGAGCTCTTTAGTGATATTTGCTAATAGAAGCCGAGATGCTAAAAATAGTCTTAGGAGAAAAATACAAAAGCAGTACTGAGACATAGTCTCCATTAAAAATAAATAAATTATAAAGCAATGAAAAGGAATACTTTCCCAACTTGGTTTTAACTCTTAGGTATGTGTTTTCATTGCATAGAATTCTAACTAATTTAAAGAGAACATACTTCGGATTTTTTTTCAGTGCCCCACAGGCAAGCCAAAAATGAAGAAGCTCACCTATGTGTAGTGTACTAGAAACACTACTGAATATAGTGTAAAAAAACACCTGGGTTTAGGGAACAGCTAAATAGTACAGTGGATAAAGCACTGACCCTAGAGTCAGGGAGATCTGAGTTCAAATTTAGACTCAGGCACTTGCTAGCTATGTGATCCTGGGCAAGTCACTTTATCTGCATTGATTCAATAACAACAACAACAACAACAAAAGACCTGAGTTCAAGCCCTAGCTCTGCACTTATTACCTATGTGCTCTTGGACAATTGATTAATCTCTTTGGCTTTAGTTTTCATATCTATAACATTAGAGAGTTGGATTCGATAACATCTTTCTCTAACCTGGGCAGTGAGAAGGGGTCAGGAGTTGAGAAAAGAAATAAAGAGAAGCAGCAGCTGGTGAAAGGACCATCAGTAGGTTGTGCTCATTATGTAGCCTATGTTCCTAGACTAAGGACACCAAGAGGAAGTGAAAAAGATTTACTACAATCTCTGCCAAATTTTCTCCATCCTATATTGCAGTAACACTGCAATTTACCATATATCTGTTCTCTTGGAAGCATGGGGTGGGGGGTTATGGATGACATTCTGGCAAGAATAGACATCCTGACCTTTTGGGGATAGTCTTGCTTCAAACCTGAATGATACTTAGCTTGATCTTGCTAATTATGGATAGAAAAGGGAAATATACAGTTTAGGAAATGATAGATACATGGGTCAATATCAAGACCTTGTAGACCAAGACTGTTAGGAGTATAAGAGGAGGACATATACATTTCCTGAAATTTATGGAGGTCTTTTACCTATACTATCCCAGAAAGTCATGACTTCACATCCTGGAAGTGATTCTAAGGCAACAGTATCATATTCAAATAGAAACAGATCCTGCTGGCACACATTGACTTAGAAAACCACAAATTAACATTATCTATGTTGTATTGTATTTTTTGTTTGTTCCTTTAAACATTTCCCAATTACATTTTCATCTGGTTGGGGGTTATGCTCTGGAGTTTTGCTGACTTTGTGCACAGGAGATTGACATCTCTATACCTAAGGGATCCATTTGGTTTGATCCAGTAGAACAAAAAGGGAGAGAGAATAGCATGATGTCATCATAAAATATGCTAACTTAGGCAGGAAAATCACATGAGGAAAACCATCAAATCTAGGTTCACATTTCATCTTTAAGATTAAATCCCTATGTAATCTTGGATAAGTCACTTAATTTCACCAAGGTTTCTCCATCTGTAAAATGAGGGTGTGGATTAGATAGCTTCTGAGAGCTTTTTCAGCTTTAAATCTGTGATCTAATGATCTCACTAAATGCTTACTATTCTTTTTGTAATGTAGTCATGCTGACAGAGACCATGCTGATTTTCCACACTTTTCATTTATGGCTATGAATTTCATTTCCTCCTCCTATCCTGCCCTCTGAAGTTGATATTCCAGTGCATCCTGCCTTGTTATATAATATGGCCTCTGTTTTATTCTCTTTCTAATTATAATTTGAACAGCCTCTCTTCACTAACCTAGGCCTTGTTAGATATCCATAATAATTATCCCTCATTGGTCCTATCCCTTCTAAAGATCTGCAGATGTCTGTTATCTCTCTCTTTACCTGGGGAAAAGAGAGTCATGATGTTCCATGGGCCTTTGTATAAGGAAACATAATTTTAGACATAATCCTGAACCAGATTATAATGTAATTGGTAAATCTTTAACAAAATAAATAAAAATTTGGTAGAACATAGATAGCATTAATATGATTTTCTAAGTCAGTATCAGAGATCCTTATTTATTTTTAATGATCCTATTTTTATTTGCATTCGACACTATTACTGCCCAATTCAGAGATCTCTACAATATTCTTGATAAATCCTCTAGTTAAAATCCTTTAACACTTCCAGTGATGGAGATCTATTTCCTTAGAAGGAAGTACATTCCATTTTTAGTCAATTTTAATTATTAAAAAGAGCTTCCTTTCTTATATTGAGCTGGCTTCCACTTTCCTAAAATTTCTACCTATTGGTTCTAATTTTGCCTCTAGAAAAACACAGGATACATATAAAAGGAATCCTTTTTTTTTTTTTTTTTAATATAGTTGCCCTTTGAATACTTGAACATAGATACTGTCTCCCCCATCCCCAATCTTAAGATCTTCTTTCTCTAGGTCCCCAAATCCCAATCGTTCAATGTTTTTGAAATGAAATGTTCTTCCATTTCTAAGTATAGAAGGTATTAGTGTTGGGTAAGGAAACTTTCTGTAATTTGAGAACATAGAAGAAGGAGGAAGTAAATGGATAAGGAGGAGAACAAGGACAGGATGTCAAGTCAACATACAATTATTTTTTTAAGCTTCTATCCTGTGCCTAGTCCTGCCCTGGGGAATGACTGCCCTGTAGGGAATTAAAATCTCTTGAAAGACCAGATTGACATGCAGGGCAATTTGTATCATTGCCCAATTGTATCACACAAGCTCTTGGTGCTATGTTTAAAATGTGCGAATTTCTTAAAAAATGTCTATGTGTTTAAATTTTAATTTCTATTGATATCTTTTCTTTTATATCCCTTTCTTACTCAGAGAAAAGTCTACATTTTTAATGCTCATGTCAATATTGTGATTGGGAGTGAAGGGGAGAACATTTATAAAATCCCTTTTACATGTGCCAGACAACATACTATCTTAAAAATACAATTTCATGTAACCTTCACAACAATCTTGTAAGGTTAGTGCTAATTAACCCTCATTTTACAGATAAGGGAACTGAGGCAGTTGGAGGTTAAGTATGTGTATATACGATTAATCCTCAACTTTCACAAGGAGGGTAACATTTTGAGAAAGTGAGAAAAGAAAAAAAATAAAACCAAAGATGTTGACTTGGTGATCCTATGGGAAACAGAAAGTTAGATTCCTGCCCACACAAAACTTTAATCTTTCTCTAGAGATTGTTGAAAATACTCTTTTCTGTATACAATCCTTTTTAAAAAAACATCAATTCTGATAGTATGCACCTTTCCTAATGCTGTAACCTTGAAATAATCTGTAAAATGCAGTATACAAAATAGATTCGGTTAACATACAAACATTTTTCTTGCTAAGTAATTTCCTAAAATTCAGTGACCTTTTTGTACTAACAGCTTGATTTAAAAAAAACTTTATTGATTTCAGACAATATTCACTTTTCATAACACAAAATCTATGGTGCCATAAATACAGGATAGCAACTAAAATCCATAAAGCTTAAACTTTTAAAAACCTGAATCTTATCTTCTACTGTGTCAGATGGCATTGGGAGAGCATTGTTTCCTCATCGTGAAATTAAGAAGTTACTTTAGTACTTTCTAAAATGGATTCATGAACATACCTCCTTTTTTTGTGGACATAATGTCAAGTCATCAACCCCAAATTCCTATCAACAGTCACTGCAGACATTGCATTTTAAAGATTATTTAACGCCTCTATTTTCTCACCAAGTTTCATTACTAACATCCCAAGCTTGGGCTTAGAGTCCACAGGACTTGCCCTACACTTTGAGGGCATAATTGCAATCCAAAACTTGAGTTTTAAAGGTAAACTATGAAAATATGCAAGGAATACACTGTAAAGAATATGGTTTTTACAATGATATGGTGAATAAGATTAATGAAATACTTAGGAGGATACTAGCCTCTCCTCAAACTTGCACATCATGTGAATGTTTTTAAGCCCCCAAATTAAATGAGAATGTTAAGAATTGATTCTCTCTCTCTCTCTCTGTCTCTGTCTCTCTCTCTCTTTCTCCTCTCTCTCTCCTTCTTTCTCCCTCCCTCTCTCTTCTCTCTCTCTCCTTCTCTCTCTCTCTCCTCTCTCTCTCTTCTCTCTCTCTCTTCTCTCTCTCTTTCCTTCTTTTTCTCTCTCCTCTCTCTCCTTCTTTTTCTCTCTGTTTCTCTCTCTCCTTTTTCTCTCTCCTCTCTCTCTCTCTTTCCTTTCTCTCCTCTCTCTCTCTGTGTCTCTCTCTCTCCCTTTCTCTCTCTCTCCTCTCTCTCTGTCTCTCTCTCTCCTTCTCTCTCTCTCTTTTTCCTTCTCTCTCTCTTTCTTCTTCTTCTTCTTCTTCTTCTTCTTCTTCTTCTTCTTCTTCTTCTTCTTCTTCTTCTTCTTCTTCTTCTTCTTCTTCTTCTTCTTCTTCTCTCTCTTCTCTCTCTCTCTCTCTCTCTCTCTCTCTCTCTCTCTCTCTCTCTCTCTCTCTCTCTCTCCTTTTTCTCTCTCTCTCTCTCCATATAGATACACACACACACACACAAAATATGTATGTATAGGTACCTTAGGCAGCTAAGCTAAGTGGATAGAATGTTGGACCTGGAGTCAGAAACACGAGTTGAAATTTGTCCTCAGACACTTACTAGTTGTGTGATCTTCAGAAAGCCATTTAATTGTTTGCCTTAATTGGTTGGAGAAGGAAATGGCAAATCATTCCAGTATCTTTGCCAAGAAAACCCCATGGACAATATTGACTTGCTATGGTCCATGGAGTCATAAAAAAATTGGATATAACTGAATAACAACAACAATTTGCTATAAGAGTTTTATTTTTCTTTCTTTTTCAATGGGGAGAAAAAAGGGGGAGGAAGAGAAGGTTGATTTGCATTATTTGAAAACAATGCAATTTAATAAAGAAAAAAGTAGTATGTGAGATGGTTTTTAGTGACATCTGTGATATATGGGGTTGTGGGGAGAAGCACAAGTGGATGCAGGGCAGTGCAGTGCCCACTGCTTCCACCTGACCAATCATTCCAATCCCAGGCACCTGGATAACTGACCTGAGCTTTCAGGGAGCTGTAGCAAAGTGCATTGAGAACTGGCTCTGGAGTCAGAGGGCCTAATTAAAATCCTGACTGTGACACTCATGACCTGTATGACCTTGGACAAGTAATTGCATTTTCCCAAACCTTAGTTTCCTTGTATGTAAAATGAGAGGATTGGACTAGATGGCCTCTGATGTTCTTTCCAACTCTAGATTTATAAGCACTTCATCCAAAAGGCTTAATCCAGTGGTTCTCAAATTTTTGTTTTCAGTATCTTTATCCTATTAAAAATTATTGAGGATCTCTCCAAAGAGTTTTTGTTTATCTGGATTATATTTATAGACATTTACCATATTGGAAATAAAAACTATTTTTGAATTTGTAGACCCTCTAAAAAGGTTCCAGAGATCCCCAGGATTCTCTAGACCATACTTTGAGAACCACTTAGGCCCTTAATCTAGCTTGGTAGGTGGATGTCATCACCCTTCACTCCATCCCCAATAGAGAGAATTCACTGCAGTCATCTTCTTCTGGAATGAAAGGGAATAAAAGCTTGCTATTTCTCTTCCAAAAGGTTACAAACTCTGATGGGGAGTCTCAGGAAATGTCAAATAGTTCTAATAGAGATTATTCAGGAGAGGCTTCTAATTATTTTCATCAACCCATCAAGATATGCTTATTAAACTCCCATGAAACCTTTGTGCACCATAGAAACCTTAGAAATATTGTTATTGCACAAGCTATTCTGAAATTTTTGCAATGTTAGTACTCTCTTTCTACCTTATTAATTTGTTGGATTAAAGGAATGGGAGGACTGAAACTTGCAAATTAATTTGATTTAGAAAATATAATAATAATAATAAATATAAAATAATACCTTACATTTATAAAACCCTTTATAATTTACAAAGCATTTTCCTATTCATTATCTTACTGAAGTCTTCCAGAAACCTTGGGAGGTAGGGAGAATAGATATTATCTTCCTTTTTTTAAACTGATGATACTGAAGCTGAAAGAAACAAAATTATTTGCTTAAGATCTTACTGGGATAGAACCAGGGCTAGAATCTTCTAGTCTCCAGAACTATTTCTATGACATCACACTGTTGCTGATATTTTTGTCATTAACAACAACAACAATAATGATATATATATATACAGTGGAGTATATCTTACTAAAAAAAGAAAAAGACTTTTGATCTAAATCCAGATAGTAGGTGTCCTTCCATGTCCCTATTTTTTAAGGAAAGAAATAAACATGCTAAGTACTTAGTAAGTATTACCTCATTTGATTCTCACCACAATCTAAATAGATGCTATCATTATTCCCATTTTACAGTCAAGAAAACCAAGGCAGATGTACTTGCTCAGAGTCGCACACCAGAGTGTGTGAAGTGCCTGAAGCTGGGTTTGAATTTAGCTGCTGTTGATTATAGTCCCCAAACTCCATCCATTGCAGTTTCTAACTGCCTCGGTTATTTCTCCATCTCTGTAAGAGATTCAGGGCTAAGCTCATTTGCCTTTCAAAGCCTGCTCTGACTGCAGCTATCACCTTTGTTCTGATGGCCTGTTGCTTAGTTTTTAAGCTTTGCCTAGCCTTAATCACTTATTGGGCACTGACTCAATTAAACTGAAACCTACTTTAAAAAGACCAAAATTTTCCACTGCATCCAGGGCCATCTCCAGTCGTCCTGATCTATATCCTGCGACTCAGATGGCTCTGGAGAGAAAAGTGAGGCAGGTGGCTCTGCACAGTTCTCCCTCACTTCATTCATTTATATGCCATGACATCACATCCCTATTGTCACAATCCTTTTAAGAATGAAGACCTGGAAAAAAAAAAGAATGAAGAACAAACAAAAATTTCTGTGAATAATAGTAGGAGCTGCCCCACTGAGGACCTAACTGGAACTGGCCAGTTGAACAACAGAACTCTTTTCTTTTCTTTTCACTAACTATGTGGCTCAGAGATGGAAATCAAGTTCAAATCCTGGTTCTGTCATTAATCATCTGTGCTATCTTGAACCCAGTTTACACCTCTGGACACCAGTTTTTTTTTTTTTTTTCTTTGAGAGGAAAGAGCAATTGAATTATGTGATTCCTAAGATATCTTCCTGTTCTAATATTTTATGAAAATTTGGTGATTCCGTGTCTCAAAATAAACTAACCATTTCTGAAAAACTTCTCTGTCCCATATTCCTTTTTGTTGCCTCATATCTTCAGCCACAACTCCTCAATTTCTGTGTTTTGTACGGTCATACCACCATTCTTCTTTCATTCTCATAGGCTGAGAAACTTTGGTGCCATCTTTGTTTATCTTTCCTTCCACTTCCTCTGTCTAATTTGTTTTCAAACTCTGTTGTTCATTCCTTTGAAATATCTCCAAATTATTCTTCCCTTTTCTCTTCTCTTCTCTTTTTCTGACACCCTCTATTCCAGGCCTTCACCTTCTCATTTTTGGATTATGATAGTAGTTATTTGGCTAATATACATGTCTTTTCTCTTAATTTCATTTTATACAACAAGTTTATTAACATTCCCAAAGACCTAAAATATTATCCTTATGGCTAATCACTGCACAGAACAAATTGTGGTTCTTCATATTTCAGTAGATGGTTTCATAAATTACTTTGTTAAATACTTCATTGCCTGGCAGTCAATCATTGTATGATTAACCTCTCCAAATTTAGCAAGGTGAGTTCTTGCATGACCATTTGTCACATGCTTAAAACTTCTCAAGCTTGGTATGACTTGCCAAAATTTGTGCACCATTGGCAGAACTTTGAGCATCCAGAGACACCTTCCTCCTCCATCTCTCCCTCTCCCCTTTCACTGCATGATGAGTACTCATAATTGGGCTTCATTGACACAGAATTAAGCTTTCACCAACTACATAACTACCATCATACCCTGCTGATATAAATTATCCCGACTGAATATCAGGTCCAGATTCTTCTGCTTACTTTGCATTCTATCTACCCAACCATGTTACCCATTGTTATCCATCATACACCATCTATATTGGTTAGGAGGGTTTCTTCAATATCTTAATCCTATCCTCTTGCCTCCCCCTCTCCCCCCCAGCCTCTTCTACTTGGAATGATCCTTCTTTTCGTCTGAATCCAGCAACACAAGTTTATTTGGCTAATTAGACTATAGCATGGCCTTTGGCAAAACCATGAAATAGATGTTTGTCTTGAGGATGTTCAGATTCCTCATTCTGACTCCTCTGCTCCATCAAAGTATTGGACTTGAAACAAGTGTGGTACAATGGAACACATGCTGTATTTGGACTTAAAAGACCAGATTTCAATATCTGGCTTTACCTTGTGCTACTAAAATGATCTTGAGCAAATCATGTAATCTTTCTGGGATTTAGTCTCTTCATAAGTATACCAAATAACTTCCAAGATCTTTATAGACCTAAATCTAGGATGAAATGGTTGCTATTTCTCTTCTTTTCTTATCATATTAAAGTCTGCTGAAGATCAGTTACTTGGTTTGTTAAAACTTAATTTATTAGAGACAGCTAGATGGCACAGTGGATAGAATACTAAACCTGAAGTCAGGAGAACCTGAGTTTGAACCTGGCCTCAGACATTTAACACTTATTAACTGTGTGGCTCCGGCAAAGTAACTTAAGCCCAAATGCCTCACCAAAAAAAAAAAAAAGTTTTATTGATACAGGGCAGCTAAAAGTGGAGTGAGGAAGACTTGAATTCAATCTGATCTCAAATATTTACTAGTTGTTTGACACCCCCTCCCCCCCCCAAAAAAAAGAATAAATAAGAGTTAGTTATTCATGTGGCTCTGATTTATATGGAGAAGAATCATATAATCCTTTCTCTGCTCCAAATAATAATGATGATGATGATGATAAATAGCATTAATAGAGCACTTTTTTGAAAAGTACTTTACAAATATTAAATCATCCTCACAATGACCTTATGAGGTGGATGCTACTATGATCTCCATTTTATATGAAGAAATTGAAGGCAGCTGGGAGTCACCTACATAGTAAGGGTTTGATGCTGGATTCTTCCTGACTCAGTCCAACGCTCTTTACAATACACCATCAAGTCATTACCACCAATTTAGCACTCCTTTTGTAGAGTGATCAGGGACCCTTGTTGTGATTAACAAAAGATATTTGGAATCTTTAGCTTTCTATCTGGGATACTAGCTGGATGTCCTCATCATATGGCTAATATATATATATTTTTTCTGCTGGCTGATTAGTCACTGGGAAATTCATTTCAGGACATTTACTTTTTCAAAGTTCAGAAAAATCAAAACCTTTTATATCAATAAGGTTTTTTTTAAAAAAAATCCTTTGGTCTTTACTGATGCAACCCTTGTCAAATCGTCATTCAGAATATCGACTGTGCCCAAGTGCTTAGCGAAACCACAAGCTAGAGCAATTACTTCTGCCAGAAACAACAATATTCATGAAAATAATTACCTGATCTGATAGGAACTAGTGTTTTGCTGTCATCTCAAATCTACTATCAGTGTTGGGTATGTGATTAAGTATTCATAGATTTAATCCACTTTAATATCTTGAGTATTTGACTCCTGGGGCTACAGAGTGAAATCTGATCAATAATACTGCATACATGCCAAGACCCAAGCAAAGGAAGGCAATTACAGCCATGGGAAGCCGCAGTCTCATTAAGGGAGCATTTGTTGCTGAGAGAGGTGAGTTTTAAAAAGCCCCATTTGGGAACTCACTTGGCCCTGACTCTTCTAGAGTTAGAAGCTAAGAGAAAAAAAAAAAAAAAAAGAAAGCAAGTGGTGATTTCTTTCACTGATCTTTTTAAAACATCATAATTATCAAACAATTATTTTTATTTAAAAGATGAACACTCTAGAGGGCTATTCAGCTATAACTTTTTTTTTTTTTAAATAAATGACTTCAGGGAAAATGGCTTGAATGAACAGATGAAATTTTTAGAAATTTTTCAATCTTTGGAGCCAGTATTTATTTATTCCTTTATTTATTCAATGAACAAATCCATTGATTAGCTGAGCTTCATAACTTGAGTCTCCATGTCTCAGCACCATGCTCTTCACACAGCCGAACCTTCATAAATATTTGTAGGATGAATGTATGGATCCAAAAAGATATAATTCTTTTTTTAAAAATTGTAGTTAAAGTTCATGAAGATGAGTTCTCTAGAACCTCCCAGTTGTATCCATGTTTCTATTCAATGTGGTTGTACCTAGAGTAGCCAGCATGAGGCTACTGAAGACAAGATCACGGATTTGGTTTCCATGAGGGTCATCTGACTTTGCTCTGTTCTAAAGGTTTCCCCTTTGGTTCATTTTGATCTCTTGATTGTGATTATGAAAGGAGGGGAAAAAGAATTTGGGTGACCCAGAGGCTACCCTATTGTCAGGACCAGGTCATCACCACCCCCCTCCATCCTGCTTCCCTGCCAAGAAAAGTGAGGTAATTTTTAGCTTTCGTGCCCCATGTTCCTCCATTAAAATCCTTCTGTGTCTATCAGGATGTGGAGATGACCCAAGGGTCCCAGAGGCTAAGCCAGAGGATCAAAGCTCTGAAAAATAACATCAAATGGGAAAGACTTTGAGAACAATTGTTGTTTGCATATCTAAGTGCCTGCGCTGTCTCCAGTTGAATTTGCAATTAATTAATTGAATCTATCTAACTATCTGTTGTCTATCTAGTCATAGTCACAAGAATCTCTATGAATTTTGGTTGTTGTATGTACTGGCAGAGCAGCCATGCTGTTGAAGTCAGTATGTCCTTTAGTGGTACCCATTTAGGCATTTCTTAGAAATGCTTAAGAACTGCTCATTTGGGTATAGTAGCCAATGGACTCAAACAAAATAATTTTTAGAGATCCTAAAATTCATCTAATATTCTATTATCAGATTTCTTGACTATTTCATATATGACTATGAAACTTCCTTTCCTTTCCCCAGCCCCCTTTTTAGCTTTTCCCCTTTCCTATTCTTTTGTAGCATTCCCTATGCATTCTAGGAACAGGTCTCTAAACACTCATTCCTCCTTCTATTCTTAGTCAAGGGGAGTGACTATTTCCTCTGCCTTTGGAATGTAAATCCCAAGGAGAGGAAGTTTGTTAAGTCACTCAGGATGCTAAAAAGGGCCTATATCTTTAAGTTGAGGCAAGTGAATCCGCAAATAAAACTTATATTTTCTATTTTCTATAGACCATAGACACTTTAGAGGGCAGGAGCTATGTCACATATCTTTGTATATTCATCACATAGTGCAATGACTCACATATAATAAGGACTCAATAATTATTTGCTGTTGTTTGATTGCTTGGTACTGATCTTAGATAAAAGGGAAATGCTTAAAATCTTGAACTCTGAGAGTGTTAGCATCTAAAGTAGTCTGCACAAGGGGTAGGGGTGAGGAAGGTCAGTTGGGCACTTTAGGGCAAGTACATGTTTGAATCACCAACTACTTTCTGGACTTGTTTAAGTTATGACAGGGTTTTTTCTCTAACCCTAGGAGTTTATGAGAAGCATTGTAAAAGCAACTAACTGGTCCCTGGGTGTGGTGAAGGTGGGAGTGGGGGTGGAGAGCTTTTGTTTCTCCTTCATTTTTGAAGAGAAACAAATGATATTGGGGGAGGGGTGCTATGATTTAAATAAGGCAGAGCTGTATAAAGTTGTCAGCTTCATTTTCTCTTCCAGAGACATAGGAAATCAGTGACAAGAAAGTCAGGGTGACTGGCAATGGCCTGGGATGGAGCAGAAGACCATCTTTGATGTCTGACCAAGCTCTAAGCACTTCACAGCACCTGCTCTAGCCACCTTCATAGCCTTTGGAAAAATTTGCTCTCATTTGCTCATTCAACCAGAAGTGTTCATATGCTTGGGCTAGAAACCCTGCTAATTCACACACAACAAGTGTGTGTTTTAGCCCATCTGCCAAGATAGGTGTGACCACTGTGCATGCTTCTTGGAGCCATAGGTGAGGGTTGACAGGCCAGTGGAAATTGAGCAGCCCTGAAAAAAGCTTGGCAAGCCCTCACACCAGAGGTGCTAAGTGAATGGAGAGCTAGTATTGTGTTGACTTGAGTGGTGTATGAAGAACAAGATGGGGAATAGAAATTATGTGAAGCAGAGTCGTTTTAGCCTAAGTAAGGGAGGAAGAGATGCTAGGAGCTTCAATGTCCCATTTGTGTAAGAATATGAAGCTGGAAGGGAGAAGATAAAAGATGAATTGAGATATTGAGTTGGTGTATAAAACAGATAAATACAAAGTAAATTTATTTTTGCAGGGAACTGCTAACAATCAGAGAAATTAAGAAAAACCTTTGAAGGATAAACTAGGGATTTAAAAAGGCAGAAGTCTATATCTTATCCTAGATAAAATAGACCTATTAAAGCTTCTGAAGCAGTAGTAATCCTCAGATTTGTACTTTAGGAAGCTCAATTTGGTAGTTCTATGGAAGGGAGGAAGAACATTCATTCATTCATTCATTTTTTTGTTTATTACTGAGACAATTGGGGTTAAGTGACTTGCCCAGGGTCACACAGCTAGGACGTGTTAATTGTCTGAGACCATATTTGAACTCAGGTCCCTCAACTTCAGGGCTGGTGCTCTATTGCCACTTAGCTGCCCTGGAGAAAGAACATGTAAGACATCACTGTATTTATCTAGGGAACAGATATTAAGGACCTAAATAGGGTGAAAAGGCCATGTGGAGGGAAGGAATAATATAGGAGGTAAAATTGATAAGACTTGGCATTGGTTGGACATGGGAAGGTCTTTGAAAGGGAGACTGAAACACTGAGAATGATGAGGAGGTTGAGAATCTATGTTACTGGAAGAATAGTGGTTCTATTGATAGAAAAAAGGAATTTAGGAATAAAGATTAGTCTAAGCCATGGAGGTTTTTAACATTGGTCCATGAAGTTGAATGTTTCAAAATATTTTGATAACTGTGTTTCAATATAATGGATTTCCTTTTTAATCCTATGCAATTTATTTTGTGCATTTAAAAACCTTATTCAAAGTTAAGATGACTAGATTTCACTGGATTGCCAAAAGGATATTATAGGCTTGAGCTCAGCAGAAGCATGAAGACTAGATACATAGGTGTGGGACTCATCTTCAGAGAAATAAGAATTGATCCCATGCTGATGAGATCATCATAGGAGAGTGTAGAGAGAGCAGAGAAGAGGGTTCAGAGGGAGTTCTGGATAGGACATGGATGATGAAACTGCAAAAATAATTGAATGATCAATCTGGTGGGAGGAGGATCAGGAAAGAAAGCTGTCCCAAAAATCCAGGGAGAAAAAGGATTTAGGCAGAGAAGATAATCATCACATCTAAAGTTGAAGGTGACAAGAAGGGTGAGAATATAGTAAAAAGGCCATTGCAAGTAGCCATTAAGAGATCTTGGTGAGAACAGTTTCAATCAAATGAGAGGGACTGAAATCAGATAGCAAAGAGAAGTAATCAGGAGGTGAGAAAGTGAAAACAATGCGTGTGTGTATGTATATACATACATACAAAAGACATACATATTATGTTTTTTGGGGAGTTTGTAAAAGGAAGGAGAAATAGAGAATAAAAGTATGGTTAAGTGAAAGGTGTGTATTTTTTTTAAGATGAAAGAAACACGGGTGTGCTTATAGACATCAGGGAAGGAGCCCGGGGATAAGGAGACCAGGAAAATTGTGACGAGAAAGGAAATGTTTGAAGAGGAAAGCTCTTAGAAGTGATGAGAGGGGATGAGTTCAAGGGCACAAATAGAGTGTTTGATCTAGCAAGACAAAGGGTTGCCTCTTTTGCACTGAAGCTAAGGAGAGATGGGGGTTGGTGTTGTGGTCTTTGTAAAATACTAATAATTCACATTTATACAGAACTTCAAAGTTTGCAAAGTGCTTTACATACTTTATCTTATATGTACATAGATCCTATTTGATCTTTACAATAGCTCTCAGCACACTGTCTTGCATATAGCAGGCTCTTAATAGATGCTAATTGACTGTGTAATAAGAATTTGGCCCATATTACAAGTATTGTTTCCCCAATTTATAGATAAGTACCTGATGCTGAGAGGTTAAGTAATTTGCCCAAAATCATACAGAAAGTAAGAGTCATGAATCCCAGATCTTGCTGACTCCAAGTCCAGCATTTTCTCACGTATGAAAGAAAATTTGTGCAGGAAGCATAAAGGTATCCATGGTTCTAGGCAATACTTCATCCAGTGTAGTAGTGTGACTGTTAGTGTAAAATCCTTATCACAATGCTGGAAGAAGGAAAATAAGGTATGATTCCATTTTAAACTTTTTTTTTTCCTGGAAGGAAAAGCTATCCAGAATGGAGATTTAGTTCAAATACCTGGGCCTATGGACAAACCAACCACACTTCCTTATTTTTTTCCCATTAAAAGGATACACACAGATTATTCAAGTCCTTGTTTTTCTTGACAAAATAATATACAAACTTTCCACTTTTCTTACTTCTTCCTTATTGGATACTTTTCCATAATATAGACTTCTCCGGCATCAAAACTTTCACAGAGGCCCAAAACTTTCATATTATAGCACCTCTAAATATTAACAAATTGTACTAGCAAACAAGACCATATGGTGCTTTTCAAAGGCTTTAAAGAGTCTGGCTAATTAATTGCTTGACACTCCCTGAATCTCAGGATTGCCTATTCATTTTACTCTAGGCAAGGCAAAATCCTTCCCTTCTATATTGTCTCCAAATGTCTTCTGTATACGTATGAAACCCCGAATTTCCTCCCTTTGATTAATTTTAATTAAATTAATTTTAATTATATATGTACATATTTGTATATATTTCACCATACATACTTTTGTTTTTTTTTTAAGAATGAAAGAATAGCAATTCCAAAAGGTGAGAATTACTGACATAGTTACTGACATTCTAGCCAAGAGACTATAAAGCATCATGAAGGCAGGGACTAGGTCTTATTGAAACTTGGTATTTTTCCCATGATCTAGCACAGATTTATTTAATAAATGCTTGCTAAATTGAAGGCATGGACTTGAATTATCATTGTCATTTTTTTGTGTATTCCCCACTAGCCTGAAAGCCCCAGAAAGGACAAAAATGTTTCCTACTTCTGCCTCTCTCTGACTTCTAAAACAGAACCAGCACATAGTAGTTTATTGATAAATTATTGTTACCTTTAATTGAACTTGATATCCCCTCTAAAGGGTACGTCATACTTTCACCACCTGGCTTGAGCATCCCAAACTGGGAAAACTGGACTTCTTGGCTGTCTCCCTTCCTGTAATGTTTCTAACTGGGCCACAAACTTCCCCATCCCCACCCCACCTCCCACTTTTCTTCTCCCACTTGACTTCTCTAAAGTTATGCTAGAATTAATCCCCAAATTGACCTTCCATCAAATAAGCTCTTGATTTGGTGTCAGGCTACTATTTCCATTAGTGCCCCTTTCTGTCATGGTCGATGCTGGTTTGTATCCCTGCATTATTGAGCCTGAGAGCTTATTATTTATGAGCCATTACAGACCATCCTGAGGCACAGGGCCCTTTTAAACATTCTTTGTGTGTGCTGCAGTTTTCTCCCTCCTCTTGGGTGTTTCTTCCCCCTACTTAATTCACATACAGCCTGTGTAATTGAAGTCTGGAGAGGTATTATTTGAGTGGCTCTGAAGACGATGCCAGATTGAGACCACCCACCTCCATTTCCCCTCCCTAGGCAACTACCTTCTTGCTTAAAACAAGTCAGACCTGTTGGCATCTGCAAAGACCCATTTACCATCTGTCTTTGCGCCCCAGCCCTGGTGACTGGTGAGCGATCATGTCATGTCTTGCATTTTTGCTGAGGTGGCTCTGGACAAGGACCTGTTTGTAACAAACTTTAAATCCACAAAGCAAGTGGGCTTCCTTACTGGAAAGTTAAATATATTTATTCAGGTTCTGTGTGATTTGTTTTATGTTTTCTGTCTCTCCCTATCTCTCTTTTTTTGTGTCTGCATTTAGCAAACATTTATTAAACACCTAGTGTGGGCAGAAATCTGTGCTGGGAGACATACAAAGTTTTGATAATACTAGACCCTGCCTTCATGCTGCTTATAGTTCCCAGCTAGATGTTTGGAAGATATTCAGTGAATCTCAAGCCTTTTGGAACTGCTATTCCTTCTTCAAAAAATGTATGTGGATAGATTGAACAAATATGTGCATGTATAAAGCAAATTTAATCTTCTTCCTCCCTCTTTCTCTCTCTTTTACTGCCTCTCTCTTTTTTTCTTTGTATCTGCACTCTGTCTACTTTCCCAGTGATTGTCTGGCATTCAATTTACAAAGAGAATCCAGAGCCATCTGGAGATGCTGGATTAACCTGACTGACATATGCTAAGATACACAGGATAGAAAGATGTTGGGCAAAGGGACCAATTTGTTAATTTAATTAAATCTCAAGTAACTGAAAACCCAGCAGGATCTCTGTGAAGCCTATTAACTGCTCTAAGTCTTATTAACCTCTGGGGTTGGGCTCTACAGAGCAGCAAACCTCTATGCTCTAAACAGGGCTTCCAAATATTATGGGAATATGATCCCAATGTGTCAAGGTCCTTTTTTCTACCCTAGTGTTAGTGTCCAATTCTGCCCAAAGAAGATTTGTCCTATCTGATTCTTTTGCATTTGCTACTAGCAATTGTGAGAAAGGTTCTAAGCTTATAGCTGTAAGTCTCAGTATAGAAGCCATACATAGCAGTGAAGGAATAGCACCACTAGGTCAGTCAATTGGTTCGAATCTAGTCTAATGGCTCTTTTCAACAGCGAAGTGATTCAGAACAGTTCCAATGGTCTTGTGATGAAGAGAGCCATCTATACCCAGAGAGAGGACTGTGGAAACTGGGTGTGGATAACATCATACTATTTTCACTCTTTTTTTTGTTGTTGTTGTTTGCTTGCATTTTGTTTTCTTTCTCATTTTTTCCCTTTTTGATTGATTTTTCTTGTGCAGCAAGAGAACTGTGGAACTATGCATAGAAGAATTGTACATATTTAATATATTAGATTACTTGGCATGTAGGGGAGGGGGTGGAGGGAAGAGAAGGAAAAAAATTTGGAACACAAAATTTTGCAAACGTGAATATGTTTTGAAAATAAAAAGCTTTAGTAAAAAAAAAATGACAATAAAAAAAGAATATAGTCTAATTATTCCAAGATCATGGGTTTGGGTCTTTTCTGTGTGACATTCCCATTGACTGACTGCCCCCAATAATCCAAAACAGGGTTTCACAAAATAATGGAATTGTCAGATTGCTACTGGAAAAACCATAGGTTTAACTATATGGATTGTTGTCAGCAAGGTGTTTTTAAGCCGTTCAAATTTGCCACAGCTTTCCTTCCAAAGAGCAAGCATCCTTTAAATTTTATGGCTGCAGTTAAAGTCTGCCATGATCTTTGAGCCCAAGAATATAAAATCTGACACTGCTTCCGTTTTCTCTACTTCTATTTGCCAGGAAGTAATGGGATTAGTTGCCAAGATTTTAGAAATTTTTTTAATGTTAATCTTCAAACCAGCTTTTACATTTTTCTTTGCTCTCATCAAACAGTTTCTTAATTCTTCACTTTCTTATATCAGAGTGGTATTGTCTGCATATTTGAGATTGTGGATATTTCTCACAGCAATCTTAATTCCAGCTTTTTTTTTCCCAAGGCAATTGGGGTTAAGTGATTTGCCCAGGGTCACACAGCTAGGACATGTTAAGTGTCTCAGACCAGATTTGAACTCGGGTCTTCTAGACTTCCAGACTTCAGGGCTGGTGCTCTGTCCACTTCACCACTCAGCTGCCCCTTAATTTCAGCTTTTGATTTATCCAGTCCTTATTTCACATGAGGTATTTTGCATATAAGTTAAATAAATAAGGTGACAACCGTGTAATACTCATTTTCCAAAATAATATCTATTCAAATTCAAAGCACCAGGCAACAGGATAGATAGTTATTAAGCTATAGTTTTTGTTCTCCAGGAGAGAAAAAAAGACAAGTGTGCAAGATAATGATGATGAATATAGACTGTAAGTGCTACAGGAGAAGAGAGAAGAGAGAGAGAGATTATTGTGGGCTGGGTTAATTAGGAAAGATTTCATGAAAAGATTTGAGCTGGGGCTTCAAGGATAAGATTTCAATATGTAGAGAGGAAGGAAAGAATATGTCAAATAGATTGAGTAGTATCAGTAAAGATTTGGAAGTTTCAAGATTCAAAACATGAGCAGGATTATATTATGGGTTAGTAGAATCAGGTAAGACTTACATATGAGCCACTCATAGAATGTAACAATACCCCATAAAAAGCAAACCTCCTCTTATACTATCCCCATGACTCACTGTGCTGCCTTGGGTGGAGTCTGGTAGGGTTTGTTCTCATGTATCATTTCTCCTTAGGTTCTTCTGTCTGTGCCATGTTCCTTGGCTCTTGCGGATCGGCTCTGCTCCCTGTAGACTTTGGTTCCTGTGCCTCATTGGTGCTCCCATTGGTTCTGCTGCTCCTTGCCTCTTGGTTTGATGTTTTCTACATAGCTCAAGACTTCAGCTTGTAATTTTCATCTCCTTTATCCGGGTACCTGGTATTCAGGAAACAAGTATCTAAGCTTTGTTTTGTTTTTAAAAGAGATTCCCCAAACTCCACATCTCTGTGGTTTTTAAAATTTCTTTAAAAGTAATCATCTTGGACGTGGTTCTTTTCAACAATGAGATGATTGAGGCCAGTTCCAATAGACTTGTGATGGAAAGAGCCATCTACTCTCAGAGAGAGGCCTATGGGAATATGGTTCACAACATAGCATTTTCACTCTTTTTGTTGTGGTTTGCTTAGATTTTATTATTATTATTATTTACTTTTTGATCTGATTTTTCTTGTGCAATAAGATAATTGTATAAATATGTATGCCCATATTGGATTTAACATATATTTTTACCATGTTCAACATATATTGGATTTCATGCCATCTAGAGGAAGGGTTGGGGGGAAGAAGAAGAAAATGGGAATATAAGGTTTTTTTAAGGGTCAATGTTGAAAAATTATCCTTGCATATATTTTGAAAATAAAAAATTTCAATTAAAAATAAATAAAAAAAAATAAAAGTAGTCATCATAGCTCAAGTCTCACTCAATGGAATTCTGCTTTGAAGATGTAGAGTTAGGAAGGCCTAGAATGAATTTTGTCCATGATAATTTATTAGCAATGTGGGCATGCCACTTAATCTGTCATCCACAAATTTGTCATTTGTATAAGGGGAATAATATTTATAGTCTCTGGCTTGTAAGATTGCTGAAGACTCAGATGACCAGTCTATAGAAATGTCAGCTATCATTATTATGTCTTCTTTCCCATATAAATTTATAGTGAGCCAATATCATTTGCCTCTTCTTTTTCTTAGCATCCAAGTGGTGTTTGGGGTCCTCTTTGCATCAGTACTAATTTTGGGGACTGGGAAGGCATCTTTGTGCTTGCCTCAATTTTCCCTCCCTCCATCCACCTTCCTTCCATTCGCAGGATATCTGAGCTAGATTAGTCAATTTATCCCAGAGCTGCTTTATAAAATGCCTCCAGAAGGGAGGAAGAACAGAGCAATATAGATACCTGTGCTTAGGGGATTAGTGGAGAGTTATTTAATTCCCTCTGCCCAAGTCACTGAACTGTGAGTGTTGAAAGAAGTGAGGAGGGCTCACAGCAAAAATATGTTGCAATCGAGAGACAAGAAAGGGATTCAGAAAGTCATATTGAGCCAGAATATTCCTATCCTTAGAAACATTGGCTGTCTGAAGTTGGGGGATGGATGAGGGAAATGTCTTTAGGATAGGGACTGAGGAAGGAAGCATAACCAGTCACAGTACTGTAGGTATATGTAAGATCTATGGAAGTCAAATGTTTGTAGCTTGGAGATGTCCTGTACTGTGTTATTTCCTGTATATGTATACATTTGTATGTTTTAGCTAGATAAGCTTCTTAAGGGCAGGAACTGGCACAAGACTGAGCCAGGAGTAGGTGTCAAATAAATACTTATGGGATTGAATTCAGTTAAACCCAGTCTCAGAGTGTGACCCTGTATTTTTTCACCTCTGCCAATGTCAGTCTTTCTTGGATTGTGTAGACAAAATAGTCAAAGCATGTAATTTTCCAAACTGGCTCACTGATACCTCTGGAAAGTCAAGACAGGAGGGAGACGGAGCCTGGTCAAAATCTCATATTTTTTCAAATGCTCTGCTTGACACAAAGAGAGATCCTGTGGCTCCTACTTCCCAATTGGCATGTACAAGATTAGCTTCCTAACAAGGCCACAGCAGGCAGCCAGGTTCTTTCATCCTCCTGGTCCCTCTCCCCCAATCTATATCCTCCATATGGGTCCGTTAGTTGGGGGAAACACAGGAGTCATTCATGACTCTTCACTCTGACCACCAAAAGCCAAGGATTTGGCAGAAAACGAAAATCTACTTTGTCAGATTCCCTAAAGATGAAAGAGAGTCTGGAACAGTTGTTTAAAACTGTAATTAGCACTTACCAAGTATTGAAGACAACATCTTGGATCTTCAGTTCCTTAGTCTTATAGAATCTGAGCAACAGACTTCCTGTTTGACTAGCTGCTGGGAGGGATGACAGCATCCAAGCCTGGGAAGCACAGAGGAGTTCAAAGAGAGGTTATTGTAACTCCATTATCCTCACCGGTTTCTAACTGTTTCCCCAAACTTTCCCCTGGGTGGCCAGTTTCTCTCCTGATTTAGTTCAGAGACAGCCTTGGTCACTAGAGATGCTAGAGAAGCTCACAGGTGCATTCTCATTTTCCAACTCTCTTTCAGCAGTTGTTTCTTGGGCACACCATGTATTTTTTCATTCCCTTCAGATTTGTTATTGCTAGATCAGTGCCTCCTTATATCTCAAAAATTAGATCAATATAGCAACAGATATTTACAAAACACCTAGTAAGTGCCAAGGTCTATGTAAGGTCCCTGACTTCAGAGGGATTGGGTATTCTTCAATTTAGTTAAATGAACAATAGTTAGATAGCTACGACTCTTCTTGAGAGAGAGAATAACTGACATTTATATTATTTTTTCATCCTTACAACTATCCTAGGAGATAGAGGTCTTTCTTATCCTTTTTTAAAAAACAGATGTAAAAATGGAGACTCAGAGAAATTACATGACTTGCCCAGTGTCACACAGCTCATGGGAGGCAAGATTCTAATCCTGGTCTTGATTCTAAGTCCAATGCTTTATTAATGATCTCAAAGTACTTCTCAGTATAGCTTGCCATAGATAGGGAAAGCTTCATAGAAGAGGTAAGCTTGAATTAGACTTTGAAGGATGGTTATCATTTGAATGGGAGGAAAAAAGAGAGAATGATGGGGCAAATAGTAGAAGTAATTATATGGATTGGGCATTGTATTGACAAGGAGCAATGAAGATTGTAGCTTGGCTGGAGTATATCTTGAAGTTGGGGAGAAGGTAGAGATTGGAAAACTGGAATTTTAGAGATCCAGGCTCTAGGGTTCAATGAATAATGGTCAGTTCTTTCTCAAATCAGGCATTTTCATAATGTCTTGTGTCAGGATTGCACCATTTTTTAACTTCTAGGCTTCCCTCTCTCATCACGCTGTGGATAGCAGGTTTCCCATTACATTCATGAACCTGGTAGAGTTCTCCTTATGGTCTGCACCATGTATGTGGAAGTTTAAGGAAATCTGAACTCTGGTTTCCCTGAATTACTAATAAAGAAGAGAATAGGAGATTTGGTATAATATGTTGTTTTTGGCCCTGTTAAAGAAAAGATTTCCTCACATGAGCATTCTCTTCCATTAAATGAAGGCACTTTCCATAAGAGAACTTCTTAGTGTTTATGTTGTCTATGGCATTGAATCCAAACTGCTTTGTCTGGCATTAAATATTCTGTTTTTAGACACACACACACTCTCTCTCTTTCTCTCTCTCTCTCTCTGTCTGTCTCTCTCTGTCTTTCTCTCTTTCTTTCTCTGTCTCTGTCTCTGTCTCTCTTTCTCTTTTTCTCTCTCTCTCTCTTTCTGTTTCTCCCCTTCCTGCTCCACTCTCTCTCTTTCTCCTCCCCTCCCTCTTTCTATAAGTTATATTTTTATTTTTTCCAGTTACATATAGAAATAGTTTTCAACATTCATTTTAAAAAGATTTTTAAATTTCAAATTTTTCTCCCTTCTTCCCTTCCCTGACCCAAGATAGCAAACAATTTAATATAGGTTATACATGTACAATCATGGAAACATATTTCTACATTAGTCATGTTGTGAAAGAAGAAACAGAAAAAAAGGAAAAAGCCACAAAAAAACTGTCCCCAAATGAAAATAATGTTTCCATCTTCATTCAGATTCCATAGTTTTTTCTCTAGATGTGGATAGCATTATCTATCATGAGTCTTTTGAAATTGTCTTAAATCATTGCATTGCAAAAAAGAGCTAAGTCGATCCTTGTTGATCATTGCAGAGTGTTACTGTTACTGTGTGTAATATTCTCCTAGTTCTGCTCCCTTCACTCAGATTTTTCTGAAATCCACATACTCATCAATTCTTATAGAACAATAGTATTGCATCCACATAGCACAATTTGTTCAGCCATTCCCCAGTTGATGAGCATTCCCTCAAGTTCTAATTCCTTGACACCACAAAAAGAGCTGTTATAATTATTTTTGTAAGTATAGGTCCTTTCCCCTTTTGTGTGATCTCTTTGGGATACAGACCTAGTAGTGGTATTGCTAGATCAAAGTGCATGCATAGTTTGATTGCCCTTTTGACATAGTTCCAAATTACTCTCTAGAATGGTTAAATCAGTTCATAACTCTACCAGCAATGCACCAAGGTCCCAATTTTTCCATATCTTCTCTAACATTTATAGTTTTCCTTTTCTGTCATATTGACTAATCTGATAAGTGTGAAATGGTACATCAGAGTTGTTTTAATTTGCGTTTATCTAGTTAGTAGTGATTGAGCATTTTTTTCATATGATTATAGATAGCTTTACTAATTTTTATCTGAAAAGTGCCTATTCATATTCTTTGACCATTTACCAGTTGGGAAATGACTTATATTCTTACAAATTTGACTCTGTTCTCATATGAAGAAATTAAGCCTTTATCAGAAATGCTTGCCATATTATTTCACATTTTTTTTTTTTTTTGCTTTCCTTCTAATCTTGGTTGTGTTGGTTTTGTTTATGCACAATTTTTAAAAATTTAATGTAATCAAAATTATCTATTTTTGCATTTCATAACATTTTATACCTCTTATTTGGTTATAAATTCTTCCCTTCTTCATAGATCTGATAGGTAAACTATTCCTTACTTGCCTTATTTGCGAAAGGTATCACTCTTTATGTCTAAATCAGGTACTCTTATCATTGTATATAATATAAGATGTTGGTATATGCCTAGTTCTTGCCATACTCTTTTACAGTTTTCCCAAAAGATTTTGTCAAATAGTAAAATTTAAATCTCAGAAGCTGGAGTCTTTGGGTTTATCAGATTACTATAGTCATTTACTACTGTGTCTTGTGTATCAAATCTATTTGAATGATCTGCCATTCTATTTCTATGAAAAATGTTTTTGATGACTGTCACTTTATAATATAGTTTTAGATCTGGTACAGCTAGGACACCTTCCTTTGAATTTTTACCCATCAATTCTCTAGATTTTTTTTTCTTTTTGCTGAGACAATTGGGGTTAAGTGATTTGCCCAGGATCATACAGCTAGAAAGTGTTAAGTGTCTGAGACCAGATTTGAACTCAGGGCCTCCTGACTTCAGGGCTGGTGTTCAATCCACTGCACCATCTAGCTGCCCCATTCTCTAGATATTCTTGGCCTTTTGCATTTTGTTATTTTTTTTAGCTCTATAAATTTTTTGGTAGTTTAATTAGTTCGCTAAGAACCACTGAATAATTAATTTGGGTAGAATTGCAATTTTTATTATAATAGCCCTAACTACCCATCATATTTTCTTCTAGTAAGGCCAAAATGCTGCTATTGTTAAAATAAGATCATAACTGTAGTAGAACTTTGGTGGTCTTCATCTTCTAAGCAAGGAAATGGAAGTTCAGGGAGTTATAATCACTTGCACAAGATCACAGAGGTGGTATCAGCAATGCGATTCGAACCCAGGGCCTCTGATGCTAAAGTCATTACTCTTTCCACTGCATAATGTGGCTTTCCAATCCTTAGGCAAGGGGTGGTACAAGTCATATAGGTCAAAGGGATAGGCCCCAAGTTAGAAGGAAAGCAGACATCAACTCAGAATAGGCTTTAGTATATTAGGCTGTCTGTAAAATACCAAGGGCAGAGATAGGTAGGAAGATTGGTTTGTGGATAAAAATTCAGAGCCAAGAGAGTCCGAGAGATTATGAAGACAAAATGCAAGGAGTATCAAGAGTTGCCTTTTGTTTGACAACTTAGCTTCCCAAAGTTACAATCTTTACATTGCAACCTTTTCAGGGTTAAATAGACAGTATAATGGATACAGCCTGGACCTCAAATCAGGAAGACCTGAATTAAAAAATACAACCTCAGACACTTTTTAGCTGTGTGGACTTAACCTCTGTTTGCCTTAATTTCCCCAATTGTGAAATTGGGATAATATAGGGATTTCCAAAGTTGTTGTGAGAATCAAATGCAACATTAATTTTAAAGTACTTGCCTGGTGCAGAGTAGGCATTTAATAAATGTTTATTTCCTTCTTTTCCTTCCCCCATCCCCAGCCATCAATGACACTGATGGAGCCATGGTGCCTTTATGATTTGGTTGCCTTCATAGGGTTATAAGCATGTACAAGACCTCAAGGCTATAAGGATTTGAACCAACATTGATGAAAAGCTATCCATTCTGGTTTTAGGGTGTGCACATTTCACACTAATTTCCTTTTCTTTTCTCTATACTCTCTTGGTAACTTCCTCAGCTCCCATGGGTTTAATTATCATTTCTATGCAAATGACTCCTAGATCTATATATCCGGCCTCAGGCTCTCCCCTGAGCTTTACTAGCACATCACCAATTGCCTATTGAACAATTCAAATTAGATGTACCAGAAACATATCAAACTCTACATGTCCAAAACTGCACTCATTATCTTTTCCTCCCAAGCCCTCCCCTCTTCCAAACTTCCCTATTTCTGTCAAAAGCACCATTATCCTTCCAGGCTCTCAGGTTCATAATCTCAGAATTATTGTCTATTCCTTACTCTCCCTTACTCCACATATTTAATCAGTTGCCAAGTTTTGCAGTTTCTATCTTCATGACATCTCTTAAATCTGACCCCTTCTCTCTATTCACACAGGCCTTATCACTGAGGTGATTGCAACAGTTTCCTCATTGTTCTCTTAGCCTCAGGTCTTTCATTGCTCCAATCTATCTTTCAAAAATGTTGATGAAGTTATTTCATTATGTGCAGATCTAACCATGTGACTCCTCAAGTCAATAAGATTCCAGTGGCATCTTATAGCCTGTAGGAAAAAAAAATAAACTCTATTTACCTTGGAGCCAACCTATCTTTCCATCTTTACTGGACGTTGCTCTCCCGGCTCATTCTGTGATCCAGCCAAAACCTGTCAGTTAGACGTGACACTCCATCGGCCCTCTTTGTTCCTTTGCAGTGACCATCCTCTATTCCAGGAATCTTCTTTCTTCTTATCTTTGCTTTTCTTCCTTTAAAATGCAGCTCACCAATGTTTTGTATGCAATCTTTCCTGATCCCTCAAATGCTAGTGCCTGCTCTCTCAAACTACTTTGAAAAGTACTTTATTCAATTTTATGTATATGAACACAATTATCTATCTCTATATGTAATATGTATGTATGTATATGTAGAGAGATAATATATATCTCTATATGTATGGCTCACTACAAATAATATGTATGCATATGAGCAAAGACAGACAGAAAGAAAGAGAGAGAGACAGAGAGAGAGAGAGAGACAGACAGAGAGAGAAAGAGAGAGAGAGAGAGAGAGAGAGAGAGAGAGAGAGAGAGAGAGTATATAGATAAATATAGGTAGTAGATAGAATGCCAGGCTTGAAGTCAGGAAGTAAGTCTTCCTGATTTAAAATCTGACTTGAGACTTACTGTGTGATTCTGAACAAGTCACTTAACCATATTTGCCTCAGTTTCCTCATCTGTAAAATGAGTTGGAGAAGAAAAAGGCACACCAGTCTAGATTTTTTGCCAAAAAAATGTCAAATGGGTTCACAAAGAGTCAAATGAGTCTGAAAAAATGACTGAACAACAACACTGTGTGAATGTGTGATTAAATTAGAATGAAAGCTCAATGTATATAGGGTTTTTCTTTGTACTTCTATCCCTAATGCCTGGCACAATATTTGGCTCATAGTAGGTGATTAATAAATACCTGTTGATTGATATATTAGAATATTCTGCTCAGGTCCATATCTTGCCAGTCTACTGCATATCAGAGGTGACCTATATGTCAAAGATATATATATATATATATATTTTTACTAAATCCCAATTATTGGTGGTGAGTGAGATATGATAAGGTATAATTTACAGCATTGTAATTCATAGTGAACCCGTGATTGCAAAACAAACAAACAAACAAAAAAAAAAAATAGGGGAAATTTGATGGGATAAGATGTAAAAAAGTTAATTTCATTTTATAAAAGGCTGCCTAAGAGTGAGTTTCCTTATAATAGAAGTAGTAATAATAACTCATCGTTTCAAAATTTCCCTTAAAATGTCAACTCTTTGAGGACAGTATTCCTAGTGCAGACAGAATATGAGTAAAGTGATTACTTAATAAATGATATGACTCAACTATCTGAATGATGGAGAAGAGACTTAAGACCTTCTCTTCCAGTTCTTTGGTAGATTTGCTTAGGTGGAAACTGTAAGAGAACAATGAGATTTTCTTCTGTGTGACCAAGGGCTCTCCAGTCACATGATGACAGCTAGCCTCTTGCCTTATATACCACTTTGGCTATTGTGGAATATGTTGCAGGTCAATCTGGGCAATGTCCAACTCTCCTTTGAAATCAAAATCTATGATAACTTCCATTCTTAGGATAATTATTAAGTGACAAAATGATGTTGAAAACCAGTTAATATAAAAAAGTGCATTCAAGGTGAGTAAGTAATAATAACAATACTAGTAAAATAATAACAATAGATAACAATTATATACTTTACAATTATTATGTCATTTGATCCTTACAACATTCCTAGATGGTGCTATTATCACCCCCATTTTACTGATAAGGAAACTGAGGCAAATGAAAAGTAAATGGCTTTCCCAGGATTGCAGTTAGTACTGTCTGAGGATGGTTTGAATTCAGTTTTTCTTTACTCCAGCCCTATCCATTGTGCTACTAGTGGACCAAATGCCTTTATTTTTTAAAAATTTCTATACATAGTTTTAACTTTTATACCACCTTTATTTCTCAGTATGTACCTCTCCTATGAGTCATTTCTTATAATACAGAATAAAAAAGAAAGAGGGAGGTTGGGAAAGACAGTTCAGCAAAACCAACGAATTTATCAGCTGAGTCTGATGGTATGTGCACTATTCCATATCAATCATTACCTCCCCCCGCCCCCTCACACACACACTTCTGTAAAGTACATTTTTTAGACTCTTCTCAGAGAAAAAGTTTGGACCAATTTTTTTTTTTTAAGAATATTTCATTTGTCAATTGGATAACCAAGTCATCTTATTGGTAGAGGTTGCAAATCTAAGATCTAAAGACAGAATTTCAAAATTCTTTCTCTATGACAGTCTATCCATTGATTTAGGCATGATATGCCACAGGAAAAAATGGCTCTTTATTTAAAGAGTCATGAGTAAATTAACACAAGAATATGTAACAAACCAGAGGGACTGTGGAGCCAGAAAATTTCCTTCTCCAGGGAGTGGTGGCCTTAGCCACAGCAGTCCAGTACTGAGATAACTTGATTTTTTTTTTTTTTTTTTCTGATGAGGAAATTGCCCCTGAGCTATCTTGATCAGAGAATCTACCACCACCATCACAATAGCATTATGTCCTTAACACAAAGGCAAATCTGTGATGAAATTAAATGTTACCCTCACACAAGATTGGAGAGAGCTAGCAGAGATTTCAGTAATCAGCTACAGCCTCTATTGGACAGAGGGGACCTTGGCCAGGGCAAATGTGAATGAAGGAATAAAAAAATTGGAGGCAACTAGGTGGTGCAGTGGATAGAGCACCAGCTCTGAAGTCAGGAGGACGAGTTTAAATTTGCCCTCAGACACTTAATACCACCTAGCTGTGTGACCCTGGGCAAGTCACTTAACCCTAATAGCCTCAGAAAAAAAAAGAATTAAAAAAATGTTAAATGCTTACACAAATACCACAAAATTCTCAGGATACAAAATAAAAATAAAGCATGTTAGGATTATGCTGCCATAGAAATGGAAATAGGTCAAACAAAAGCTTACCAATTAGAGCTTAGGGCCCCAAGGTTAGGATTCTAAGTTTCAGTGGAAAGAAGAGAAGATCAGAGTGAAGGCCATGTGGCTTGAAGAAATACCCCATGCATAAAATACTATTGAGCAGGAGGAAAAAATTCCCGATGCTTGTGTGTTTTGGTTTAAGGCTATGTCATAGTTATCAGGAGTCATCATCAGCTATGTGTAAGGTATTCAAGCAGCCCTCATGGCCTGCTTCTGAACTTATAAGACAAAAATAGAGTGCTGCCCATTCAGCCTCTCCAGGAGGGACATGAACAGAAGAACAGAAATACTTTTATAAATGGCCCTCTCTATGAGTATCATGATCACCTACAAGGGAGATGATAAATGGAGTTTAGGGCATCCAGAGTCTGTCTGGTTGATTGACTTTAATAACTTAGGCAGGGACTTTTTGACTGATGAATCCATAGGTAATCCAAATTTTTACTTAAAGGTGAAAAATAGGAAGGGGTTGGAGGAAGGATGGTCCATGGGATAGTTTTGTTTGTTGGGATTTTTGTTGTTTATTGTCATTCAGTCATGTATCACTCTTTGGTATTTTTTGGCAAAGATACTGGAGTGGCTTGCCATTCCTTCTCTAGCTCATTGGGTCACACAGCTAATAAGTATCTGAGGCCAGATTTGAACTAGAAAGATGAATCTTCCTGACTGTAGGAGCAGCACTCTCCATTGTGCCACCTAGCTGCTCAATTTGCAATCTGTCTGTTAAAAAAGAGTACATGACTCCAGATATCACCCGAGTTTGGCACTGCCACTACTAAAGAGTGTCTGGCATTTTCAGCTTTCAAAATCTCAGAACAATGTGCCTCACAGAATTTATGAGTCTTTAGAGGTCTGAGATAAGGACTTCTGCAGCTTGCCAGCTCCTGGAACAGCTCTGCTGGGAGAGGGGGCTTTCAGATTGGCAGATAGCTTTGCCATTGCAGCTGTAGCTGTCTGTTGGTGGAGTCAGCTGATCCCATCAGATGTCCTTCCCTGGCCAGAGTTGACCCAAAGTTCATAATCACACTGGTGATTAAGCAAACACTCTAGCAGGGGTGAGCAATCACTGCTTTAAGATAAGTAAGTGGGTTCTGAATTTGAAGGGGAGAAACAAGGCCAGGCTTGTAGCAGGCATTCTGTGGTATGAGAAAATACAAAGGCTTAGATGTGCGAATAACTGGTCACAGGCAGATCCAGGGCTGTTGGAAACCATATAAAATTGGAAAGCTAAAATGGAGGGAGTGTCAGGGAGTTGACCAGTTTTCTGACTCCACCTGATTCCCCCAAAGCTTCAGGATTTTTTTTTTTTTTGGGTAGCCATATTCATTTTCTATTTGCAACTATTGCTAAAACAATCAAGGTTATGATCTGCCAGATTTCCCCATTCCTCATTAGACTAAGGATGTACATAGTTACCACTTAGCTTTTTTTTCCCCTTCCAATTCCTGCAAAATTTGTGGCTTGTCCTTTATAATTTAGTGCTTGATTATGTAATATCTTCTTTCTTCACTTTTGGACCATGACAGTCTTGACTCTTTAATCAATTCATAAACTCCAGGAGAATAGATGCTGTATCTTCCTCCTGTTGGAATCATGGATCTTGAGTAGGAAAGAACTTCAGAGACTCCTATGAACAATTCCTTCATTTTATAGATATAGAAAGTGAGGCCCATAGGCATTAATAATCAACATGTCTAGTGATTATCTGGGATGCAGTGAATGGCTTTACCATTTCTGGTCCAACCAAGCTCTAAGAACTCCACAGTGCCTCCTTCAGCCACTTTTGTGGACTTTCCCTGCAGAATGAATAGCTGAGATTTACAGCTATTCATTCTGCAGGGAAAGTCTTCACAAGCTTGGGATCTCTATCCTCCTAACTTACCAATGGGTTTGGGGCCCCTCAGTTACTCTCAGTGTGGTCTAGCTCATCTGCTGAGATGGTTTACCAGGGTGTAACTATTATGCATGCATGCAATTCCTTGGAAGCACATATTAGAATGTGGTGAAGGTGGACACCAAAGGTGGATGAGCAGCCCTGAAATAGGCTCAGCAGGTTCTCACATCAAAGGTGCTAGTCTTCCTGAAATATCCTCATATATATACAAAATAAACACAAGCAGCAGTATGCTGGTAAATGTTTAACAGCGGGTTCTCTGAAAAAGATATATGGGACACGCTTTTAAGTTGAATCTGCATTATTGGCATTTTCTCCATCACTTTCTTTAAGTCTGGATGATCAATAAAACAATAACCAACCTTGTTTGTTGTCAATCTGAGGCAGAAATGCTCATTCTGAAAATTTAACAATTGGGTTAACTGTTTAACAAATTTAACAGCTGGCTTCAACACCCCCCTTGGATATAAGATAATAATTGGTGTGGGACAGAAGGCACAGGCAGCTGGGAGATCAGGAAAAACCTCATATAGAAGGTAGTGTTTAAGTTGAGTCTTAAAGGAAAACTGGGTATTTTTAAGGATGTAAATGAGAAGGGAGTACATTCAGGACTTGATGGGGGTGGGGGTTGGGGAACACCCTGTGAAAAGCATGAAGATGGGAGATAAAACTTTGTGTATGAGGAATAATATGAAAGATCATTTGGTAGGAATTAAAAAAAAACACCACCACCAAATTCTGCACAGTGTTTTGAATACATTAGGTGCTTTAAAAAAATGAATTGTATATCCCTAACCCTTGGGTGGCCTTAAAGACTCAGAGACATTGGCTGGATTCTTCACTAAGAGTGAAAGACACGTCCGGAGACCCCAGAATGCAGTGATCTCATAGAGTTATAGAATTTAAGACTTGAAAGAGTAGGGAGCCTCTCATTTTACAGCAGAGGAAAGGGAGGCTGCTTGCCCAAGTTTACACAGGGAATTAGCCACAGAACCATTTCCAAGCAATGATTGATGAGGTCATTGTGCCTGAGGCTCCAGAGGACTCCCTCCTTCAGCCTCTGACACATCCACTTCCTGCCACCTCCCCTGGCCAAAGGCAGAAACCCCTCAGGCCCTTCTTCTGGATCTAAGTTTTTCCTTTGCTTCACTTTTGGTCCTCCCTGCTCCAGGCTTATTATGGTTCAGAGAAACAATGACCTCCTTCTCACTGAGGAAATAGTCATTGGTCAGACCCAGTGTGTGGGCTTTGTAAACACTTTTCAAGATTCTGTCCCTATGTAGTAGTGTTACTACCTTGGAGTTACAGTGAAGGAGTGTGTGTGTGTGTGTGTGTGTGTGTATGTGTGTGTGTGTTCCCATGTGCAGATAGGAAGGGAAAAACTGGAGATCCAGGCAAATATGAACAAAAGAAGGGGTGGGAAAGGAAGGAAAGAAGGGTTACTGGACAGTGTGATCTTGAAGATATCACTTTATCTTTCTAACCTTCAGTTTCCTCTAATGTAAGATAAATTCTTTGAACTAGATCATGTTCAATAACCTTTTCAACTCAGAACTCTATGTGTTATGAATGGGGAGAGGAAGAAAGAGAAGGCATAAGAGCTTGGGCAGCAGCTTCAGTGTCCACAAAATCTTGAGAAGGTGAGTGGGACTAGCTGTGAGATTGGTAAGAGAGGAATAAGTGGGTCTAATTTTGTACGTAGAGCTGATTTCTGAAAGGGCAAATATATATAATAATAGAAGTATGGATGAGTTAGTAAATGAAAGACAACCAATTAGGAAGGAAATTAAGGCCAGAAGAGAGAAAAGGATTAAAGGAGATAAAAAAAAAAAAACCCAACCAATAACTAGCTCAGGATTTAGTGCTTCTGGTTTATGAGGGGATTTCACAGTCATTTACTTTAAATCTCTAATCTCCTATGAATCGTCCATCTAAATCCATCTAATCAGAGTGAATGAAACAATGGTTTGGCCAAATGGTTACTCCTTGTTTTTTTCTGCTCTGTGCATGTATGTGCAGACTTTATCATGCCTCATTGATGCAGGATTTCATTTCTGGCCATTTTAATTGCTCATTTTCGGAAGCCTCTTAGACCACTTGATTAAAAGAGGCAGGTGAACAATTTGGGGTAAACAAGTCTAGGAAAAGAGTAATTCATATTTTGTTAATTGTTCTTTCAAGCTCTAAAGTCTATAAATGGATTATATACCCTATTGGCCTGAATATAGGTCATTCAAAAATAGGTCACATCCCTAAAATGAAAATTCTTTTGAAGGGACATATATATATATATATATACACATTCTATATGTGTATACATATATACATATAATCATATATATATATATATACATTCTATATATGTATACATATATACATATAATCATATATATTCTATATATGTATACACATATACATATAATCATATATATATAGGCTTATTCTTAAAAAAAGTCTATGTAGAATATACTTAAGTTTTAATCATACCATGAGGAAAAACCATAGTTTATATATGGCTTCCAAATAAGCTGTGTTCAGATTCAGTCCCTGACCCATACTGGCAATGTGAACCTGACAGGAATCACATAAGTTCTCATGTACTAAAATCTAAGACTATAAATTGAAGTCCAGATACTTAACTACATTGTTGGAAGTTTCCTCATTGGGAATCTCCATACAAATGAAACTACAGGTCTAGCTTTTTAAAAATAGTACACACATGTATGTTTGCATATATATACATATATATATATATAAACTTTACACAAAAACATATATACAAAAATTTTAATCAGAGCAAAAAATCTTGAAAAATTATAAATTAAATAAATCATGCCTGTTGGAACACTTTGTTTAAATAAATGAGTATAATTCTTATTAGGACAGCCTTTGTTGAATCAAACAAAATAATTTGATGTTTTTGTGTTCGTTCCTTTTTTGGGGGGCAATTTTGGGGCAATTGGAGTTAAGTGACTTGTCCAAGATCACCCAGCTAGGAAGTATTAAGTGTCTAAGACTAGATTTGAACTCAAGTACTCATGATTTCAGGCCTTTATATAACAGTTGGTCATCATTGTTTTAAAAGATTATAGATTATCTTTGCCTTATTACTAATAAGTGACATTTTTGGTAGTTTCAGACTTTCCTGAGAATTTAGAATAAGCCAAGATTTGATATTAACAAAATAAGGAGGAATAACATTTTCTTCCTTTGACCTGCTCCTCTCTATTCCAAGGTATTAAACATTTAGAATTAGGTACCATTGCTCCACCTGACCTAATTAAACTTATTTTCCCCTTACTCCCAATACACATCCTTTGCTTGTGTCAGACCAATTTGCTCACTATCCCATAAATAACTATTGCATATTGCTGCTGCTTTGCTTTTACAAACACTGTTTTCTCCTTTCCAAACTTGTCCCACCTAAATGATACTCATTCTTCAGGCTGGTCTAGATTCTTTTTTTTTCTCAAATAGCTTTTCCCTGGTTCCTTAAACTCAGAACTTTCTCTTCCCCATCTCCTTTCCCCCACCTGTCCCTCTATGTCTGTATCTGTGTCTCTTCCTGCGTGTCTGTTTCTGTCTGTGTCTCTCTCTGTCTCTTTCTCCTTTGAATACCTACAGCCCTAATTGCTTGTATTGCTCATTACCTTTTAAAATTGGCAAGGGTCTTAGAAATCATCTAGTCCAATCACCTAATTCTACAGATAGGGAAATGGGAGCCCAGAGAAATGAAGCAATGTATCAGATGCAACACAGTTGCAATCTGACAGGTACTAAAATCAAATCTTCTGAAGGCAATGCATTCTCCCCTGGATTGAAATTCCTCCTGCTCATTTGGTCTATAGGATCATAAAATCTGAAAGCTAGGGAAAAACATTAAAAATCTTTTTGATCAGGATCCTTACTTTTTAGATTTAAAAGTAGAGGCCCAGAGAATGGAAATAACCAGCTTTTGGTTACTAAGCTAGTAGTCACACACAGAAAGTAAGATGAGAACCCAGGTCTAAATGCTGACTGTTCCAGAACTTTTGTTACCTGTTTGCACAGGTAAATGCACGGAGGCTAGAAATGAGAGAAGGTTGGTTTGGCCAGATGTTAGAGTTTACGAAGGGGTGTACTATATAAGGAGACTAATAGCCACAAAAATCAGTTATATTAGGCAAAAGCTAGTCCCTTGGTTAGAGTTGGTTCATGTCAGTAATAACTGCCATTTATATAACCCTCAAAGATTAACAAAAACACTTCACAAATATGACCTCATTTGATCCTCATAATGACTTAGGAGGTAGGTATTGTTATTGTTATAAGGAAACTGAAGCTGGGAGAGTTGAAGTGACTTGTCCAGGCCACACAGTTAAGTGTTTGAGGTGGAATTTGAACTCATGTTCCTGAGTCCAATCTAGATCTTTATTCATAGTACCATCTAGCTGCCTCATTATAGATAGCTTCTTGTTGTTCAGTGAGTCATTTTTTCAGTTGTGTCAATTCTTCCTGACCCCATCTTGGGGAAGTTTTCTTGGTAGAGATATGGAGTAGTTTACCCTTACTTTTCCAGCTCATTTAACAGATAAGGAAACTGAGGCCACCAGGTTAAATGACTTTTCCAAGGGTCACAAAGCTGGTAAATGTCTAAGGTCAGATTTGAACTCAAGAAGATGTCTTCCTGATTCCAAGACCATTGCTCTATTCATTGCAGCACTTATCATTTTTTATATAGCATTTGGAATTCACAAAGCACTTTGCATATGTTAACTTATTTAAAAATTTGAGCACAGCCTGGTCCACTTTATGTCCCCTTCAGATTTGGCCCACTCTAGATAAGAAGAAAGGGAAAACCAGAAGGAATCTTAGGCTCTGCTTATATAGTAGAAATCCAAAAAGCTGGTCCACCACTCTACTGTAACACCATCTTCATCTCTTATCTGGGCTGACATAGTAATCCATTCTGTTAGACAAAAATATAGGGGCATTGTCTGCAGAAAGAGAGAAGTAATTGAACCATCTTTTATAGACCTCAGTTAGAAACTCAGATTATTTTGTGAGATTAGCTAATTATCACCTTGGGAGGCCCAAGCAGAGAATTTAGCCTTGAGGAGTTTAGATTCAAGATGGGTGGTGACGTTCCCATGGTGGGAGTTAAGGGGGAGGGGGGCAGAGGCTTCCAGAAGGGGTCATTTGCCCTTCCCAAGCCCTCATCAGCTGAGAGACAGAAGCAACATAAAGACTTAATGCCATGGAGCCCAGGCCTAGATGATGGGGCATTTGAGAAGAGATCATTGTTTGTCCTTTATTCTCAAGAAGACCATGACATCAGGAAGGTGATATCATGACTTGCAAGTGAATAGAATTTAAGTGAGATAGGGCTGTGCAAAGTCACCTGCCTCTCTCCTCTAAGGCAGTCTTGTCCCAGTGGCCAGATATAGGTCAGGATGATTGGAGATGGCCTTGGATATAGTAGGAGACACAGCCTTTTTAAGCTAAAGTCTTTCCTAGATCTGTTTGATTGAGGCAATGCCCAATCAATTTAGGAGGAGAAGGAAAATCCTCAGAGTTTGTGGCCAAAGCAGAAACTTGTTATGTATACTTACTCTGAGACAACAAAATCCAAATCAAGTAAGGCTTGGGCTGGAACCAATTATTGGCCAATCAATAAGAGTCAGAGTGATTTGAATTTAAGGCATGGTTTTTAAAAAAAGAAATCTAGTTCATAAACTCCAAAATATCTTGCAACGTTTCAGAGATCAAAAGTTATATTCCTTTGGGCATAGCATTTGTAGTTAAGGCTATATTTCCCTATGTGAACAGGAGAGGAAGGAGGGAGAGAAGAGAGAAAGAAAGGGAGAAGAAAGGAAGGAGAAAGGAAAAAAGGAACAATGGAAGAAAGAAAGAAAAGACTGGAGGGGGAGGAAGGGAAGGAAAAAAGGATAGAGAGAGCTGCATTGCCTAATTGGAACTGGCCAGTTGGGTTCCCAGTGGGACAGCTACAACTACTCACAGATAGTTTGCCCTATGTTCTAGGGAAACCATGATATCAGGAAGATGATGTCATAATTTGTAATTGAATTGTATTTAAGTGAAGAAATCTTGTGCAAAGTTACCAGCCTTACTCTCTCCTTGGGAGTCATCTGTGTCCAGTGGCAAGATATAGATCAGGATAAATGCAGATGGCCTCAGATATATAGGAGAGAGGGTAGGATTTAAAGCACGATGAAGGTGTTGGTGAAATTGGGGAGTCCAAGCTCAAAGTGGAAAGGCATAAAAAGACAAATTTCTTTATCTAAAAAAAATTATAATGCAAAATGCACCATGAGTTGGGGCAAAAAGGAGGGAAAAAATTTCCAATTCTTTTCTTCAGGCATTTCAACTTTAATTCTAGCTTTTTTCCATCTGCCTAGTACAACTGCAGATGCTCCCAACCTCTTCCCAGGATTAATTGTGGCTTTTATCATCTTGTGAGTTGTGTCCATCATCTCATTCCTGCCACTCCTCTCATTTCAAGATTCCAATTTCAAGTTCAAGGACTTGCTCTCCTGTCTCCCCACCCCCATTTACTCAATGCCCTTACCCAAAGGCCTGTGGCCTGGGCCAGGGCATGTGAATGGCAGTGGCATTCATTCCAGTGGGGATGAGATCATCCCCATTGAGAGCAGGGTGGAAGGGATGGTTGATCTGCGTCACTCCCAGCCTTCATTGGCCTCCCTGGTGGATCATAAAAGCTGGAAATGACCAGTGAGGTCATTGTGCTGGTTCCCTTGGGGGCTGAACCCGGCTAGCTCCCTCAGCCTTCAGCACATCTTGCTAAAACTGAGAAAGGCTCAGGAACAGAAGGTTTTCCTTTTCCTTGGCCTAACCTTTTCCATTGCTTCATTGCTCAGGCTTTCTAGCCCCAGGCCTCTCTGGGTCTAGGACAGAACCACCTCCTCAAGTAAACAACTTTAATAAAGTAATAAAACAAACAATGTGAAATAAGATGAGCAAAAACTTGAGTTCAAGTTCCAGCCCTGGAATTTGATTTTATTAATTTTGTAACCTGGGTAATCACCTCCTTTTACTTTACTTCCTCCATAAAATGACTGCATTAAGATGTGCTGGTAAATGTTTAACAACCAGCTCTCTAAAAAGCACAAGGTATTTTAAAGTTTAATCTGCCTTTTTGGGGAGAGGCAATTGGGGTTAAGGGATTTGCCTAGGATCTCACAGCTAATAAGTATCTGAAGCTGTATTTGGACTCTAGGGCCAATTCTCTATCCTCTGTTTCATATAGCTGTCCCAAATCTTCCTCATTAACCTTTTTCCTATCATTTGAAAAAATGTAGACTATCAACAAAACAATAAATCAAGTCCTGATTTGAAGCAGTTTTCAATTTCTGAGGTATAAATGCTCACACTGAAAATGTTTACAATCTAAAGATTTTGGCTCCAGCACAATCTTTATCTCTAAGCTTTCTTCTAGCTCTCACATTTTCTGATCAGACCCTTGTATATGGATTCCAGAAATAAATCTGAAAAGTCACAGACCCTGTCTCAACTATAGGCCTGCCCACTTTCTAAGAGTTTCAATGCAGGCTGCTTGTTTACTTGAGGAAAAGATGAAGAAAAAGAAATTGGAGAGAGATCATCCTTCACTCCAATCCAAAAACAACTTGATGCAAAGGTGATGGGGTTTAGTTCTAGCTCTGCTTTTAACTAGATGCTTCAATAAGTCATTTCCCCTGCTTTGGTCTTTTTGTCAAATTAAAGCAATTACCTCTGGAATTCCTTCTTTTTTAAAAATGCTATGGTGTATTTGTAAAGTCTCCATACCAAGTTGTTTCAAGCTGGCAGGACTCTAAGGTCTAACTTTAGGTGAAGATGAAGAAACAGCCAATTTATTCTCCTTCATGATCATCATCATAATCATCTGTATACATGAGGTTTCCTGACACAAGTACTTGGCATAGAGGAGAGATGAAGAGGTAACCAATAATCCTATTCCCTGCCTTCTAGTGGCCAGCAGCTTAATAGAAAGAGAATATGAAGCAAGATAGGGAATACATCATTGAGTGGGTTTCCTCTCCTGGATATTTCATTTGAACAGACAAGGGCTGATATTCTTCTGGTAGTGATCAGGATCTTCAGTTTTGAGAGAAATTTCTACCAGGGTAATGGGGAAGAGAATTGTGGTTGTATTACAGACAGAACTGTAATCAGAACAGTTGAACTAAAAAAGTTTCAGAATTAGAACAGTGGAAGAACTTGGACCAATAAATGGCTAGTAATTAAATGGTTAACTAGCAGCCACATTGAATAGTGGAGAGAGCCTAAGACTTAGAAAAAGGCAGAATTAAGTTTGAAATCTGCCTCAAACTCTTATTAGCTATGTGACCCCAAGCAAATCACTTAATCTTAATCTTTCTCAGCCTCAGTTTCTCTGTTTATAAAGAAGTGCTAATACCTATATTGTTGTTGTGAGGATCAAATAAGATAATGATAACTGAATATATTGAATTATTGATTCAATTGATAATTGAATATAAATTGACAGACAAACATGCAAAATTAGCATTTTGCAAACTATAAGTTCTATACAAATTCTAGTGTTGTTTTTTATGGATTATAATTTTTTTTTGCCATTATAAAATTTAAAATATATAGAGAACTTTCTTCTTGATAGCTCTGTGACATAGAGCAGGGTTTCTTCAACTTTTTCCACTTGTGACTCTTTTTTGCCCAAGAAATTTTTATGTGACCCTGGGTATATAGGTATATAAAACAAATCAAACATTTAGATAGGAAATCATAATTTTGTGACCCTTGCACTCAGTTATGTGAACCAACCCTTTGAGGTTGAAACCCCCAGTTTAAGAAGTTTTGATGTAAATAACACAAGTATTATCTGTATTTTACAAATGAGAAAATGAAGGTTTCACAGAAAGGTGAAGAGATTTTCCTGATCATATGGTATCAGAACACTCTTAAACTCAGGCTCACATTTTAAAAATGCCTGACAATTAGAATGTGCTTTCTAAATCCAACAAACTTTCCAGCATAACACATGGCCAACTCTTTCCCTTTCTCTGCCTCTCTAAAGTACAAAGCTCAAGTGAACTATAAGACTAACTGGACTATTTATCCCTGGATGGATTTCAGGATCTAGGGTAAATCGTATCACATGAGATTTTCTCCCTCCCCACAATGTTTTCCTTGCAAGCAGGTGGTCCTTGAACTCATGTACATTATGCTTCTGGAAAAAGGCTCTATAATGCTGTCAGTCAATGATTGCTGTGTCAGCTGGTTTTGCTAAATGCTTCTTTGTTACAATGATTCACTGTGGGGTTGCAGAGAAGGAAAATTGACTGATATAAAAAAAGGTAACAATAAAAATTATTTTTTAAAAAGAAAATGAGCTATAAATTGAAACAATATAAATTGAAGCTGTTTTCCCATAGAAACAAAGTTATAATAAGAGATTATATCCTGACCAAGGGCCTGATGCTAATTTATTACATAAATTACTGAAAATACTGATATAATAGGTATTGCTAAAATGGGAAAGGGCCATATTTCCCCAGAATGCTTGGGTTCAGAGTGTGTGCGTGCGCACACGTGCACACACGCCCGTGCACACACACACACACACAGAAGAATTAAAGATGTCATTTCCCATGATTTCATATCTACAGTGAAGCTGTAGATTTGGACAGAGACTTTGGGAGGTCTTTGGATTCATTACCATTGTATACTTGCCCCCAGCACAGTGCCTGGTGTGTAATTGGTATTTAATAACAAGAATTCCTCCCTCCCCTCCCCCAAGTCTCTAAATGGACTTCTAACTAGAACACAGAAAGATGATGAGACATATTGGGATGACATTGCTTAATTGTTAGTAGGGGTAATCAGCCATCATGGCTACTCAGTTTGGAGAACTGGTACCCAGCAATAGAAATAGACTTCTATCAAGAATGATTGGTTTGGGAGAGTATCTATCTAAGATATATGCACTGAAGGACAGGCTATCCATCTAGCTGCATTCGCCCACTTGCTTTTTTCCTGAGTGAAAATTCTTTTGACATTTTTGAGTGACTATAAATTTTATTTAGTAGACTTTTCAATGTTCTAGGGCTTTGTACAACCAGAACATTATCATCCCTTATCCATTTGGACTCTGAGCTGGGTATTTGTCATAACAGTGGCAAACAGAAAGCTCTCTGTTTTTTACTTCATTCAAAAGATAATTGAACAAGGTTATCTTTGTTGTATGCATATTTTAAAGAATGCCTTACAACTTAACATATACATGGTGGATATCCTGATGAAAGAAAGCACTTAGGCAGCACATTGCTCTTCCGAGTCTTTTTTTTTTTTTTTTTTTTTAATGGCCAACAAACTAAATGTAGTAGGATATTGTATTCTCTTTCAGTGGTATGACTGAAAGTAAAATGGATGAGGTAAGTGAAGTACAATAAAAAAAAGTTAAATGGAAGAAACAAAAACTCAATAATTATAACCTATAATGTGAAGAGATTAAGCTGCCCAATAAAATGAAAAATAATGAAAAAAATGAATCCTTTAAAAATTCAAAGAAAGAAAATGATTAGCAAGATGGTAGAATGATTTTCTGCAAACCTCTCTATCTCCCCAAAAAGAGAAAAGAAAAATGAAAGGAAGAAGAAAGGAAGGTTAAAAATGAGAGAGACTGAAATTAATGCATCATAGAAAAAAAAATCTTAATTTTACCCCACTCAGTACCTTTCCTCTCAACACACTGATTTTGAGCACAGTGAGTACAAGGAAACTTTTAGGCTGAAGTGGTAGCTAACTGAAGTGGTTCCTATTAAGACATGGCCAAAAAAAAAATGATCCTGTATCAATATAACAATATTATTTTGCCACAAAATGACAAAATGGGTAGTTTCAGAAAAAATTGAGAAGATCCCTATGAAATGATACAGAGCTAGTGAATAATTTATACAGACAACAATACTGTCAAAAAAAAAGTATGTCAAAGCAAGAGAAAAACAATTTTGAAAGAGTTTAGAACTCTGAGCAATACAGGAAAATAAAAAGTGAAGCATACCATTCATTCTTGCTAGAAAGGCAATGAACTTTAAAAAGGAGATAAAGACATATTTTGGGGTATGGTTAATGTAAATATTTGCTTATTGAACAATGAATGTTTATGATAGGGTTTTCTTTTTCTCCTTGATTTAGTGGGTAAGGGAGTAAAGGAAGGGATACATTATAACATATAAGAATGAATAAATGCATTTAAAAGATCATAGGTATCCCAGAAGGACATAACAAATTAAAAGATCTGAATGCCCTAATATAATAAATAATAAGGAAACATTACCAGGATTCTTAAATAAAGATAACAAAGTATTGATTGAATCTGTAAATAACTAAAAGAAAAAAAGAATTGTACACTTCAAACTTCAAGTTATGTAGTGACGACAATTCAAAATTTCAATAACATCTTGCAAGTAACTAGCAGAAAAATCTAGAAATATGAAGGAATGGAAATTGAAATAACCTAAGATTTTTCTGTAGTCATAAGAAACTAGGAGAAGGAATAGATTGGAATATTCCCTTTAAATTAATTTCATTACATCTTTTTAAAATATGACTTTTATTTCTGAATATATTTATCCCTCATTCCCTACCAAATGAAGCAACCCTAATAAAAAAGAGACAGCGGAGAAAATAAAAGAAGAAAAAAGAAACAAAAAAGTGAATCAGCAAATTAGACAATATACTTAACAAATCTGACCACATATGCAATGTTCCAGAGTCCTACACCTCTGAGGAAAAAAAGAAGATTCACTTTCTTCTTTATTCTCCAGGGAAAAGTTTCATCATGATGATTACACAACATTCAGTTTTCTTGTTTATTTGTTCTTTGCATTTATGTTGTAGTTTTGTGTGTATGTTATTTTCATGATCCTACTTACTTTTTTCTGCATCAATCCATGGAAATCTTTCCATAATTTTCTAAATTGTTCACATCCATTGTTTTTTTTTTTTTTTGCAATGTAATAATATTATGCTATATTCATATACCACAATTTGGATATCCCTTAATTAATGAATATCTACTTTGTTTTCAGCAAGTGAACATAAAGAGAGAGAGATTTCCAAGTATGGGGACAGCCATAGAAAATACTTAGAATTAGAAGATGGAGTGCCTTGGAGTAATATCAAGGAGCCAATGTCACTGGATTGCAAAGTGCACAATGCAAGAGGTAGGGGTAGCTTATGAAGGACGTTAGATGCCAAACAGATGATTTTATATTTGATTCAATGGATGATAGTGAGCCACTGGAATTTATTGAATAAGGGAGAGAAGTGGTCAGATCTGTACTTTTGGAAAATCATAGCTGAATGGAGGAGAAACCAGAGTTGAAAAGACTTGTGGCAGGCAGACCCACAGCAACCTGTTGTAATAGTCCAAGTGTGTAGAGTCAAGAGATAGTAGCAGAATGGTGGCAATGTCAGAGGAGAGAAGTGGACATATGTGAGAGATGTCACAAAGATAAAATTGACTGGCTTTGGCAACCAATTGGATATGGGAAGTGAGAGACTATGAAGAGTTGAGCATGACACCTAGGTTGAAAGCCTGAGTGACTGGGAAGATGGTAGTACCATCAACAGTAATAAAAAAGTTACAAAGAGGGGAGTGTTTGAGTGAAAAGATTATAAATTCAGTTTTGGATATAAGTTTAAGATGTCTGTGTAACTGTCTACTAGGTGGTTGAAGAGATAAGACTAGAGATCAGAAGAGAAGTTAGGACGAGCTAAGTAGATCTAATATTCATTCAAAGAGATGATAATTGAATCCATGGGAGCTAATGAGATCACCAAGTAAAATAATATAGAAGGGGAAGGCAAGAAGGACCAGGGTAAGAAGACTGTAGGATGCCTATGATAAGCAGATATGACTTGAGTGAGGGTCTAGCAAAGGAGGCAGAGGAGTGATCTGATAGGTTGGAGAAGAACCTACAGAGAAATGAGTATCAAGGAAAACAGGATGACCTACACTGTCAAAGGCTGCAGAGAGGGCAACAAGGATAAGGACTGATAAAGGGCCAAGAGAATTGGCACTTCACTTTACACCTGCTGCCCTGCCTGGTTTCAACTCCATGGAACAAGATACCTCTCCCAGGATAAGCTCACCGCTTCTAATCTTGCCACATGGTGCTAATTTAAGCCTTGATTGACTCCACCTCTCTCAGCTTCCTTTTCTTATGATGGGAGGACTCAAAGGTGTAATACCAGACTCCTCTCAACATCTTTCTCTGGAAGTGGCTCTTTGAAAAGTGAGGTAATTCAAGCAAGTTCCAATGGTCTTGTGATGGAGAGAGCCATCTACATCCAGAGAGAGTACTCCTGAGACTGAGTATCACAACATAGTATTTTCAATTTTGTTGTTGTTGTTGGTCTGTATTTTTTCTTTTTCATTTTTTTCCCTTTTTGCTATGATTTTTCTTGTGCAGCACGTTAATTGTAGAAATATGTATAAAAGAATTGCACATGTTTAACATATATTGGATTATTTGCTATCTGAAGGAAGGATGGGGGGGAAAGGAAGGAGAAAAAAATTGGAACACAAGGTTTTGCAAGGGTGAACATTGAAAACTATGTATGCATATATTTTGAAAATAAAAAAAACTTTTAAAAAAATTCATTAAAAACAGTTAAATGATGATATCAAAATATACTGAATGTAATTAGTAATACCTGTCTTTCCATAGACCCTATAATACTATTGATTTCTATCTTGGTTTTCTTTACCAACTTGGTGGATATTATATAAAAATCAGAATTTTGGTTTGTATTTCTCTTGTCATTAATTATTTGAGGCAATCTTTAATGTTATTATTAATATTTTACAATTTTCTTTTGAGAACCATTTGTTCATATCCTCTGACTACTCATCCTTTGGAGAATGGCTCTTGGTCTTATATATTTATGTTAGTTCTATCGATATCTATATCTATGATATCAGAACCACATTAGTGGTATTTCTCCTTTTAAAAATTTTGTTTATGAAGAATGCTTTGCAATTTCATATAGTTCTTGTTTTATATCTTTGTGATTACCTCTATCCCCTGTCTCCTCCTAAGGCATAGCTATAAAAAGTACCTTGCCTAGTTCTCTCTATATCCATGTGTGTGTATATACATATATGTATATATTTACAGATAGAGATACACATATGTATATATGTATGTAACACATTCACACATGCACATACATATGTATATGTGTGTGTTTTAATGTTCAAAACTCATTCATTTTATTTTGGAATATTTTTAAAAGAGCCAGGGACCTGAAACTGCAACTGGTATAATATGTCAATTTTAAATAAATAAATTTAATAAGGGACAGGTATTTGTGGCAGTCAGTCAGTCATCAACAATCATTAAATATGCTAAGCACTGGGAATACTAAGAAAGGCAAAAATAGTCCTTGCCTTCAAGTGGTATATGTTATAATGGGGGAGAAAACAGGTAAAAAATGTAGATTCATACGTTCATACTAAGTATATATATATATATATATATATATATATACACACATACATATGTATACACACACACACACACACACACATATATATATATAGTATATGGAAGGTAATGTGGGAGAGAAAAACATTAGCATTGAGGAGGTATGGAATGGTCTTTTGCGGAATATCAGATTCAAACTGAGATTTGAAGGAAACCAGAGAATCCAAGAGGTAGCAGAGGAAAGGGAATATAACATTCCATATGGGGGACAATCAATGCAAAGGCAAAGGGACAAGGGTTGGGGTGTCATGCTGGGGGATTAGCAAGTAGGTTAGCATAGCTGGATTGTAGAGTTCATAAAGAGGAGTAAAGTGTAACAAAGACTAGAAAGGTGGGAAGTAGCCAGTTTATAAAGGAATTTATATTTGATCTTGGAGACCACAGGGAGCCAGTGGAGCTTATTAAGTGGATGGGTGGGGTAGGGTAGGTAGTGGGATGGAACCTATGATTTTTAAAAAAGTCACTTTGGCAGCTGAGTGGAGAGTTCATTAGACTTGAGAGGGACCTGAGATAAAGCTATTTTGATAACCTATGTGAAAAGTGATAAGACCTCAACCTAGCATTGTGGCTGTGTAAATAAAGAAAAGTAGATTTTATAGGAGAGATATTGTGAATGTAAAAATGACAAGATTTTATGATAAACTGGATATATGAGCTATTAAAGATGACCCTGAGGCTTCTGATTTGGGTGACTGGGAGCATGGCAGTACCCTTGATAGTAATAGGGAAGTTTGGAAGAAGGAATGGGGTTTTGTTGGAAATAATGGATTCCATTTTGGGCATATTGAGACATGTTGAAATTTAAGATACTTTTGGGATATATTCTGGGCAAGATGTACAAAAGGCTGGTGGTGATGTATAACTATAATTCAGGAGAGAAATTAAGGTTGGATATATAGATCTGTGAATCAATTGTATATAGATGATAGTTGAACACACAGGAACTGGAAAAAAGAGAAATGAAGAAAATATAAAAATTACAAATATTTGTCATTTACAAAAACACAAGAAAGGTTTGTTGTTAAGTTGTTTTTCAGTCATGTTCTATTCTCTATCATCCCATTTGCTGTTTTCTGGGCAGAGATATTGGAGTGGTTTGCTGTTTCCTTCTCCAACTTATTTTGTGGATGAGAAATTGAGGCAAAAAAGGTTAAGTAACTTGTCTAGCATCATAGAACTAATGAGTATCTGAGGCCAAATTTGAACTCGTGAAGATGAGCCTTCTTGATTCCAAGTCCATTGTTCTATCCACTTCACCACTTAATTGCTGTGTTAGATAAGTGCAATTATCTAAAAAAGACTGGAAATATACCTGGAAACTGAAATAAATTATTTCATTTTTATAAGCAGTTTTAAAAAAGATGGAACAAAACAATAAAAAATTTAAAAATAAGAAAGATTGTCAAAGAACAAAAAAACATCAAAGGGGCTAAAGCTTTAAGGAGAATTTAATGATCTATGGACAAAACCCTGTAACTTCCTTATAAAACAATCAATATATCATGTGGGTGGCATAACTGAGAAATCCAATGAAAGGGGAAAGGGAAATAATAGAGTGAAGTTAGAGATTCACCTCCTCTAAGGCCACAGGTGAAACGATGAAGGGATTATATCTTCTAATGTCTCTCAACAAGAAGCTGTGAGTGAATAGGATAAAAGTCAGGAAGGACAATGACTGAGATGCTGGGAATTAGTGGGGAGCTACATCCCTAAAGGGGAAATTAAATGATAGAAATTTTGATAGATGGGAAATTATCCAAACTTAATCATTAGTTTTAAAAGATAAAAGTATTTGTGGCATTCAGTCAGTAAGCATTCATTAAGTATCTGTTGTGTACTGAGTTAAGCATTGTAGATTAAAAGAAAGGTAAAAGGCAGTCATTGATTTCCAGGAGTTAATATTCTAATGGTGAAGAGAACCGTAGGAACAAGAATATATACATACATGTATACAAACATATGTGTGTATGCATATTGGTAGATAGTTTTGGTATATCTATGTAGTTATACTTTGTTTCTATGTAGTTGAAAAAAAATATATATAATATGTGTGTGTGTGTGTGTGTGTGTAATCTCAGAGGGAATGTACTAGCATCAAGAGGACCTAGGAAAGGCTTTTTGAAAAAGATAGGATTTAGTGATCCTCGAAGATATCCAGAGAAGGCAGGAGGTTGAGCTGAGGAAAAACTGATGTATTCATCATGCAATCATGCTTTCCAAAAAAAGCAGACTGGTAAAACTACCAAGATAGAAATAATAATGTTAAAAGGGGCTGTGGTAAGACAGCTACACTAATAGACTATTGGTAGGAGGCACAAATTGGTCTGATCATATGGGATTTACTTAAAAAAAAAAAAACCACAACCTGACAAATGTGAACATCACTGATCTAGAGATCCCATTTCTAAGCATATACCCAAGAAAGAATAAAAACAAAAGAAAGATTCATTATATACCAAAATATTCATTACATTCTATTTTTAGTAACTAAGAACTATAAATAAAGTGACTGCGTGTTGTTGGGAGAAATGACTAAACAAATTGATTCATATGTGTGTAATGTAATATTAGTGTAGCAGAAAAAATGAAAAACAAGAATTTCAAGAAAAACATGAAAATACAGCTGACACTTAGTAGGTGCTTAAATGCTTATTGATGATTAAAAACTCATTTAGACTATTATAGAATCAGAAGTAGGAAGCTAGCATAAACATGACTATAGTAATATAAATGAAAATATCAACAAAATGAAACTGAATGAAATAAAATTATAATGACCAAGCTTATCATAAGACAGTAGAAAAGAAAATGTAAGTGCTTTCTTTTGTTGGAGAAGTAGGGTACTGAGGATGTGGAATGGCTGTTATGCTATTAGATATGTTCTATGTTAGTTAATATTTTTGCTGAATCACTCCCCTTTTTTTCCTCCTTTCCTTTCTTCCTCTCCTCTCTCCCTCTCTCCTTCCTTCCCTCCCTCCCTCCTTCCATCCCTCCCTCCTTCCCCTCTTCCTTCCCTCCCTCCTTCCTTCCCTCCTTCCTTCCCTCCCTCCCTCCCTCCCTCCCTCCCTCCCTCCCTCCCTCCCTCCTTCCTTCCTTCCTTCCTTCCTTCCTTCCTTCCTTCCTTCCTTCTTCCTTCCTTTCTTTCTTTCTTTCTTTCTTTCTTTCTTTCTTTCTTTCTTTCTTTCTTTCTTTCTTTCTTTCTTTCTTTCTTTCTTTCTTTCTTTCTTTCTTTCTTTCTTTCTTTCTTTCTTTCTTTCTTTCTCCTCTATTATCATCAAAGGCCTGTTAAGTTGGAATGAGTAGAATTAGGGTTATAGTAAGAAATAAATATTATGTAAAAACTAAAACATCAATTAAAAATTTAAAACTTATTTTATGAGAATTATTTTCAGAATCAAAAAAAGAAGGCACTCTACCAAACTCCTTTTAAGAGATAAATATGGCCCTGATACTCAAATAATAGAGAAACAAAGCATAAAAAGAGAACTATAAACCAGTTTCACCAGTATTGAAAATTATTAGCAAAAAAAAATTCCATCAATATATGGTGATAATAATTCACTTTGACCAGGCTGGATTAATATTAGGAATTAAGAATTGCTTTTCATATGACATTACATATGACATCCAACTTTTTTTTCACGGTCTTGAATTTTCTTCCTCATTTGGGTTTCTGGTTTTCTTTGAGTCTCCATTATCACCTTCCGCAAGAAGCTTTTCCTCAGCCTACCACCTCTACTCATCACTACTATCTTCTCTGTCAATCTTCCACTCACACTGTATCTAAGTTATTTGTAGACTGTCTCCTCCATTAGAAGGTGAGCTCCTTAATGTCAGGCTCTTCTCTGAATTCCCAGCCATTAGTGCAGAACTAGCAAATGTTTAATAAATTCTTGTCTATTGATTGACTAACTGATTGGCCGCAAGAAGATAGTTTGGTTAAACCAAAGAGAATATGAAGGAAGGTATAATAAAGTTGGAAAGGGGCCAGGTGATGAAAGTCTCTCAATGTAAGGGGACAATGCTATACAAACCAATAAAGAAGATAACAATGAAAAGAGAACTTATTCCTTCAAAAAGATTGTCTCTAATTCAGATTGATAGAAAGATATAAGAAAGGCTGTAAAATGAAGGTGAAAAATGAGAAGAGGACCTATTTTAGTATCCTGCTTTACTCTGCAGGTAAATTTGCATACTTTTGTTTTGCAGACTTAAAAGAGCAGGATTCTAAACTTCAACTTTGTAATAGAGCTTTAAGCCTTTAAGTGGATTATATGAGTCACTATACCAAGATCTTAAAGGACTGAATGCCATAATTGTTGTTGTTCAGTCATTTCTGTCCTGTCCATCTCTTTGTGATTCATTTGGGTTTTCTTGGCAAAACTACTGGAACGGTTTGTCATTTCCTTCTCCAGCTCATTTTATATTTGAAAAAACTGAGGCAAGCAGGGTTAAGAGACTTGCTAGAATCACATTGTCATAATACTTCTGCCTAAATATGGATGTCTATTTAGCCAGGCATCTCCAGAGTACCCACAGATAAAACTTTAAAAAATGAAAGATGGCAATGGCCTGGGTGTGTAGGTGTTGCTATCCTTTGAAATGACCTCTATTGCTTCCAGCTGTCCAGTGCCCACAGGGAAAAATGGACTATATGCTTTAAAGAACCACGTTTCTTAGAAGTTTGTAAGAAATTCACTCTTCTTCAATAAGCTGTGGATCATTTAGATGAAGTTTAGACCTGCTGCTAAATGGAGATGCTCCTATACATACATGAACTGATGCTGAGTGAAATGAGTAGAACCAGGAGATCATTATAGACTTCAACAACAATACTACACGATGATCAATTCTGATGGACGTCACTCTCTTCAACAATGAGAGGATCCAAATCAGTTCCAATTGATCTGTAATGAACAGAACCAGCCACACCCAGAGAAAGAACACTGGGAAATGAGTATGGACCACAACATAACATTTCTACTCTTTCTGTTATAGTTTGCTTGCATTTTTGTTTTCTCTTCTCAGGTTATTTTTACCTTCTTTCTAAATCCAATTTTTTTGTGCAACAAGATAACTGTCTAAATATGTATCCATATATTGTATTTAACATATACTTCAACATATTTAACATGTATGGGACTACCTGCCATCTAGGGGAGAGGGTAGAGGGAAGCAGGGGAAAAGTTGAAACAGAAGTTTTTGCAAGGATAATTTTGAAAAATTATCCATCCATATGTTTTGTATATAAAAAGCTATAATAAATAAATAAATAAATAAATAAATAAATGGAGATGCTCCTATAAAAGGGGGAGATAATAGCACAACAGCGCAAATATTTCAGACCCTCAAATCCAAGGAAGGCAGGAAGGCAATGTGAAATAAAAATAACACTAAAACCTCATTTGAATGAAGGAATATTATTTACTACATCTTTATTTCATTTTCTAAAAATTCCATTTTTGTATATGTTTTATAATATATAAGTACAAGATATAATAATGATAATAAGCAGGAATTCTTTTTTTTAAATTTAAATTTTATTTTATTTAATAATAACTTTGTATTGACAGAATCCATGCCAGGGTAATTTTTTACAACATTATCCCTTGCACTCGCTTATGTTTCGTTTTTTCCCCTCCTTCCCTCTACCCCCCCCCCAAGATGGCAAGCAGTCCTATATATGTTAAATATGTTGTAGTATATCCTAGATACAATACATATTTGCAGAACCGAACAGTTCTCCTGTTGCACAGGGAGAATTGGATTCAGAAGGTAAAAATAACTCGGGAAGAAAATAAAAAATGCAAATAGTTCACATTCGTTTCCCAGTGTTCCTTCTTTGGGTGTAGCTGTTTCTGTCCATCATTTATCCATTGAAACTCAGTTAGGTCTCTTTGTCATAGAAATCCACTTCCATCAGAATACATCCTCATACAATATCGTTGTCGAAGTGTATAATGATCTCCTGGTTCTGCTCATCTCACTTAGCATCAGTTCATGTAGGTCTCTCCAAGCCTCTCTGTATTCATCCTGCTGGTCATTCCTTACAGAGCAATAATAATCCATAACATTCATATACCACAATTTACCCAGCCATTCTCCAATTGATGGGCATCCATTCTTTTTCCAGTTTCTAGCCACTACAAACAGGGCTGCTACAAACATTTTGGCACATACAGGTCCCTTTCCCTTTTTTAGTATCTCTTTGGGGTATAAGCCCAATAGAAACACTGCTGGATCAAAGGATATGCACAGTTTGATAACTTTTTGGGCATAATTCCAGATAAGCAGGAATTCTTAACCTATGGCATATGAATTTATTTAAAAACATTTAGATAATTATATTTCAGTGCATTTGGATTCTTTTTTATTCCTATGCATTTAATATTATGCATTTAAAATTTTTATTCTTAACAGAGGCCCATTCACTAGAATAGCATTGAAATTTACTGCACAAACTTTAGTTCTAGATTTTTTGAATCTTTTAACCTATGATCCTAAGAGCTATGAACCAGAAATATTTTCAACTGTAATAAAGTTGTTTGGTTTCAAGGGAGGGGAATGGGAGAGCATGTTTTTTTTTTTTTTTTTTCCTTTTGAAGGGAAAGGTAGGAAATTGCCTATGGTCATTCAATTAGGAAATGGCAGAGCTAGAGATCTTGGAGAGTTGTCACATGAAGAAGAGTTAGATTTGTTCTTCCTGGTCCCAAAAGACATTAGCAGGAACAATGACTGGGAATTAAAGAAATGCAAATTTCGATTAAAAAAAAAACTTTCCAATAATTTTTTTTGATTGCAATCCATGTCATTTGTGTAGCCCAGAGTTGAAAATGTATAACTTATCGGCAGGTTATAGACTAAAAGAGTTCTCTCATGGCACCAAGAAGTTAAGTAACTAGAGGCAGATCTCATAGCCTGTATGTATCATAAGGAGAATTTGAATCCAGATATTACAGACCCTAAGGTCCTCTCCTCTATGCACCATCTTTCATCCTGATTTTGCTACTTTTATTCTGCTGTTTGTCTTTCATTCTCAAAAAGGACCATGACATTGGGAAGGTGATGCCATGACATGCAAGTGAATTGGATTTAAGTGAGGCAGAGCTGTGCACGGTCACCTGCCTTATGTTTCCCTCCAGAGCCATCTGGGTCCAGTGGCAATATATAGATCAGGAGGACTGGAGATGGCCCTGCCTGACTATTCTATCCAATAATGAAATGGGCCTCCCTCAAGAGGCAGATTCTCTCTCTCTCTCTCTCTCTCTCTCTCTGAAGTCCTTAAGCAAAATCTGGATGACTAATCAATCACCGATTCAACCAACAGTAGTTATTAATCTATGCATTGAGATTACAAAGACAGAAATGAAATAGTCCCTGCCCCCTCTATCATGTCTATCATAGACAACATGTACATAAGTAGATGCAAATTAATTTGAAAGGGGGGAGGGAGAATCAGAAAAGACTGTATATATAAAATGGTATCTGAATAGTTTTGAGTGAAATAAGGGATTCAAAGAATATTTGTCCGGTATGTATTAGAGTGGATCTGGTTTGAATATAAGTAGGACTAGATGCTCTTTGAAATCCTTTCAACTCCATGTTATGATGAGGCACCATGGGAGAATTTTAATGAAAAAACAGAAACTTTCAAAGGGATAAAAGAAATGAATTTAGCAACAAGAATCCCAAGATTTTTGTGGAGTGGGGCAGAGGTGATTTGAAAAGATAGGCAGTAGGGACACTCGATGGTGAGAAGGGTTTATTCAACCTTCACCTCTACCTTAAGGGGAAACCTGGGAAGGGAATAGGACAATAGCTTAGCAGAGCTAGTCAACCAGGACAAGGGATGGAGACTATATAAGTAGGATGGAAGGGTGCCCCAGTATCCTGAAGTTAGTTCTAGCTCTGATCCTAACAAGAGGATAGCAAAAACTTTTGCCCGACTAGAGGCAGCCATATATCATATCACCACCAAGGATCTAGAGCAAGACTTTGACTAGATTGTTGTTTTTCCATTTTGCTTATCTCTCATCCCATATTGTGGAGACCATTTCTTGCTCCAGGATCCAAGAACCTTTGGACAACAGGTCTCGCACAACAGGTGCAGGAGGAGGAAGAGGTAGAGAGAGAATAATAGAACTTTGGGATTGAGATGAAAAGCAGGTAGAATATTGAAAGTAGTATTTTTCTCTTCTAGGGCAGAAGACTTCACTCTACTTGAGATTTACCAGCCCAATCACAATCTATGCTCCTTTTCATTTTGACTCCCCCTTCCTTTCCAATATAGGTTGTGGCCATATCCATATTGGACAAATTATGTAACCTTTCTGAATCTCCACTTTTTCATATCCACAATGGGGAATCAATTCCACTTCATACTTCAGTTCTCCTGTGATCTCACCCAGAAACTGGGATAGTTTCTCCAATGATGCTGATCACAACTTATTATCATCTCACGATCCTGTGCAAAATCCTCCAGAGATGTTCCCACCAGTGCTCTGAGGATTGCCTTAAAGTTTTTGATCTGTGCGTCCTTCTTCACAATATGACCATCTAACTGCACTTTCTAATCGTAATCTCTCTGATGATAATCTTTATGTTGCCTCTCCTATACACTTTTTCCCTGGTAATATGTCATAGTCCACTTCAATACTCTTTGTGTTTTTCCATGGCCCTTTGGGTGATCCACCACTTTAATTCATTAGACTGTGACATTATAGCATGACTTCTGGATGTGATATCATGGGGTGAAATATTAATGTTAAAAACATTTTCTTTAGTGCACTTCTTTATATATCAGATTAAGGACAGGGATGTTAGAAAACAAATGTAATATTTCCATTCTCATTGATCTAGGAAATAATTCATGAAAAATTCTGTTATTTTCCATTTTTGTTGTTTATCCTCTTCAACTTTATCCTTAAATTCTTTGGCTTAAGCAGTTTCTTGCTAAGCTTTCTTTTAATTTTTCTTTCCTTTCCCCTGCTTCTTCCTTTTGTCATTATTGTATTCCAATTAAAACTCCATTAAATGGAGTTGCCATTATCACATGTCATATCATCACAATTTTAATCTTTGTTCTTATTTGGTATTGATATTCAGAAGTCAAAAGTCTTCCCATAAGGAAATCATTATTTGACAAATGAGTCCAATAGTAGTAATCAGTCACTTCTTGTTCAATTAAAATGTATTTAATTTCCACTTTCATGATGCTATTTGATGCTTATCATGCCCAATGCCTATAGGACTTTTTAAAGAAAGGTGTGAAGCTTCTAATTATTCTGCAAGTCTTTGTAGAAAATACTCATTTCTTAATCTTGAGTTATTTTTTGGTATTTTTAATTGTCCTTTACATCTACCTTTCACCAGTTACCAATATTAAAGTACTGTATATATCAATTTAATTTGAAGGATCTGCTTTAGTTCCTCATAAAATTTTTCTACTTCTTCATGCTGTACAACAGATTGGCCCTTAAATCATGGTAATCTTCAAGACAGAATTTCTGCAAATATAGAGGATGAACAACTGTAATGCAAAATGCTCGAATATCTTATTAGAATTAGAAACTAACTTTACCAACTTCTTTATTTTCTTCTCCAAGAGGAGACTTATGAGTCAATTTTCCATCTGATTACAATTTCCTTTCAATTTCTTTTTTCATTTACAGCAAGAATATAAAGATTAATATGATATGGTTCCTCTAGTATGCTCCCTCACTGATCATTAGACAATTATCTCACACTAACAGTTAATTTTCATAGACAGCCTAAAAATTCTGTGATTCTTAGCCCCTCTCTTCCCTCTTCTTTCTATTGCCATCATTGAGAAAAAGAGGTGATGTCCATTTTGAAATTTTCCTTATTTTGTGAATTGCCATCATCAAGTGGTTGGTTTATAGGTGATGAGTCTCTGTAAAGATGTAGGTAGGGCCTTAGAATGAATATCTCACTTGTGATTGGTTAAGTACTTGAAATCTTTCTAGCATGATAGGACTTATCACAACTTATGCTTTGTATCCTTAAGTATCCAGGGTCATCTTTCTTTCACAAAGAGCCATTAGAGTAGGACTTATATATAATTAATTTCATAGAATCATAAAATTTTAGAGCTAAAAATGAATGTAAAGACCATCTAATATAATACAGTGATGTGTGGTATTATATAGGCCTTGATTTTAAATTCTTGTCCTATAAACCAACATATTTGTGACTGTTGGCAAATCATTTAAAATTTCCAGATCTTGGTTTTCCCATCTGTAAAATAAGAATAATATTAGCCACAATACTTCTTTTGAAACCTCAGGGCAATATAAAAATGAGTGATTATCAAAACTAATTATTTTAGGTAGATAGAATATGATTATAATTTTGTTTCCTCTCTTTCCTTAAAACAAACAAAAATTAGATTTCATTTTGTTTAAAATATGATGAAACCCTTTGAAATTGTGAGTTAACATGTCCCCAGATTTCAGTCTTAATCAGGCCTTAAAGAAACAGTATATAACATTTACTGACAGAGGATCTTTTTATTAGCTTTTCAACTTTAGGAACCTCACTTTTCTCCTCTGGAAAAAATTTCCTCATCTGTTAAATTAAAGGGATTGGATAACCTGGGATCTATGAATTTAACAATTTTTTAAAATAACTTTGTATGAATATAATTGACTTCCTTTGTAACTCTGTGCATGGATTCTGAGGAGGGGTCCCTTAGTCTGCCCAAAAGATCCATGAAACAAAGAAAAAGGTTAAGGACCCAATCAGGCTCTTCTACAAAAGACGCAAATTGGAAGTTTCCCCTGAGAGTCCAGACCAGGAATTTCTGGATTCGGGTGTGGTCAGACCACAAGCCGGATGACTATTGTGCCCCTTGTTTCACTGGTTCGGTGTCCAGATGAGGATTCTCCCTATCCCGAGTGAGGCAAGTCCAATAAGATGCTGCCCTGGTTCCTGGTTTTCCTTCCGAATTGGCTTTGTTTTCCAAGAAGGCGCAATTGCTCATGTCTGCCACAGAGGGGAGCTGTGGGGCTAAGAAGCCGAGAGCTGACACGGACTGTTATTTATTTATTTATTTTTAAACTGATAATCAGGTGGTGGAAAGTCTTCTCTGGTAAAGAGGACCTCCCGCCGTGACAGTCCCGGATTGGGTGAATTTTGAGGGCTTCTCTTTGGGGCAGGACATACCAACTATATGTCCTCAAAGGATTCTTGAGATGAAAATAACAAAGTAGTGTGGTTTTTAAAACAATCTGGTGGGGCAGGTGGTACAGTAATTCTGCTATTGCCTCAGTTTAGCTACACAGCTAGCAGATACCAGTCTTGAACGCCTATTTTCAATTCGAGTTCATTGCCCCTCCATTATGCTCTTCCACCGGTGGGTTACCCCCATTGTTTCTAAGGACTCATCTTTTAAGGTTAAAAAAAGGTTGGTTCTCTTCTTCCTCCTCCTCCTCCTCTTCTTCTTCCTTCTTTCTTCTTCTTCCTTCTCTTTTTCCCTCTTTCTCACTCCCTGTCCCCTTCCCACACACATATCACATTTTATATCTATATACATATATTTTTATACACATATATGTTGAAAGACAAATCAAATACTGAACAGCTGTTTAGTTCAGTTAATAAAAAGCCTGATTCAGCATAAGAAAAACCTGTGTTCAAATCCAGCCCCTATCACATGCCGGTTTTATATATATGGTTAACCTGTCAGTGCTTTTGGATACTTAAGAAACAGTTGTTAATCTACACTGGAAGAGGAAGTTTCCTTATCAGAAAAAAAAACCCAATAAAATCCCAGATTCTAGCCAAATACATATGTCTGTATAACATATATAAAATATTGGATGTATATATACACATTTAAAATATCTGGCAGCAGTGACCCACAGCAGTGACCTGTGACAATTCAGGTCCCTTCTAGGAATAATTCTAGACCTTCCAGGATTTCTTTGAATATAGATTGCAAACCATTGAGCAAGACCATTCACTTCAAGGGAGATTAAGGGAAACCAGTCCATCATCTGGATTGGATCTCAAAGTATCTTAGGAACTTAGTGTCATAAATCCTTGCTGATGACTTGGCACCTAAAATAAATTTTCTTCCACAATCTCATTTGTACAATTGGTTCCTCTTTGTCAGTTGGCTATGAACCTCAATAAGATTTTAGAAGAGGCATTTACTGGAGTGGAATAGAAAGAAGAATTGGTACAAAGCATTCTCTCTCTCTCTGTCTCTGTCTCTTTCTGTCTCTGTCTGTCTGTCTGTCTCTGTCTGTCTGTCTGTCTCTTACATACACACACACATCTCATGAGAAGTGAAGATAGACTTAAAAAAACAATGATAGTGAGGCACATCATTATAATACCCATATGGCAAAGGGATAATTAACTTAGTCCTACATTCAAAGTTCCTTTCTCTTTAGGTCTCTTCTAGGAGGACTGCTCAGCTAGACTCTCAGGTTCTGTTTTGGTACTTTTCTCTGTTACAACATATTATACTCCCTGAAGCTGCTGTTATCCTCTGGTGCCTGTCCTTCTACATCAGTTGCAAGTACTTCCTCTGAAAGTAATTACACTGCTGTCAGCCACTACCATTCTGCTGCCACATCTGTTAGACATTGCTATTGCTACTATTCAGCTCCCTATGCTCAAGTGACCTCTGGATCTCCTGAACTCACCATGGCTCTTAGATACTTCCATCACAGAATACTTGTTTGCCTTAGATTAGGAAAGAACAAATGCAGAGACAGAAACTACCATTTGTTCATAGATATAGCTACAGTGTAGGAATTAGGGAAGCCATTCTTCTTACACAAAACTCTCTAAATGAAGCTCAAAATTGCATTTATACTTCAAAGCAAAAGGCAGAGAGAGAGCAGTAGGTTGCCCCTTTTGTATACATCCCAAGTTCTAGCTCAGCCACCCCTCTGTAATTAGTTCTTTCAACTTTGTCAGCCAATCACAAGACTTCATCATCACATGGCAGAATGTGCCATGACTTATCTGAATCACCATGACTGGAAACAGACTCACGCCAATCTTCCAGGTGGTCATATTACTAAAATTAAATAGGGAATATCTGCCCTTGCTTCAAGAACTGATGCTATGTTCACCGGTCTATCCCCATTACATGTGTCATCTATGTAGTTAAGGTATTGGATTAGATGGCCTCTTATGTCACTTACAGCTCTGGATCTATAATTCTATCATCCCTTCTCCTGCCTAACCTACCAACCAACAACTGTTTCATTTATGAGGATAATCCAAGTTGTTGGATCACTGGGCTTTTAAAAACTATCTCTATTCCTCAGTGAGGTCCCATATAGCTCCCTATAGCAATAATAGGTATTCCCAGGGCATCAAGGGTAGTCTAAAATTGTTATCATTCTTAGGATGTTCCCATTCTTTATCACAAGCCACTCGGTCTTTTTCTTCATCTATTTCTCTTCCCTTTCATCTTTTCTTCCTAGAAGCAGCATGGCATAATGGTAAGTCACATTGTTAACAGAAAATGTGGATTCAAATCTTTGCTCTGATATTTATGATTTATATAACTTTAGACTGATCATTCAATTTAACTTAGTTTATTAGTTTGTAAAATAATAATCATAATATATTAATTGTGAGATAATTTTAAGGAAAATGTTTTGTAAATCTTAAAGTGATATGCAATAAGGATAATCAAGGCACTGATCTGCTGGACTTTGGTACTTCCCATGGAACTAAGTTTGTTCCTGGCCCCTTTCCATTCTGGGGACAAAGATCCCTGGGCTTATGTGGCACGTAACTAGACATGGTTGTTCCTCATGTTTCCCATGATACTTATAACTAGGAGATGTATGGGAAACAATTGACTATTGAATAGGAAAAGTCATAAACTCATTTATTTTTAAGAGGAGAAACAATTTCTACTCTCTATTTTCTCTGTTGAACAGGTGAATTGAAACTTTCCAATTAGGGAGGGAAAGATAATTGTCTCATCTACTCCTATACTCCCTAGTAGCAGTTATAGTAACTGCATTCAATGGCCTTCTCTAGGTGAGTCTAAGGCTGGATCTCTCAAGTCCATAACTGCTTCTTCTTAATATAATCTATTTTCCTGCATTACATGTTAAAAACAATTTTAAAACTTTTAAAGTTATCATGTACAATTATGTTAAACATATTTCCACATTAGTCATGTTGTGATAGAAGAATCAGAACAAAGGGAAGAAGCATGGGAAAAAAAAGCAAAAACAAAAATGAAAAAGTATGCTTTGATCTACATTCAGACTCTATAGTTTTTAGAATTTTAAAATGATATACTGGTTACCCAATGAAAGATACTCCTAGCAATTATACCTTTTCTGGAAGAGAAGATGATTACCTCCAGGAAGATGAACCATGTATTACTGACTACTTAGAATGTTTGGACCTTGGGTTCTTGCTTTGACAGTGCAGACAGAGAATAAAGTGAAATCTATTCATTAATCCCATGAGTCTCCTCAGAGTCTTTACTACTTCTCAGAAGAACATAATAGAGATAATGGGTTTTAATTATATTTTAAGCACTTGTGCTTGTGAGTCTTTTGTGTTTTAAGTATTTATTTTGTGGTAAAGAAAATAATTATTCTATAAGTCATATACTTTGTACTTTTATTAACTTCTCTAGCATGGATCCTGTTAATCTCTTTTGGGGAAACCCAAATATGAACCATACAATAGCTTTAAGATATTTTCCCATGGATTCTGGTTTGAGGTTATAATGAGCTAAAGATTTTGAGGGAAATGCCTGAATTGTCCTTTGTAGGCCTAAGCTCCCAACTAATTGAACTTGGGTCTGGTTGAGCTTGGAGCTAGAGTCCATTGAGGAGAAAAGGTGACCCATAGCCTATAGGTAACAGAAAAATATGACTGGTTTTTGTGGTCTCCCTTTTAATTTTTTCTTTCCTTCACTTTCTGTTCTTGTCTTTGGAATCCACAAGTCATATTTAACTAGATTGGGCACTCTGAAGGCAATAAAAGAATGTTTGAATTCACCTTCCTCTCATGTGGGATCTCCCACTGGTCCTCTAGCAGAAGCATTGCCTAGCCCTTTTTCGGATTCAATTCCAAAACATCCAGATTCTTAAAGAAACCTTCTCCCAATCATAGGAAGTTCCTTAATATCCAGACACTTCCTTGGTTCTGTCCTGAAAGAAGTTCCTCTCTTGTTGCATTCCCTCATCAGAGTGGTAACTATCCGTACTTTGGACCTTCTCATATCCAATTACAAATATTTGGAGCTGAACCAAACTTTTCTCTAATAGGTGACCCCATACCTGTTCTGAACCACTTTCCTTTTTCTCCTCCATCAGTTGAACTTTCCTCATTGGATCATTGATTGCATCAGGAAATAGTTTCTGGCATTTAATGGATTTGCTCTGAATCATTCACCCACTAAATGCATGCTGGGGAAAGTCGCCCTGATCCTCAAGCTTTTTATGATATCACTGCCCCTTCTTTTTCTTTGAGTAACTTCTTTTACTCACTTTATCCTAGTTTGGGATTTTTGTGATCTCTAAGAACTCCAAAGAAAGACACTAGCCTATGTAATATAGTAGGAAAAATTCCTTGGATTGTTTTCAAAAAAGATTCAGATTCAAATCTTTTATCCAACTAAAGAAGGGAAAGGGACCTATATGTGCCAAAATGTTTGTGGCAGCCCTGTTTGTAGTAGCTAGAAGCTGGAAAATGAATGGATACCCATCAATTGGAGAATGGTTGAGTAAATTGTGGTATATGAATGTTATGGAATATTATTGTTCTGTAAGGAATGACCAGCAGGATGAATACAGAGAGGACTGGTGAGACTTACATGAACTGATGCTAAGTGAAAAGAGCAGAACCAGGAGATCATTATATACCTCAACAACGATACTGTTTGAGGATGTATTCTGATGGAAGTGGATCTCTTCGATAAAGAGAGCTAATTCAGTTTCAATTGATCAAGGATGGACAGAAGCAGCTACACCCAAAGAAAGAACACTGGGAAATGAATATAAACTGCTTGCATTTTTGTTTTTCTTCCCAGGTTATTTATACCTTCTGAATACAATTCTCCTTGTGCAAAAAGAAAACTGTTTGGTTCTGCACACATATATTGTATCTAGGATATACTGTAACCTATTCAACATGTAAAGGACTGCTTGCCATCTGGGGGAGGGGATGGAGAGAGGGAGGGAGGGAAAAAATCGGAACAGAAGTGAGTGCAAGGGATAATGCTGTAAAAAATTACCCTAGCATGGGTTCTGTCAATAAAAAGTTATTTAAAAAATCTTTTATCCAGCACTTAATATCATTATGGTCTTACATAAGATATTTTTTATGTTATTTGTTCCTGGTTTTATTGATGAAAGGAAATTTGGTGAGCAAAATTCCTCTACCAAATGCAACCATTATGTAACATAGATTTAGAGAATTGCTTTGGGCCTTGAAAGGCTGTGATTTGCCCAAGGTCACACAGCCAGGATATATCAGCATACTTTTCAGCATACTCTGATATCTGGGGGGCAGAACCTGAACTCAGATATTTCTGATTTCAAGGTCACCTCTCTGTCTGCTATACCACACTTGTCTCTTTGTCAATCACTTAACTTTGCAAAACCATAAAAGAAGGAACCTTGGAGGTCACCTAGTGCAGAGGTCAAATATGAGGCTTTGGAGGAGAGTATTGACAAAACAGATTTAAATGTAATCAGGAAAATATTTCACAAGAGAAAGAAAAACACAATAGAACATAGATAATGTCAATATGTTTTCTTTTTTAATATGTAGCTATAGGGATCCTTGTGCATGGGTTAGTGACCCCAATTTTTATTTGATTGACATCAATTTGACATTCAGTTTTCTGTGTGATCTGGGAAAATCACTTAACCTATTGGTGCTTCAGAGCCCTCAGCTCTAAATTGAGTAGGCTGGAGGTAGCTCAGAACATAATTTCTCTTTGAAATTTATAAGTCAGTGATTCTAGTACAAGAAACCCCAATAAGTGGTCATTCAGCCTGTTTTTGAAGACCTTCTAATGATACAGAATTTGCTGCCTTCTGAAGTTGCTTATTCTATTTTTGCATACCTTCCTGTCTCAAATTTTAAATATGTGTTCAAACTTAGTTTTTTTATGTTTTTTTTCTTGAATAAGTCCTCTAGGACAAAGGAGACATGTAAAACAATTAGATTCCAAATAATTTTTCAACAAAATTGCTCTATAACAGGGGAATTTATGTTCTTTAGTAAATGAGGACAAAAATCTTAGCGATATACAAAGAGTTAGATGATCCCAGTGGTCACTGGAAAACCCAGTGGAGGAGGCACTCCATAGAACCTTTTCCCCCAACCTTCCTGCCAATTGCTCCCTTCCTTTTCTCTCTCCTAGCTGTGCATTTATCTTCACTCATCATTCCAAGATGTAGAGGGCTGGAACTCTGGAGAAGTATATTTGAAACAGGGTGTTTCAAGTGGAATTAGAATTGATGAGAAGATGGTTCTCAGTGGAATTGATGAGATGATGGTTCTCTAGTTCACATATATATTTAGTACTTAGTATGGTGATGTAATGGTTTCCTAGTTCACATATATTCAATATGCTATAATTATGTAATTGTACTAAGGTATATAAGGGCTGAGAAGGACTGGAAATAAGACATTCCATTTTTGACCAGCCTCACAGTGGCTGTCCTGCCTTCATCACTGGTCCACTAAGACCAAGGACTCGGGCTGATCCTGAGGTCCTTCAGAAAGCTAGCATAAACATTACCCCAAGGTTAGAAATCTACAGCTTCTACTCCACTTCTACCCTTGGACCTAGTCCATTCTTCTCAACATTCATGAGGCAAACTTTCTCCAGGACCCCTGGCTTCAGAATAAACATAACCATTCAAACTACTTGAATGAGCAGGAAGTCACCAACTACATTCCTTCCAGTAAGATGGAAGATCACTGGACCAAATTACATTCCCTGCCACAGAACACCCTTCTTATTACCTTACTCTCTGCCCTGCTTCTCTGTCCTCCAGCCCATCAAGTATTCTCACCATCCCTAACTATGTGACTCTAGGCAAGTCACTTAACCCTCATTGCCTCAGCCAGAAAAAAAAAAAGAATATGAATACAATGCGAGAAGTAGCAGTTTCATTTTTCTTTTTTTCTATTCCCAGTACTTAGCACTTTAATTTTTATTTTCATTCATTCATTTTCATTCATGAGAATGGACTTGTAAACATAGTAGGGGAGATTCAGAGAACCCAGCTCACAGAAATGGGACACAAATTCTGGGGTTTGACAGGAGTTGCCCTAATTATCCCTGCTTATATATCCCTACTATATCCCTGACATCTGACACATTTCTTCTCTCTTTCCTCTTCCTACTAATACCATCCAATATGATCCCTCAGCACTTTTCTGAACTATTACAATAGTTTCCAAACATGTCTTCCCACCTCTATTCTCTCCTTCCTGAATTCATCCTTCACATGGAAGCCAGAATCATCTTTCTTATGTAAATATTTAGTCATGTCATTTCTCTCTAAAAATCTTTAGTACTAAAGTACTATTTCCTGCCAAATAAAGTTTAAATTCCTTTGCCCAGAATTCAAGGCCTGTTACACGTCTGATACCCCAGACTTATATTAGTTCCCTCTAAATGTTCCACACTTTAATCCAGCTGCACAGTTCTTTGCCCTGTATATATAATCTGTATTCCTATATAATCTTTGGTCTCAGCACCTTTCCTATCCCTAGAATATCTTTACTTATTGAATTCCTTTGGATTTTTTGTTATAGACTTTGGTAATATAGGGAACTTGCAGAAGGGAAATTCTTCCTACAATTTATATGCTCTGCAATTCATGTCTTAGGGCATATCTAAGAGATTTGTGAGAGATTAAGTGTCTTTCCCAGAGTTAAACAATTAGTTTAAACAGAACTCAAATCCAGATATTCCCAACTCCAACCAAGGCTGACTTTTATTCTCTAAGCCACAGTTCCCTCATGGATAGATAAAGTACTTATTAAGTACTTACTATATACTGGGCACTGTGCTAAGTGTTGGGAATAGAATATAAGCAAAAAAACAAAAAAACAAAACAAAAAAACCCAAACCAAAAAAACCTTCCTACCCTCGAGGAGTTTAAGTTTTAATATGGGAAGACAAAACCTAAAAAGAAACTGGGAGTCAGATGGGGCAGGAGAGTGCTGGAAAGAAGGCAAGATTGTGGATGAGGGGTTAGTGAAGTCCAGATAGTGAGTTGAGCTTGGAATGAAATGAATGTGGCCATAGCCCCTCATGACATGGAGGTTCCAGCAAGGGACTCACCAATCAGGACCCAGGACAGAGGCACCACTATGGGATAGGATTGCTGGTAAAGATGTGAAATCTGTATTGATTCATCTCTCAATGCCAATTATTCCATGAAGCCTTCATCCATCCCTTTATTTTTTTTCAGATCTAACATCGTTCTTGGTTTTGCACTTTTGCACTTCTTTATCAAGTATTTTTCTGTGTTATGGCTACGATACTCTCTATTAAACTATAAGCTTCTTGAGGACAGGAATCAAGTCTTATCAAAACTTTCTATCTTCTCCTGTATCAAACACAGATCCTGACTACCTTAGGTAAGACAAATTTATTGAATGAATAAATGAACCAGGGCAACCACGGCCGATGGTCTTTAGGGAGGGATGCCATTAAGCATGTGTAGCAAATAGGAATGTTGCAGCATTTTCTGCCTTGCCTCAGGAAAATGGGGTATTCTTGGTTTCAGTGGTGTTATATTGCAGCTGAGACTAGGTTTGGAAGGTTTGGGAGATTCAGTTTCACTTAGGATCAGCATCACCCTGCGTGTAGTTGATGGCAACATTGTCTGTCTGAGCGGGCAAACAAAAAGCACAGGAATAAGGGAAGGAAACAGAGAATTCAAGTGTGTGACCTGATTTTTGCCAGTGTCTAGGTTCCCAACTATCCCTCTATCATTATTCTCTTTCCCCACTCTATCCTCCACCTTCAGTTCCTTTCTGATCTTCCCCAGGGTGTTACCCTCAGGGACACAGCACAGTACTTTTCCAAACTGACTTCCAACAAGTGGGCTGAGATTTCATTCTTACAGATCCATTAATATCCAGGTTTAATCTAGCTATAAATATAAGCAGAGGCATCAAATAACCAGGACCAGGAAAAAAAGGCAGCTTGACCATAATGAAAACCAGGCAGCAGACCTAATGAGAAAGACTATAGGCTCTCTTTTCTGTTCCCTTCAGTGGGTTTTTATTCCATCTGTCAGTGGGTGTGATTTTTCTGGGTAAGGAAGAAGTGGAGAAGGGAAAGGGGGCAAAATGCCAGAGAGTGGAGGTCACTGTGCAATGTGAGCAGGGCCCATAGAAATAACAGAAGGAATTCCTCGAACCTTCTGTACAACGTGGCTTATTTAAGGGATTTGAGAAACAGTTTGAGTGTTTTTGAAAGAGTTCATCTGAGAATTGGACAAAGATCACACTGTCTAAATCTTCCCCATCCTTCAAAGTTTGGCTCAAATCCCATACCAATTCAGTTCAGTAAACATCTTTAAAAACAACACCACCAACAAATAAGCCCTTTTTATTATTATAAACTTGACATAAGACTTAAATGTTTCTGTATAAAAAGAACAGTAAACATCTTTTAAGTTCCTGCTTTGTATGAGACCCTCTGCCAGTGTTAATAATAGAGAGATAATTTTTTTTAAAGACATAATTCTTGATCCCAGACAGCCTGGTAGGGAAATAAGACCAAAAAAAAAATGGGGATTAGTATAGGTTATTAATATTATTAACAAGATGTGATCATTATATGTATATTTATACATACATATATTTATGTACACAATACATATATACATATATAATTATAATTATAAAGAATTAGGTCTCATTGCAAAGGAAGGTCCAGACAGACTGGTATGAGAGAAATAAAGTGGGAGAGATCACTTACAGCTGGGGCGCCTCCAGGGAGGAGATGACATCTGAGGTGGGCGTCAAAGGAAAAGAAAAATTCCAGCAAGGGGAGAGGTGGGTGTGACCATTCCAGGCATTAAGACGGCATGCACAGAGACCCAGAAGGGGAAAAGGCAGGATGAGATAGGCTAAGAAAAGCATGTTGTCTTCTTTGGTCAGAATGTGGAGTGGGAGAAATAAGGGATTACGCTAATAGTAATAATACCTAGATTGTATATAATGCTCTAAGTGTCACAAAGCACTTTACCCATGCTATCTCATTTAAGTCTCACAACAGCTCTGGGAAGTAAATGCTGTTATTAGTTCTGTTTTACAGGGGAAGAAATTGAGGTCAGTACAGGTCCAGGGTCACACAATTACAAATACCCTGAGCCTGGATTTTAACTAAAACTACCTTCTAGTACTTAGGTTGGCAAGGTAGGTTGAAGCCTGATTGTGGAAAGCTTTGATTTTGAATTTATGAGTTTGAATGATTATGAAAGTGGTGGGAAAGCTGGAGAAAGGGACAAGTTTTAGGGGTAGGATGAGAACTTCAGTTTGGGAAATGTTGAAATTGATATGTCAATAGTTTTCTAGGAGTAGATATCTACTGTCTCTAAAGTTATCAGTGATCTTTTACTTATCAAATTCAGATGGCTTTTTCTCAAGCCTCATGAGACAACTAAATGGCATCATGCTGAACCTGGAGTCAAGAAGATCTGAGTTAAACCACATGTGTGACTTAATCGCTGTCTGCCTAAGTTTCTTTATCTATAAAATTGGATAATATTAGCTTCTGCCTTACAGGATTGTTTTGAGGACAAAATGAGATGATTTTTGGAAACCTGAAAGTGCTTTATAAATGCTAATTATTATTATCTTTCTTGACCTTACTGAAACATTTCACCATTTTTTCTTCTCCTTTGTGGGCTTTTGAAATACTATTCTTTCTTGATTCCCTTCTCACCTTCTAACCACTTCTTCTCAATCTTCTTTGCTGGTCCTTCATTTGCACACCATAACTATGTATAGCTCAAAGCTTTGTCCTGGCCCCTCTTCTTTCTCCATACTCTTTCAGTGACCTCATTAGCTTCTCCTGGGCCCAACTGTCAAAGTTCCCAGAGCTATGAATCCATTTCTTGTCTTTTTCTCTTGAACTCCAACTTATACCTGTAACTGCTCATTATTCATTTCAAACTGGAAATCCCACAGACATATATCAAACTCAACCTTTCCAAAAACAGAACTAATTATCTCATTCTTTGAACCCACCCTTCCTTTGAATTTTGCCCTTTCTATGGATGATACTACAATTCTTTCAGTCACCCACATTCATAACTTCTAATATTATTCTTGACTCCTCATTTTCACTGATTCCATATTATTGTCAATTGCCAAATCTTGTCATTTCTATCTCTTTGACATCTTTCCAATAGATTTCTTCTTCTCTGCTCCCTCAGTCTTCACTTTAAGGTCCTCATCACCTTTCATCTGAATTGATGCAAAAGTCTCCTAAGTTGTCTTTCTGTCAAATCTCTTCTCCTCTCTAATCCATTCTGATTAGAGTTGCCAAAATGATATTCCAAAATCCCAAGTCTGACCATTTCTATTCTCTCTGCTTAATAAAATCTAGAGAGTTCCTATTATTTCCAGGCTCAAATACATACTCCTCTTTCATTGATATTCTTTTTAAACCTACCTCACCAACCTGATTATGCATTATTCCTGTTCTTGAACTCAGATCCAAGCAAACTGATCTTTCCCATATGTGACAATTCATTTCCCAATTCTTTTGACTTCACATAAGCTATATCTTATTTTTTTTCCTTATCAGAACTTTCATTTTCCTCCAAAGCTAGGCTAAGTTCACATGTTCTATGAAGTTATTCCTCTTCCTCTTAGCTCTTGCTAATTCCTCTCCCCTAGGCTGATATTTTCTTGCACTGATTTTGTATGTATTTATACATACTCCTATACACTCATATCTCCCCCTATATAGTATAAGTTCCTTGAAAGCTGAAAGTATTCCATAGGTATAATTGCATACTCAGTGTCTGGACCAATTACTAGTATATAGTTGAATGCAGAGTATCCTTATTAAATCTTAAAACTGAACTAAAACTATTGGAACACCTTGCATTTTTAAAATTGATTGACTGTAAATGAGGAGGAAGGTCAAGACTAAAGATAAAAGTCATATAATTTGAGCTTAAAGTGGAAGTCATTAGAATTGAAAAGATTCTCAAAGGAAAGTATAAAGTGATGAGTTTTTGATTACTTTTAGGATGTGGGAGGAAGAAGGGGACAGAAAAAGAAGAGGAGGTAGGAAGATAAGAGCAGAGTCACAGAAAGTCAAAAGATACAGAGGAGATGGTCAATTATGTCAAGTATAGCAGATGAGTCTGAAGGAAGAAGACTGAAAAGACCCATATGTATTTCTCAAGAGGGCAAGCATGAGAGGAAAGAACTGTTAGTAGGTTGGGAAGGAAGTCAGATTGCCAAGAGCTAAGGTGGGGGCAGGATGAGAAAATAAAGATGGTGACTGTAAATTCTTTTTTTCTTGAAGTTTTGATAGTGAAAGGGAACAGTCATATTACAGAAGGAAACAGATACTTTAAGAATAGTGAATAACTTGTTTTACAGATGAGATAAGTGAATGCCAGAGGTTAAGTGACTTTCCTAAAATCCTACAGATAGTAAATATTGGAGAGGGGACTTTAACCCAGATTTTTCTGGCTCCCAGACCAGTGCTTTTTCCATAATATCATGTTAATAGACTGAAGGGAAGACAACTAAGAAGAAATTGAAAAGGGAAGAAGAAAAAGTAGTTAATGGAGCAAGACCTCACAGGAGACAGAAGAGGGAAATTCAAGATCATGGATGAAAGAGATGGCTTTGACAAGAAGTAGAATTAAGTCATCTTCTGAGATAAGAGGGAAGGACAAAAGAGTTAAAAACATGGTGAGTTTTTAACAAAAGAGAGGACTTTGATGAGCAAGATTCAATAAACTGAAATCAAATAGTTTCTATGTTTTCAGTGAAGTAGGAGACAGTTTTTCCATGATTCCTCAGGGCACAAGATCATCCAATTGAAATGTGGACAGAGTGTCCTTTCTTAAACATGGAACACTCAGATATTCTAGAATATCCTTCTCTCCAATGTATCTTCTTTACTCCTCTCTATGAGGTCCAGCCAATATTTTCTGGGTCTTTATTCCAAATGACACCAGATATGGATCTCTGCTACTGTTAGATAAAACAAATAGAATCAGAAACTCACCCATCAGAATAAGACCACTAGCATCAGGTAGATAAGTACCAAGAACTCAGCTACTTGGGGATTTGAGGCACAGATGTCATACTCTAAGAATTTATGGGAAAGAAAAATATAGGTCACTTTGAAGATCAAAAAGCATAATAAACAATTCTCCTGAACACTAGCAACCTAGGAACATCAGGTTTCTCATGTATCAATAATATAGAACCTCAGTAATACAGAACCTATTAGTGTGGAAGAATTAGTTCACAGTCAAAAAATCCACATATGCCAAAATTACAAATTCCACCAAAGCAATTGACCTATGGAATTATTCCTTCAAGTAGAGGAGAAGGCTCTCCTGCACTCAAGATCTATTTAATTACTTAGAGTGGGAATGGTTTTTACAAAGAAACCTTGACGTCTAAGATATAAAACAGATAGACAAGCAGCTTAGCTTGCTTCCTATAGAAAGTCTAGACCCAGTTCCAAGTTCAAAACACATCTGAAGTTCTTGAAATTAGCTGCTGCTTTTCCACTGAGAGGTGTTTTCTTCAACTATGCCTTCCTCAGAGGTGAAGATGACCACCCTTAGGAATATGAATCATGTCATAGTAGGTTAGAGGAACTAGATCTAGGATTATTACATGAAGAGTGCAGAATGGGGCAGTTAGGTAGTTCAGTGGATAGAGCCAACTGGGCCTGGAGTCAGGAAGATTCATTCTCTTGAATTCAAATATTGCCTCAGATACTCATTAGCTGCATGAGCCTGGGCAAGTCAGTTAATTCTATTGACCTCAGTTTCCTCATCTAAAATGAGCTGGAAAAGGAAATGACAAATCAATCCAGTATCTCTGCCAAATGTGTTCATAAGACACGACACATCTTAAACAATTCAACAACAACAATACAAAACAAGTGAGGTGAATCTGTTCAGCACTCCCAAGAGTCTTCTGGGAATCTTCCCTGCCTCTCTGGAGGTCATCATAGGAATGAAGGGCTATAGTTTTATGTTTTAAGAATTTGTCAGTGGGGAAGAATGGATAGATAGCTGAGTAGGCTTAAGTCTTCTGACACATATTTACTGGGTGAACAAGTCAATGAATATATCAGGGATCTAGACAACTGACCATAAATTACAGAGAAGGTCATCGCCTTGGTAAGGAGAATTTCCTACCTGCGAGTTTCTTATTCCAAAAAAACCCACAGGAACAATCTCAAGACCTATAAAATGTATGCTTATGAGTCTCTTGTGAATTTAATATTTCTTTCATTTTGGAGGAAATAAATAGCTGTCTTTTAAATGATATCTACTACTTTGTATTGGTACATTAAGCAGCTTCTCTAGAAAGTACCCTGTTAATCTGTTTGGGAGGGATTTTGTACATGAACCGTAATAAGTTTTATTTCAGATTTCAGATTCAGGCCCTCTGGGAGTGAGAGCAAAATGAGGCAGAGTATGAGAAAAGCCATATACTTCTTCTCTTTTGGGTCACTTTCCCCCTAAGACTGATCTGCTGTTGTCCAGTCTTTTAATCATGTCTGACTCTTTGTGACCCCATTTGGGGTTTTCTAGGCAAAGATACTGGAGGGGTTTGCCATTTCTATTTACAGAGGAGAAAATTGAGACTAATAAGGTTAAGTGACTTGACTAGGATCATACAGCTGGTAAGTGTTTGAGGCTAGGTTTAAACTCAAGAAAGATTAGTTTTCTTAACTCCTGACCCAGCACTCTGCACTATGGCACCATCTAAGTGTTCCAAGACTGGTCTAGGAGAGTTCAAAGAAGGATCCCTTGTGTTCTCTAGGTCACAGGCGATACCTTTAAAAAATCTCTTTAGCAATACTCCATTTCTCCTATGGCATTTAATTATATTTTGACTTGTATTGTTTAGTTTCATGATGCCCTCTCTATATTTACTTCTGTTGCTCTTCTCAATGATCTTAAATTGCAATCTCCTCTAATTAAATTACAAATTCTTAAAGCTAGTGACTGTATTTTCTTACATCTGTCTCCCATGTTATTAGTACAGCAATGGGCCCAGAGAAAATACTCAACAAAATCTAGTAATACTGACTTTAGAAACAAGTAAAACTGGCCATAGTAGTTCCTCCAGGTTTTTAGCTATATAATGGAGTTATATCCAACAGGTTAGTGTGCCAAGTCTTTGTGGTCCGGGACACCAACCTCAACTTTCAAAGTTAAGCAGGTTTGAAGCTTACCAACCTCTTACGAAAAGAATTAAAAAGGCCTAAGGCTATAGGTACCCAAAGCCAAACCTAACACACAATTTCACAGAAAACTGCCCAATATATCCTTAGGGAATATGTAGACTAAACAGTTGACTGTTGTATGTGCTTTTAACTTTTAGACTGGTTGCTTAGATGTAGTAGATATAATCCTTTCCCTACCCCACCCAAATTGTTTGGCTTGATTTATTCCTTTAACTGGATGAGTTTAACTTTCTCTCATTTCTGCTCCTTGATCCCCTCATCTCTTTCCTTCAATTTTCAAAATAATCAAATTGAAACATATCTTTCCAGCCCCATATACTCTACATAGGTGAGGCAGATCCTTGTGGACTGGGGGTTCTGAGTCTGGGACCCAAGACTTTAGACGCTACAGATGAAAGAATTTGTAACTTTTCATCTACTGTTACTTATAAGAGGCTGACTGAGACTTTGGAGGTCACAGAGACAGATTGTGGCTGGATTTTATCACTGAGTTGGGAAATGACAACCCCAGGGATTACTTATAGAGCATTGATTTAGAACTTGTTATAATGTAGAATTTTTGTTGATTGCTGCATATAAGTGTATGTCATTTCTATGCCTTAGATTTTTATCAGTGAAAAGAACTTGTGTTTGTTTGGATACATCTTTTTTTAGTACCTGGGAATCCCATATACAGATATAATCCTGTGTGTGGAATGACTGTGAGGTAGTCCAGGAGGAAGTGTTCCTTTGCTGGTTATGTTGAATAATAATAATAACTATCTATATAACACTTATTGGTTTTCAAAGCACTTTCTCTGTATTATCTCTTTTGGTTCTCACAAGAATCCTGGGAAATAGTTGCCATTGTTATTACCATTTTACAGATAATGAAATTGAAGCTGAGAGAACTTACCTATCCAGTATTACCCAGCTAGTAAGTGTCTGAATAAAGATTTGAACTCTTTTTTTCTTTCTTTTTATCTCTTTAAATTTAGTTCTTTATCAGCTGTGCTATATACAGTTAGGGATAGCTCTGTACTCCTAAAGCCTTACATGTAACTTCTAGCAGAATCCACTGCTTTTCCATACCAATGACAGTTTGTCCTTTCAGCTCCAGCTCCTACCATCTGTCTTTGAACTTTATAGGAAGCCAGGTGCCTAGACATAAATCAAAGGATGACAATGGCTTCCATGGGGAAATTTTCATTTATCTGAAATAGAGATTACCTGTGTACATAGTGTTACAGATTCCCTCTCTAAGTTTACTTCTATTGCTTTTTCTAACCCTCTTGGACTACTCCCTGTCCTAATTACTGACTACTTCAGACTGGGAATGGGGCTGAGTATTTCAGGAAATGTGTATTATATTCAGATAAGAGATTTTATGCTACCAATGTTTTGATTCTCCAGACATAGTTCATTCTGTGTCATCTCTTACTTTGTCCCTTGATGCCAAATGAATGTTACAAAGCAATGCAAAAAATAGGATAAAACAAACTAAAGCCCGGCAATATATTCTGTATCTATTGCAATTGGGTCAAGACTTGGAGAATGTTTATTTAACACAGAAAGATAATACAACATGAGTCTTCAGATTTTATAGCAGAGATTTGGATCAACACTTTAAGATCCTGTATCTAATTTCCATGGTATATTTCCTTGGTAGCGTACTATCCCTCTCCTCATTTCTTCCATAGATACAGAATACTACCTCTTTATAATTTAGTAGATGATAATTTAAAGTTAATATGAGTGAAAATTTCATCACCTTGTGCCCAACCAGGTGATAAACCTTTCTGAACCTAGCTATGGTGGTCCTCAGGTCACAGTTATGAAGTCTGTCACTAGGTTCATGCTGGAGACTTTTTTAGCTTCTCCTTCCCTTTCCTCCTTTCCTTTCTCCATCTCTGCTTTCCCTCCATCCCTTCCTTTCTTCCATCTTTCTTCCTTCTACTCTTTCTCCTTCTTTCCCTCCCTCCTTATTTCCCTCCCTCCCTCTCTCCATCCCTCCTATCCTCCCTCCTTTCCTCCTTCTCTCCATCAATCTCTCCTTCCTTCCTTCCTTCCTTCCTTCCTTCCTTCCTTCCTTCCTTCCTTCCTCCTTCCTTCCTTCCTTCTTCTTCCTTCCTTCCTTCCTTCCTTCCTTCCTTCCTTCCTTCTTCCTTCCTTCCTTCCTTCCTTGTCAAGTCAAATCAACAAGCATTTATTAAATATTTACTATGTGCCAGGTATTGTGCTTAAGTTTGGGGGTTAAAAGCAAATTTGAAAAAAAATAAAAATAAATCTCTGCATGCAGTATAGATACTTTCTCCTATGATTGAAATCTTCTACAATGTATATAATGATGGTGATGATTGGTCTTATATAGGTTTTTATGTTTTATAAAGCACTTTATTATAGTCTATTTGATCCTAACAGCAACCCTGATCCTTACTTTTTTATTTCCTCCTTCTCTCCCTCCCTTATCATTCAAGGAAGAGAGATCTTCCTTTATTTCTTCCTTGTCTCCCTCCTTCCCTTCTTTCCTTTCCTCCCTTCCTTTCTTTCTTCCTTGCTTCCTTCCTTCCTTTTCTCCCTCCCTTTTTTCCTACTACACCAGAAACTTAGAACTCCATCATTGGGTTATCTTACCCTATACAAATCTCAGTTTCATCTTATGTAAAGGAGAAACAATATGGCTCACTAAACTGACATATAACAAAAGAGTTAGAAACATGATTTATTGTTAATGGGATGATTTGTGGACATGTTGAAAGGAAATAAGTAAACAGTAAGAATGTGCATGGTGGGGCAACTAGGTGGCACAGTGGATAGAGCCCTGAAGTCAGGAGGACCTGAGTTCAAATCTGGCCTCAAACACTTCTTAGCAAACCCCAATTGCCTCAAGGAAAAAAAGAGTACTAATTAATGGATCAATGTTAATTTGGGGAGAGGCATTTAGTAGATCCATAGGGATCTATGCTTGATCATGTAACACTTTTCTGTTAGAAAGTCTTGTATAAAGTCTTGGATAAAGGAGAAGATGACACAATAATAAATTGTATGGAACAAAGCTGGGAGATGTAGTTAATGTACAGGATGATACTGTCAGGATCCAAAATATTTTTCACATATTAGAATTATACTATTCGATTTCATATTTAAACATAATGGGGATATGTAGAAAGTCCTATATTTGGTTGTTGTTTTTTAAATTCACAGTAACAGATGGGTTATGTAAGTCTGAACAATAATTCATATGAAAAAAAATCTGAGCATTTTTAGTGGACTGCACACCCATCATCAATCAACCATGTGATATTGCAGACAAAAACCAAAAAAAAAAAGTGATAATTAATCTACATATATAGTTATATAGAAGAAGGGCCATTAAATTTAATATCAAAACCACTTCCAGACCCTGTGGCTTGGTAGGAGCTGCCTGGGCATGACTTTTGCTTAATGATTAATTATGTGACCTTGGCCAGTCACTCCATCTCTGAAAGCTTCACTTTCCTTATCTGTAAAATGGGTATAAGAATATAAGCCTGCCTAACTCATAGACCAGTTGTGAGGTTCACAATGAGACAATACAGGTAAAAATGATGTTGGTATACATGTATTGAAAATTTCCAGATGTGAACAGTAAAGGGATTGTTATAACTGCTAATATAGTCACAAATGATGATGGGTGCAGAATTCCAAGACTAGATGTATGGTTTAGTTGGTATGAAAAAGAGAAATGAGGAAACTTCCTCTATAATGCAGTGCTGCATCTGCTCTGCATGTTATTTATTTATTTATTCATAGCCCTGGAGACTATAAATTTGGAGACAATAAATTTCTTTAAATGTATTTATAGTCTTGGAGTATTGCCTGTGGCATGAAGACTTGCCCAGAGACATATACTAGCATAGATCAGAGAAGAAGCCATCTCTCTTGCTACATGTGGGCTCTGGGAAAAATCATGTGTCTCTGCGATCTCTGCAGAGGTCTCCCTTTTCTTTTACATATGAAGAAACTGAAGCCCATTTTTTAAAACATTGTTTACATTTTTTAACAGACTTATGATTTCATCAGTGTGATTTCTCTCTGTCTCCCTTGTCAGATGAGAAAACTGAGGCCCTTGGAGGGCATGGGACTGCCCTAGGACTGACAGGTTGTCAGTAACAGAGGCAGATTTTGAATCCATATCCTCTGACTTCAAATTCAGTGCTGTTTGCATTGGGCCATGCTGGTTCAACACCCATCTCTGACTATTGCTTACCTGTCTGGGCCTCTTTTCCCTTAATTCTAAATGAAAGGATTTGACTAGATGATCTCTAGGATTCTTCTCAGCTAACTAACTCTATTGCAAAGTACCATCCCAGCCTTTCGTTCTCAGCACATAACATTTGCCTGGCCATTTTATTCTGCCTGTGCACATGTGTGACCACTCTTTCCACATTAGAGAGCTTGGGCTATGAAGGAAAGACAAGCTTGCCAGGTAGTAATCAGCTGCAGAGTGGTAACTGAATAGAGAGATGGGATACAGAATAGGTCTTTTATCTTGCAATCAGAAGGCATTCATAGAAGAAGAGTCTCAGCCAAAAACCCACCATGTGCAATCAAATCTCATTACATCTGAATGGGGTCTCCTAGGGTGTCTTCAAACAACTTTATTCACCCTGCAAACCTTTGAAAAGTAATCAACTCTCAATTCAAATTTCAAAAGAGGTTAAGGAGCATTCCTACTTATTTACTTCACTCTGTGCCCCATTTGAAAATGGTAATCTATTAATTATCACCATCATCATTGGATTATCAAAAATGACAACATTAATAATATCTAGAATAGATTATGCATCTAGATTCTCTTTTAAAAAGAGAGAGTGAGATGAATTGGAAAAAGTAAAAGAAGCAAACCAAAAAGACAGCCATTGGTCCACAATAGATATAGAGTTTTGTAAACTTGTGTGACTTTGTTTCCCTTCCTTTCTTCCATATCCATTTCCAAATGAAGCAGTGCCAGCCACCTTAATAAGGAAGGAACTGTCCAAGGTCCTTTGTAATCAGCTGATTCAGATTCTACAAGGTCTAAAATTATTTCAGTTGAAAAGGGGACTCTATGAGGAGCTATAGGAATGCTTTCAGGCTTCGGGGAGATTCCTGGAGAGAAGTGGGTTATTCATAGAATCCAAGAATAGGATTCTATATAACCACTCAGTGAGGTAGGCATCCACCTGAGAGGGAAATGGCAGAAATGGCAAACCACTCCAATCTCTTTGTCAAGAAAATCCCATGGAAAGGATGGTCCATAGGGTCACAAAGAGTAGCCATGTGTTAGACACCATGTTAAGCCTGTCACAATTATTATCTGATTTGATCCTCACAGCAATCCTGGGAAGTAAATGCTGTTATTTTCCTCATTTTTAGATGGGAGAACTGAGGCAAATAAGTTAAGTGTTGTGTCCAGTGTCATGTATATAGTAAGTGTCTGAAGCTGGATTTGGATTCAAGTCTTCTTGTCTCCAGACCCAGCATTCTGAGCCATCTAAGTACCCCTAAAAAGTTTTATGTTGTTATTCTAACGGACCTATGATTTCATCAGCATAGAGAACCTGAGATGAGAAACTTCTTCTTTCAACTTCTGGGATTTTCTCCTGTGTGTTCTCCTACATCTATCTTGTATATTTGCATGTTGTATCAGACTGTAAGCTCTTTGAAGACAGGGACCATTTTTGCTTTTCTTCATATTGTACTGTGCACACAGTAAACACTTAATAAATGCTTGTTGACTTTTCCGATAGTGAGTCTCTACAGTCAGTAAAGTTGCCTTGAGTCACTGAGAGATTAAGTTCATATGCATACATATTACAACCAGTTTGTGTTAGAAGTGAAACTTGAACTTGTCTTTCTGTCTTTGAGGCCATCTCTTTGTCCACAGTGCTAAGGTTTCTCTCTAATTAGTATTACTGATTTAAAAAGAATGAAAAATTGGCAAGTAGTGGGTATAATGGAAAGTGCACTGGGTCTAGAATCAGGAAGATCTGAGTCAAACAGTTACTAGCTGTGGGACACTGTCCAAGTCACTTAACCACTGTCATCTGTAAAATTAGGAACTATCGGTCCCAGGGCTGTTATGAGGATCAAATGTCCTCATATTTGTAAACCTTCACAAATCTTAAACTGCCATATAAATGTTAGCTAGTAGCACAATATTTCAGAAAAGACCTGACAACTCCCCCAAGCCCATTATTACAATCAAGCTCTGCCTTACTCATCAAATGAGAAAAATCTAATTTTTCTTCCCCAAATCTGAGTGCAAAACCCCAAATGAGTCTCACCAAATATCTGAGAAACATCATTCATTGTAAACCCGGGTAAGCAGACACTAACAATATTTGACATTTATAGATGACTTTAAGCAGTGGTATGCTGAAGCTGACTTATACCATCTCCCAAGAAATGGTTGTTAAATTTTCATTGTCAGCATTTATACCTCAGAAACTGGCAAATGCTATGAACCAAGTCTTGATTTATGATTCTGTTGATTTATAGAGTTAAGAAAGTGATGGAGAAAATGTAGCGAATGCAGATTAAATTTAAAAGTGTATTATATAGACATACATCCTTCCCTTCCCTGAGAGCTGATTGTTAAATATTCACCACTATGCCATGACTTTTAGGTTTGTAAAGTATTTTATATATTTTGCTTGATCCTCGTAATAGGTCTGTAAAGGTTGATACCACAAACATTATTGTCCCTATTTCACAGATGAAGCTGAATGAAATGAAAAGACCAGATTCCAAATTAAGGCCCTCTGTTCTTCAAGTCTAGAACCATCTCTACTGGCTCTTTATAATGTGATGAAAAAACATCAGTATAGAGAGTACCAGAGTAGTTTTTCATTCTATGAACACAAAATGTTCCTAGAATAAGCATAGGAAATGTTACTCTGAAATGTTGCTTGGAAGTCACAGTATATGTTGGGGGGCAACAAGGAGATCTTCTGGCAAGTAGGTGGCACCATGCCAAATGGTCGATTGCTAATTTTAGCCACTTATTCTTACTGACTAGATGTCAAGCTCAGTTGTTCTTACATTGCTGAAGAAGTATAATTGTTGTCCTCATCCTCTCAATGTTGGCAACTAGGGACAAAGCCCTAGTCACATTGCCCTAGTTATGGCTTTACAGTACATAAACTTGCCACTAACATATCACTGCAATAACAACCATAAAATCTCAGGGTTAGAAGGAATCTCTGAAGTCATCTAATCTAACTCATAAATGAATAAGAATCCACTCTATGACTTACATTGCAAATGTTCATTCATCCTTTCCTTGAAGACTTCCAGTGGTACATAGAGGGGTGGAAATTAAGAGAACCAAGAGGACTAGAAAAAAAATTTGGTCAACAAATAGTTGTTTTTAATAGTATTGTGTTGTGTAACACTGCATTAATATGTTGGGGAAGCTGTAGGAAGAGGACAAGAACTAGATAGCAGTGTAGTTCAATACAGAACATTTGGTTGTTGGGGTCAGAAGACCAAGGTTCAAATCTCACTTCTGATAGTCAGTATGATCTTGGATGAAAATTTTAACTCCATAATGCTTTAGTTTTTATATCTATAAAATGAGGAGATAGGACTAGATGATCTCCAAGATCCTTTCCAGTTAGAAATATGTGATATTGTGATCTTTGTCAAGGAAGGAACATGTTAGAACATCAGGTCTTGTCTTCTGTGTCAGTTTCATCCATCCTTTTCCATCTAGGAGTTATCAAAAGGTAGTTATGGTGTAATGGAAAAAGTGACCTGTATCTGAGTCCCAGCTTTCTCTATTAACTTGTATTATCTTGAGCAAGACACTTCCTCAGTGAATACACCTGATTTTGGAAATGGGGACAGTAACATCTAGCCTCATCTTCCCAGAACTCTTGTGGGGATCATATGAAGTTACATAAAAAAAAAAAAAAAAAAAAAAACCTTAGAGGAGGTAGAAAACTTTCTATCAATAATTATTGTTAGTATCACATGGGTGTTTCAATTCCATCTGTCTTCTTAATTCTCAACGTGATTTTTGGCTTTTATCACCCTGAATAGTTGTCGAAATGGAGTCCTATGAGGATAAAAGTGAGTGTATGAGTTATAAGACATGTAGAATGCAAAGCCCACATGGAAATGGTTTTGGTAGGGTTTGTTATGTTTGTTCCTCTTAAACAGAACAAGGCAATAGGCTTTGTGTTCGGTGTGTGTGTGTGTGTGTGTGTGTGTGTGTGTGTGTAGATTTTTGGTGTATATAGTTTGAAGTTTCATTTTACTTCTGCTCAAAATTAAGTGAAGGCAAAGGAAAGGGTTAGGGTAGAGAATGAGAAGGAATCCTTTTCTCCCATAAGTACTTTTTGACCTTGGTGCTGGTGGCATACAGATATGCCCTCAGGCCCCAATTACTTGGATGGGAGGTGAGGGAGGAAGGCCATTAGATAATTTCTTTTGTTAACTGTTTTCTTCCAATCTCTAAAAGAAATGGGAGGTCATTGGGTGTCTGATTCCCTGCTAGGGTGGTCGGCTGCTTATTGATATGCTAATTATTTTAAGGATGCCAAAAAGACTCCACACTTCTCCCAAATACCTTCCTTTCCTGCCACTGATTCCTTCATTTCACTTACCAACAAATGCATCTTTTCTTTCCACAGTAGAGACAAGGTTTAAAATACAAGTCCTTTTTATATGATTATTTGGAGTCTTTCCTGAGAGTAGAGTTTAAGGGATGTTAGGAGAAGGGGGTGGTGAAAGAAGGAGAGAGAGAGAGAGAAAGTGAAATAGAGAGACAAAAATGAACAGAGATATAGAGACACAAAGATACACAGAGACAGAGACAGACAATACAAGGGCTTTGAATTCTTAAAAAAAAGATGTGGCTTGAAGATGTACTATCCTCCACCTTAGTAACTTTTCTCTGTGCTGAGAACACATATGATAGGACATATCATGCTTCAAAAGTACAAAAAAGAGGATTAGACTTATTTCTATTACTCCCATATCTATTAATAACACCTGGAGGCTTGGAAGCAGCCTTTTCATTGGAGTCTGTGGAAGGCAGAGACCATCCCCTCTTCAGCAATCCTCAATAGGTGGTCATCCAGCCTCAACTTGAACACTTAAGCATTAGCTCAAGGTTGTTTCATATAGTGAAAACATTAATAGCCCTGTTGCTTACTAGCTGTGTGATATACAGCAAAGTACAATGATATACAGCAAGGTACAGGTGAGCCTCAGTTTACTTAATTGTAAAATAAAGATAAAATCAATCACATTTTCTACTTCACAGAGTTTTTATAAGGAAAGTGATTTTTAAGTTATAGAAATGTGAATTGTTAATCATTAAAGTAACAAAGAGCTTGCTATTCTCCAAAGAAGCCTATTCCAATGTTATATATCTTAAGTTGTTATAAAATCCTTAAAATTAAAAGGGGGCAGTTAGGTGGTTGCACTGCATAGAGCACTATGCCTGGAGTCAAGAAGAAATAGCTTCCTGAGTTCAAATCTGGCCTCAGACACTTTTTGTAGGATTTTTAACAATGGACACTTAATCCTGTTTGTTTCAATTTCTTGGAGTTGGAGGAGGAATGGACAAAGCACTCCAGTACCTTAATCAAGAAAACCCCAAATGGATCATGAAGAATTGGATATGACTGAAATGACTGAACAATAGCAATATTAAAAGACAGTTAGGTGGCCCAGATTTAGGGAGACTTATAGTCAAGTCTAACCTCAGACACTTACTAATTGTGTGACTTTGAGCAGGTCATTAAAAAACCTCTGTCAGACTTACTTTCTTCATTTGTAAGGTGGAGCTAATAACAGCACATACCTCTCAGGTTTGTTGTAAGGATAAAATAATATATTTGTAAATAGCTTTGAAAATCTTAACATGTTATTAATACTTTATTATATAACAACTATAAGTGCTAGTTATTCTATTAAGACAAAATCTGCTTACCTCTCATTTCTGCCCACTGGTGCTAAGTCTGTAGCCTGAAAGCATTTAGATCAAATCTAATCCCTCTTTTACATGTCAGACCTTCCAGCATTTGAAGACAGCCAATATGTCCTTCCCAGTTTTATCAACAGATTCTCATATGACATGATTTACATGCCCTTTATTCCTGAAAACTGGCCTTACTATAATCCTCAGGGGTTTCACCCAAAGAGCATTTTTTCTATTACTGTCCTGATAACCTTCTCTAATCTCCAGGAAATAAGAGGAAGCCCTTAGAATTTGGGTTAAGGAGCTTTTGTCCTTACATACTTTGTTTCTTTCTCTGTCTTTATTTTCCCATACCTCCATATCCATACTCACACCCACACCTAGCCTATATACCTATACATATACAATGATTCCCAGCTAGGCTGGCAGACTACTTATTGGTGTATTATTTCAGGGGTACCAGAAAGTCCCCAATCTTCCCCAACTGCCTATCTTTCCTGCCACTGATTCCTTTATTTCACTTACCAAAAGATACTTCTTTTCTTTTCATAGTCAGAGACAAAACCTAAAATACAAGTCTCCTTGAGAGAGGAAACACAGCAACATACACATTGAGAGGTATATATGATTATTTACAACCTATTCTGAGAGTACGGTTTGATGGAATGTAAAGAGATTGGAGGGAGTAGGCAATGCGTGACAGAGAAACAGAAAGACAGACACCGAGACCAACAGACACAGAGAAAGAGAGAGAGAAAGACACAGAAAGATAGAGACAGATAGACAGAGGAAGGAATGGAATTAGAGGGAAAAAGTGGGGAAAATAGAGAAAGAGAAATTAGGAGTTTACATGGAACAGTAAAATGCACAACTTCAGTTTGACTCAAGCACAACTAGATCTTCTCCATATTCAATTTAGCCTTTGGTAATTGTCTCTGATGTTGAGACCCTGCAGAAACCCCAATTAGTAAACACCATTAAGATTTGGAAGGTATTTTAGTGACTTTTTGGGATAATTTTTTCATTTTAAAGATGAGGAAACTGAAGGACAAAGAAAGGAAGTGACTTCTGAGATCACAATTATTTGGCTTCAGTGTTGGGGCTAGAACTCAAATACTCTAACTTTCATTCCAATATTCATCCCATTATGCTATGAATGATTTCATTTTGTTGACTAGACTCTCCTTGCTAATGCAGGAAAGTGAACTTGGGCATTTAGAAAGACTTGTAGCTCTTAGGTTCAAAACCAAAAAGTTTGTGTGTGGTGGGAAAGGATGAGAGGAAGTTCTATGTCAATCCTTAAGCAACCAATTTTTAGAATTCAGCTTATTGAATACTTCATTCTTTGAGAAACACATCTGAAAAAGAGTCAAGGTTTGAATATTAAAATCCATCCTCTGACTGATTCTCATCCTGTCCCTTTCCTTCTTTATGCTCTCTATGGTCGTGAAGGCCATAGAAGACTCCAGATGACATACCATTGTTCTACTAGAGAGTGAAGTGGATAAGGGAAATCAGAACAGAGAGGGCAACTTTTCCATGGAGAAGTCATGGAAACAGTCTGGAGAGCCAGCAAAATGGATTCAAAGAGCCCCACAGCTTCTCTCTTCTACATACATTTCTACATATAGACACATACATACATGTATAATTTTCTAAACCTGTACAAAAAGTCTGCACAAAGCTAAGATATGAATAGCCACAAATATGCAAAGCTCAATCTCACCAATGTCTGACCACCTACACTCATGGTTTTCCAGAAAAAATAATCAGCTTTAACTAGGGAATGAAGGAAACATAGCTTTTTGGGGACCAAACCCACCAATATTCATTTGGGGGAATCTAATCTTTGTTGTTGGAATGTGGCTTTGAATTTTTTGATCATCTTGGTAATTTTATAGGTAGATGAGCTTTTGTTCAGGCTTTTGTGAATCTCTCCCTATGGAAGATATGGGCTATTGCCCCAAAGAGAGAACTAAGGACATTTCCTAGGAGTTGATCAAGACTATTTCCTGGTCAACCTCATCATGAAAAGCCTATATAATGCTGTCACATTACACTCCACGGATCACAACTGACAGAAGACTGAGTCTGAAGTCAATTAATACTGTTTAATAAATAGGCCAGAGAGTTAGCTGAGAGTTTGTCTCGGCAGGATGCCGCGTGCCACCAAAGTTATGGAAGATTGTCCCTTTAATCACTAAGGCAAACATTGTTTGAGTGTCAATGTACATAAAGCAATCACATAAAAAAGAGTTATAAATAGAAAAATTCCAAAGGTTCTCCCACAGACAGACAGGGAAATGGAAATGAAAAACAAAACAAATTTATAAACAAAAGTAGAACAAATAAACAAATAAAACAAAACCACCCCACCCATTTGCTTCAAGTTCCTGTTGATGTACAGTACTCAACATCTTTGGATTCTTTACAATGACTCCAAATTGTAGACAAAAAACACCTGAAGTAACTAGGCATCTGAAAAAGTTGAGTTTATAAGAAGTCATCACACATCTACAAAAAGACAAAGCAAAACAAAAAAAGCCCCAATGTCTTTAGATTGTTTTGTTATCTTCTTTTTTTCTTAAAAAACAAAAAAGTTTAGTTTGCCCTCCATCCCTTGGCTGCCCCAAGAGTTGGGGGAAGGTTTGACTAGCAGATTCCAGGAGACCATTATCTGAAATGGTGGTAGGGGGCCAAGAAGCCATCTTCCTAGGCAGGCAACTTCCAAACTTGAAGGACAAGTTGGAGGAAATTGGGGAGAGCTATACAGTCATTTGTGTGCTGCAAGGCATAGAACTGGGATGATGCTGGGGCCCCCATGAGGACCAGAAGATGGCCTAGCACAGTCTAAGAAATGAATTTTGAGTGTGATGGAATCTGTGATCTTTTGGGGCCATTTAATATCAGCTCCCAAGGGAAAACTAAGAAGTGTGTGTGAGAGAGTGAGTGTGTGTGTGTGTGTGTGTGTGTGTGTGTGTGTGTGTGTGTTTGTGTGTTGGTAAGTGGAGGTGGGAGGTGAGGAGTTCTTAGTGGATCCAGTCAATGGGTCTGGGGAAAGGGAACTTTAATGAATTCTTCTTAGTCTTTATCAGTCCAATACTACCGCAGCTCCCAAAAGCCTCTCTCAATGGATTGCTTCCCTAGCATGTTTGTAGAAACTTATGATGTCTCAAGGAAAGCAGAACAACCCCGAACTGGAGAATGTCTGGCAGGTAGAGCTTTCTTCACTTTCGGTGTCTCTTTAGGTTCAAGTTTGTATGGCCAAGAGCTATCAAGCCATTTCCAAATATCCCTGATTCTCAGGGAATAGTCTGAGTGCTGTGGCCAGACAAAATCCACAGAGAAGCCCAAACAATTTTTTTTTTTTTTTTTAGCTAATCACTGTAACCTTTTCCCTACCAAGCTTGATACTGTAGCTTCCTACAAGGAGCAAGACACAGGGATTTGGGCTTTCAGTTTCTTGATTTTCTCCATTCAGCCTTTTGCAGAGGTGCTCAAAGGAACAGAAATAAACACGTTAGGTAGCCAGGAAGGAAGGAAAAAGAAACTCCAAACCCCTGGACAACAAAATGATTAAAAAAAAAATCAACCCCTGGATCATCAGGAGTCACGTGAACACAGTTTCCAGGAAGCTTGTAGGGAAGAGGGAGAGCAGTAGAAGAGAGGCATACTGGGTTTTAAAATAAACATTTATCCAGCCGACCACCTTCTAGGTGAGTACTGGTGCTCCCCAAGACCTGTTGGGGTGGTGAACTTGATCTGTGAACAGAAGAAATAGGTCCCAGGCCTTGGAAAAATCACTAAGGAGAAATGGTGTACTGGATTTTTTTCATAGATGCTTCCTTTGAAAAGAAAGTTTCTACTAATGACAAAAAGAAAAGTCTTCTGAGCCCTTAAAAGTCACTCTCAGGTCTGAGGCATCAGAAGGGGAGCGGTGTGGTTCCCTTCTTGCATGAACCTCATTCCATTCCCACCAATTGGGAATTTATCAAGGAACACAAAAAACAATAAGCCCAAGTTTCTTCTGGCCTTTCTCCTAGGAGTTCAGAGCACCTCCCACAGAGCCTCTAAATAATCCTCTCAACTTCCTTTGAGAGACACGTATGGGAGGGCCCTTATGGAGATGGGAGAAACTGAGGTACAGACAGGGGAAGTAACCTGCACAAAGTCATGTAGCCAGTCAGTAGAGCAGCAGAATCCAGCAGGAATTCTCCTTTCTCTCCAGAGTTCTTTTCCTTTGGATAACACCGTTATCCTTCCAAAATAGAAAGGTTCATTTACCTTCAGATAGGCTAAGGGAAGCTCTTAGAAGCCCATTTGGAATTGTGGAATCTGCATTGGTACTAACCTGGCGGCTTCTGCCTGAGGGAGAGAGCATCAAAGAACTAAAGGGGTCTAGCCAGCAAGGTCCCCCAGCTTCTGCAGGCCATGGGTGCAACCCCCTCCCCCACCCACCTTCTTGCCTTTCGGGACAAATTGGCCTCCATCTAGTTACTGCTACAACTAAGAAATATTTCCTCCCTGGCTTCTGTGTGGGGGAGACAGACGAAAGAGGCTAAGACCCAGGTCTGCTTAGGTTTTGTGTCCAGTCGTGAATAGCTATTTCCCTTAGAAGGTGATTTCTCTTCTTTGGAGTGAGAAAATTGGTGGCTGCTGCCCAAGGAGGCCTGGGTTGTGTGGCTTTGCTACTTTCTTTTCTCTTTTTTTTTTCTTTTTTCTCTTTTTTTTAAAATAAAATGTAGAGAACTTACAAAACCCGTCTTGGGGCAAGGGAAAAGGGGAGGAAGAGGGAGATTAGGTGTCTCGGTATGGAAAAGGAGCAGAGGAGAGATGGGCATGAAAAAAGTTAGGGCTAATTGTTTGCTTCGGACATAGAGGCCATGTGATTGAGTCCTGCCAGGCCGGTGAGTCCGGCCAGCCCGGCACTCCACGGGTCTGGGAGGGGGAAGTAGGGTCGGGCGGCCATGTTCTCTGCCAAGGCGAAGGCAAAGAGGCCCCCGGCATTCCTCTCTGCCTCCAGCTGTGCCCTCCCAAACAGCTTCATCTGTGTCTCTTCAAACTGTCGCTCCAGCTCCTGCAGGCTGAGGGTCCCCTTCGGGGCCCCCAGATAGTGCTTTGGAGGGCTGGGGCCTGGCAGGCACATGGCTCCCCCGCCAAGATGGCCCCCGATCTCCCCCAGGGTCGGCGGCACCATGAAGGCCTTCTCCTCTGTTGGGGGAGTGGGGCCAAAGAGAAGGCTGGCAGCCCTCCAGGCGGCAGGCTTGCGGCCGCGGCGGGGCCGCGATATTCGGCAGCTCTGGCGCTTGATGTGGCGGTGGAGGTGGTCTGAGCGGGTGAAGCTCTTGTAGCAGAACTCACACTGGTAGGGCCGGACACCTGTGTGAATGCGCATATGGTTTTTGAGGTCATAGTTGTGCACAAACTTGGCATTGCAGTGGATGCACAGGTAAGGCCGCTCACCTGTGTGCTTCCTCATATGAATTTTCAGCTTGTCCTGCCTGTGAGACAAACGCAGGGAAGGAAAAGAGAGAGCCGTGATTAGAACATGGACGTTTCATTCCCTCCTTCCTACCCTCCCCCAACTCTGAGACCCGCTGCTCTTCCTCCGGTCAACTCTCCAACCAAGTGTGGTAGCTCAACTCTAATGTGTTCATCCGCAAAGGAACAGCAGTATTCCTAAATGCCCCCTTTCCTCCGAACCTCCGTTATCTGCAGGTATTTCTACAGTTTTATAACTCAGAATTAACAGGGCTTTCCCTTTAGAGCCCCACCTGAGGCACAGTGCAACAGCATCCAGGGGAGCTCACAATGCCAGTCTTGTGGCCAATGGATGACCCCACCCCCAGCCCCTCACTAGGGGAATGGAATATTCTGCTTTAGAGCCTCCCTTCCCCGCCTCTGATGCTATGGGAATCATTTCACCTTCTGCTGTTCCCATCCTGGGGCTTCAGCTCAAAGCCCCTTATCCCAGCCCAAACCCTGGGGCCTGTTGAGGTCTGTTCATCCTGAGAGCAAGTTAATCCAGGTGACTATAGAAGGCTGGGCACACCTCATCCAAGCATCTCATGTGGCTGTTCCCTTCCTAAGCCCTGGGCTCTGTTCTTTGTCTGCAGGTAATTTTACTTCTTATAAAAGTGCCAGGTGCAAAAGGAATGCTCCCTAATCAACAGGAATGTTTTTCAAGGTTTAGGTTACTGGTATTCTGAGGCAAAGCATAGCATGGTTAAGGAAAAAAAAAATCCTCCGCGGTCTGGAGGACAGGATTCTGCTCCTGTCTTTTCCTCTTACCTAGCTCTCATGAGTGGTAAATCCTTAGGTAAGCCAGTCCTCTGGAAAGAGGAATTGCTAGGGTCTCAGGATCTTATTCCAAACCTGACTCACCTCTGGGTCATCTTTTCCCAGTGGTTACAGAGCATCAATCCCTATTCTCCAGGCTAGAAATGAAAATATTTCTATCTCAATACCAGAAACAGGATTTGAATCCGGATTTTCTTGTTTCCAAAACTAACACTATTTTTTTTTTTTTCTGTATTACACTGTTTGGGCTAAATATGTACTGAGCACAAGACATTCTCTGGAAATTTGGTGTTTTAGAAGGAAAAAAATTCCCCATAAAAAGTTTTTTTCTCTGATATTTGATTCTTAAAAGTGGATACTTAAAAGTTCTACTCCTCCCACTTGTCCCTTTTAATTGGTTAAGAAGCATCATGATAGAGTGGTCAGAGGGTAGGCTTCTAAAGAGGTAAGGCATGTGTTCAAAACTCACCTCTGATCCATACTAGCAACATGATCCTACATAAGTCACTTAATCTTCCAATCCCCCAGGATATGTACTATCTAAGACTATAATTGAAGAGATGGTGTTCATGTGCATCTGTAGAAGAATTGAGAGTTCCATCACCAATGAAACCCAAGGTCCGTTCCCTCTCCCTGCTTCATTGGTCAACTGAGATCAATGAGGTCCTCAAATCTTCTTTCTCATAACACTTTGTTTGGATATTTTCTTTGTTTTAATTTCTATTATGCTTATTTGTGTCATCATCTCCATGTCTAATCTCCTTTAATACACTACAGATTTCTTGAGGGCAGGGAGAGTCAGAGCTAGCAATTCTACCATGTGAAGGTGAACAGCAGAGTAGGTGCTCCCAAATCCACTTCTAAGATGAATTCAGTGGGGCAGGAGAAGAACTTTGAGGAGAGATTTTAGGATACAAGACAATGAACTGTAGAAAGAAAACAGAAAACCTAAGACCTTTCTCCTCACCTTTATATAAGAGATAGCTACTAAGAGAAGAGGGGGAAAGGAAAAATGATCTGGTACCTTCCTATTTTAACTAACTTTTGTAAACTAGTTACCAGTTAACTAGCTAAAGAATTTTGGTGCCCTGGGGAAAAAGCCATGACTAGTTAATGACAGTGACTATCTTTTCCTATGTCTTGAAACACTAGCACATTGCAGTGCCATGCATACAGTGAGTGTTTAATAAGTGAGTGTAGAACTAAATCAAATATAACCCCTTCTCCTGACATATATGTGACTTAAGAGACTATCTCTTAAAACTTGATAGTCTTTTTTTTTTTTTTTTTAAGATTTCACCTGTCTCATGAAGCCTGTACAAAGGAAACTTCAGGAAGTTTCTTCATTCCTGTGATGAATAATGAGAATTCTCCTTCTTCAGATCCTTAAGGTCTACAGATGCCTTTGAGGTAGGCAGTGAGAGTGGCATTTTCCTCATAATGATTGTTCAAATATTTGTACTCCTATTTAACAAGTGAAGAAATAATGCTCAAAGAGGTTAGGGATTCTCCCAAATTCACATAGCTTATAATTCTCCAGTTTCTAGGCATGTCATGGTCTCTATCTCTTCCCTGAAACCTTTCCCTGATTCTTTCAATTAGATCAGTTATGACCTTCTATTCTCAGTAACAATAGTATTTTTTGATGATAACTCTCCAATGTACTTATGTTAACACTGAATATATGACTTTTTTTCTTAGTATCCTTCTAAATTGTAAGCTCTGTGAGACATCATAGCATGATAATAGCCAATAATGACATTTTGCCCTAAAGGTTATGGGCAGGTTGTTGGTACTCATCTTTCTGAGTTCAAATCTAGCCTTAGACATTTATCATATGTGTGATATTGGGCAAATCACTTAATTCCATTTGCCACAGTTTACCCCTCTGTAAAATTAGTTGGAAAAGGAAATGGTAAACCATTCCAATTTCTTTGCAAAGAAAACCCTAAATGGGGTCATGAAGAGTCAAATTCAATTAAAGTGACTAAAGTGAATGAAAGTGAATTAAATCAGAATGATTTAAGGTTTAAAAAGGACTTTACATACATGCATTGTCTCATTTAATTCTCCTCCAAACCTTATGAGGTTTATTACAGGTTTTGGTATGTTCATTTTATAGATCATAGAGCTAGAATTAGAAAGATCTTCATTTAGAGATACAGAAACTGAGGCTCAGAGAGAATATATGACTTCACCAAGATTACATAGCTAATACGCATCAGAGATGGAATTTGAACCAATTTCTTCCTTTGTGTGTGTATTTTTAAATTTTTTCTAGTAAATTTATTTATTTTTAATACAAATTTATTTATGAATCATATTGGAAGAAACCAACTTCTTTCTAACTTCAAATTTCTCACACTGCCCACTATACCTTATTGTTTTCCCATGTCTTAGGATCCTGGTTTGGACCTGGAAGAAACTTAAAAGGTCAGAAAAGGGTCTGTATATTGTCTAAACTTTAGACCTCAGTCAGACCTCTCTCGGTCCTGACCCAGAGTCCTGCACACAGTCAGCATCATATAAATACCATAGTATTCACATTTGTAGATATGTACCATAGGCTGCTTTTCATAGTGTTCCTAGACCTCCACTGCAAGTCCTGTTTGTGGAACAAAGCTTCTGACTTCATGTTGGGGCTCTGGTTTCCGGCTGGTACAATTTTAGAAACTGAATTCCACATTGAAATTACTGGCTACAACTTAATTTGATCAAATTAAAACCTTTCCACATTGGTGAGTCTGGGGCTATCCCTTCCAGGACCCTGGGACTGAGAGATGCTTTCTTTTCCCTTCCTGATTGACACTAACCACTAGATGTCCCACTGGCTCTCATGTCCAGGTTGTCTCTAAAGCTTGACCAAAAGAGATTCTTGGGGAATGAAGAAGGGGGAGCACTGAGTGAACATTACCCCTTTTGTCCTTCTCTCCCTACTGGTTGAGCTCCTGGCCTGACTGTCATTGGGGCTTGTGAGTAGAATTATGGAGCTAGCCTTCCAGTGTCTAGGATATTCCCCTCTGCTCTAGGATATTCCCCTGACCTTTGGCATCCCTTCCGATGTCACTGCTGCTGTCCCTGTGGGAATCAAGCAGCTGGAGTGACTCAGGGAGACAGGAAGGATGGGGGTGGAGGGAAGTAGCTTTGCCAGCTGGTGCTCAGAAAGACCTGAGGCTCATCTACATCCATCCATCGAGTACTATGAGGTTGGTGGGGGAGGAGGAAGCTCCCTTCTCTTTTGTGACATTTCCCCTTCTTTTCCCCTTCAAGGATGCTGCATTCACATGCTTTGTAATCAGATTATATCTACAATATTTCAGGGAATTCTTAGACCTGGAAGTAACATAAGAGATCTCCTAATTAGAGTCCAATACTTCATTTAAAGTGGGGAAACCAAGATGCTGGATGACTTACTGTTAGTAGCATCACCAACCCTCTTTGGACTATTAAAGAGCAATGATAAGGATTAAAATGGGGAATTATATACTTGAATTTCAGAGCTCCTCTAGCCTTCAATTTTCTCCTTTGTAAGTGAGGGAATTGCATGGGATGATCTTTCAGGTCCCTTCCAATTCTCTGCCCATTTCACAGATGGGATGTAGTAAAAACACCAAAGAAGTCACCTGAGGGAAAACTTCATTGACAGGTTTTTCTGGTGCTGGGAACCCCTGTTCACATCTTTCTTTTTCAGTCCCAGGGCAATGGGGGTGGGGAATAAGGGAAGGGAAGAGAAGGAATTAAGAGAGAATTGAGCAGACACAAAATTAAACACAGCTGCCACTAGAGAATGATGGGGCCTCCCTGAATCTTGGAGTTTCCTGGACCAAAATTTGAAGGGCTCTGGCCCTAGTTCAATCTCATTCTAAAAAAAAAATCACCAAGTTCTCAGAGATAGGATTCTTGAGAGAGCACCTGGTGGGTTCCTCTGCCTCTAGGACACAGCATATCCAACCCAAGTGGCCTAGACAGATCAAGAGTTTATTCTATTTTTAAAGCTCTCCCCCTGGCACCAGCTAGGCCAGAGCTATAAAATCCTCATTGTTTTTTGAGGCTTCCTGCCAATATCCCATGTCCTGCACTCAACCAACTTAAAGGACACCTATAAATGTGTGTACATTTGCCTGTATGAGGAGGACAGAATCATGGAATGCTAGAGCTGGAAAGAGCCTCAGAAAGCATCTTCTGCTTTCTCCTCACTTTAAAGATAAGAAAACTAAGCCTTTAAAGCTCAGGTGATATCTCAGGGTCACACAGCTGCTTAGCAATGGAGCCAGCCTTAGATCATAGACCTTCTGGCTTGCTGTTCAAATCTCTGTCCTGCTTTATTTCATGGAGGAAGCTGCACTTGGAATCATGAAGGCCTGAATGTGAATCCTGAGGCAGTCACTTGCTAGCTATGTGACCCTGGCCAAGTTGCTTCACCTTGTCTGCCTCAGTTTCCACATCTATAAAATGAATTAAAGAAGGAAATGGCAAACCACTCTAGTATCTTTGCCAAGAAAACCCCATATGAGGTCACAAAAAGTTCAGAAGCTAAAGAAAAACAACAACAATCTGGGATTCTTGTGAGGATTACATAAAATAGCATCTAGCCATAGAGCACTTTATAATGTTTAACATATATCTGATTGCTTGTTGTCTAGGAGAGGAGGGAGGGGCAGAGAGGGAGAAAAATTTGGAACACAAGGTTTTGCAAAGGTGAATGTTAAAAACTATCTTTAGATGTATTTAGAAAAATAAAAAGCTATTAAAGTAAAAACCAAAACAGTGACTACAATAATGTAAAAAGAAAAACAACCAAAAAATGTAATACTCTTTTAAATGCATAAAATAAAATACACAGGATTGCAAAGGAAACCAATTATATTGAAATACAATTATCATAACATTAGAGTTTCCAAGTGTCTTATATCTATCTACAATTCCATTTGGAGGTCCAGGTTAAAAATCCTCATTTTGGAAATTTTAAAAAAGATAAAGCCAAAAACCCAAACAATCCCCCTCACCCCCCAAAAAAAAACCCACTTTAGAAAACAGAGATTATAGTGGGTGAGCCAATCAGTAACCTTGTGGCCTAGGGTCCTCTGTAGTTCTCTCATCTATAAAAGTCATGCTTCCTGCACTTGTCACCCCCTTCCCCTTCCTTCCCTTTATCTCCTGCCACTTACACGCTTACCTGAGTCTCAATCTGCTGCCTTCCTGCCTGCCAGCTCAAAGAATTCACCTTCTGAAAAGAAGGCCAGGCCAGCAAGAAGCTCCCTATGAGCTCATCCATACCCACAGTTAATAAAAAGAACTGGGAGACCTCTGGTCTAACACTGAACTGCCCTCCATAAAATTCCCAATCAGAATAATGCCTTCCCAGCACTGCAGACACAGATCTTCTCGGCAACCTGATGGTATGGAACAAATTCCCTTCTTCCTGCTGCTGCTAATGACATTACATTATCTTAATAAGATTCTAAGAGCTGCCAGAAGTTAGGGAATTAGAAAAAAAAAAAAACCCTAGCCGAAGAACTGAAACCCAAACAAAAATCCCAGCTCTCAACATTGCTTTGTGAGAAGATAATCACATTTTGGGAACATTTCTCAGAGTGCTTAGTATGGGTTTACATATGAAGTAGGGAATTTGGGTCTAAAAGTGGCAATTTTTCTGAAATCTAGAGATGTTAAAATAATATTAATAGACATTTATATAAATCTTTAAAATTTTCAAATTTCCTTCTGTTCATGGACTCATTTGAAGGTCATAGTCTTATAAAATAGCTTTTACAGATTCTATCCCTATTTTACAGATGAGAAAACTGTGGCTCTGAGAGGCTGTGGCTTGTTTAGGGTCACACAGCTTATCAGTGTATTTCTCACCCTACTTTGGCCATCCTATCTTATTTCAACACACTAGAAGGTATGACAAGAAGCATCTAGCTTGGCTCTTCCTAACTCCCAGTTACCACAATTTGAAATACTCCTTTCCAAGGATCTAGAGATGAATATGCAGCAGAGTAGCAGATAAGGCACTAGACTTACAGTCAGTAAGTACAGTAAGACTTTCAAATCTTGCTCTGGACACTGACTGTGTGAAGTGGGAAAAGTCACTTAATTTCTCTTTTCCTCAGTTTTCCCATATGGAAAAAGAAGAGGTTGGACTAAATGGCATCTAAAATTCCTTCCAACTCTGAAATTATGATCTAACAGGATAGAGGCAGAAATCTGTCTCTAAAATATGTCATTCACAGTTGTTTTATGTACATTTTCTCTAAACCAAACTATAAAGTCCTTCCCATCTGTATTCCTCTTGTTCCTGGTATAGTGTTAGGCTCCCATCACCTTTAATATACAATTATTTGCTAATCTCAACTTTAACGGCTCCAATTCAAGGAACAACTGGGACTGAACACTTTGTGGTTGAAGCAGAACCCAGAGAGAACTCTCTCCTACCTCTCTGAAATCACATCTATCCTCCAACACCCACCTCAAATCCTACTGCCTCCATGCATCCTTCCCCAACTCCTCACTGAGTTTCTTGTCCTCCCATCTCCTACAGCACCTGTGGTATGTCCATAACTTGTTTGCCTGTTAGTCTTGGTTTATTTGATGTTGTTTCCTGCCACCCTCAACTTCTGGCTATTTGTAAAGGCCATCTCTACCTCATCTTTTTTTCTTCACAACTCAGATTAGGTGCCTTCTCTGACTCTTCCCGAAACTAAAGTATTCTCAGATTTTTCTAGTGGGATTTATGTCTTTCTTTTGTGCTATCACACCTTTCTTGCATTGTACCTATTATCCTAATTGACTATAAACTTGGGCATGAGAGCATCTCATTGTTCATGCTTGTCTTCCAAGTGCCAGTGTATGTACATCTCCCCAATTAGACCATAAGCTTCTTGAAGACAGTGACTGTTTTATGCTTCCTTGACTCTCCCATCAGGGGATTCTGTTGGTAGGGAAGACCAACCTATGGTGCAGTGTGCCACATCCTAGCCATAGGTAAAAGGCAGATGGTAACCAGGAATGACTTTTCTGTTGGTTAGTGTCTCTTTATATTCTCTCCTTTGTGAATGTGTGCCAGGGACAATAGAAAAGAATCCAGGATGAATTTCTGAGTAAGCTCGTCGAGAGTCCTATTGTTAAACCCTATGGTTTGCAGACTATTAAAATTATTTTCAAACAGTTCTCTGTCTGAAACCTGTTGGGATTCTCTTGTTGCTAAGGGCAAAAAATATTCTGGTCTTGTCAGAAAGCTTTGACAGTGTATATTTTGCTTGTCCTGAATAAATTTTACCCAGCAAAGTACAGAGCCAGAAATCTAACATTCCCTTACACAAAGATGTATTTTTAAAAGGAGTTTCAGAGTTCCTCAAAAGGCCATCCTGGATTGTGTAGGAAAGGTACATCCCTGACACAATGTTTGTATAAATTGCCACCTCATTTCTTCTCCTCCTTTCTGCCCGACTATCAGCCATAAGGGTTTCCAGGTCTTTTAGCAGAAGGCTGCAATCTCTGGCCTGCATTGCAGAGTAGCCTAACTGTTTTCCCTGATTTCAATCTCTCCCCTCTCCACGCTGCAGCTAAAATAATCTTGCTAAGGCACAAGTCTCCTACCCCTAAACCTTTAGTAAGTAGCTTCTTGTTGCCATAAGAAATTTTTAAAAAATAATATTTATATAGTACTATTATATGCCAGGAGCTATGCTAAATGTTTTAATGAAGATTATTTTACTTGATCCTTCCAACAACTTGAGAAGTAGATACTTTTCTTATCGCTATTTTGCAGTTAAAGGAGAAAGATAGCAGCTAAATGACTTGCTCAGGATTACAATGGCTAATAAGTGTCTGAGACCAAATTTGAAATAGGGTCTTCCTGACTCAGGCCCAGTGCTCTATCTATTGCACCACTTAGGACAGAATGCAAATTCTATGTGGCATTTAAAGCCCACAATAGTATGGCTACAACTTGTTTTTCTGGTCTTATTCCATGAACTCTATATTTGAGCTAAATATGACTATTAACCATTCCCTGATCGTGTTCTATTACTCTCAACCTCTGGCCATTTGTAAAGGTCATCCCATATACGTGGGATACACTGATTTCCTATCTCTTTGTCTATTAAAGTCCTTTTTTTTCTCCCGTTAGAGCTTAAATCAGGTGCCTTCCAAGGTCTCCCCTAAGTGAAAGTGTTTTCTTCTCAGATTTTTCTAGTGTGCTTTGTTTCTTGTCTTTGTCCTGTTACTTTACTTCTCTCGTTGTGCTTACTCATTCGTTCATTATGTCCTCCCAATTGACTCTAAACACCTTGAGAGCTGTGGCAGCTCATTGTTCACATTTGTATTCCAAGTGTCTAGCACACACAGTATGTGCCTAACAAATATTCCTTACACTGTTTTGCTGAACTAAAAGCTATAAAAGTAAGAGATGCTGAAGGAAAGGGATTCCCCAGATGGCAAATTGGAGACTGAAGTCTAAGACTGTGACTTGGCTAAGGTCACACAGGTAGAAAGCAGCAGAACAAGAATTTAAATCCAAGTCTTTTGACTCTAAATCTAGTGTTTTAGCAGGTAGTCAGCTCTGTGGATTCAGTCAAATTTAACCTCACATACTTTACTAGCTTTAAAATTCTGATGAAGTCCCTTAACTTCTGTTTGCTTCAGTTTCTTCAGCTATAAAAAGGGGATAATAATAGCATCTCCTTTTCAGAGTTATGTGAGACTCAAATGAAATAATATTTGTAAAGTGCTTAGCACAATTCCTTGAACATAATATCATTTTTCTTTGCCACCATAAATCACTTGGTTTTCTCTCAGGTCAAAACTGATAGAGCATTTTCACCCTGGAAAAGTTTTCTAATTTTTTTCCTTTTTGATCCGCATTTACCCAAGGAAACTAGGAGCCAGAGGGCATGGTAAGTCTGGCTAGTGGTATGGACAAGGCTCCCAGGTGCTGCCGAGCATTACTGGCTTGCGTGCCTGCTGTGGACTGGCAGGGGTTGAAGGGGCCTGAGGACACTGAGAAATATAGTCTGGGCCAAGAATAGCAAGGCTCAGCTTTGATGTGAATCTTAGGGATGATTCAGGACCTGGATTAGGTCAATGGGAGGATGACAGGGTAGGGATTTGATAAGATCAGCTCAAGGATTTAGCTGAAACCCAGGGCAGATTCATCAGTGAACCAAGGATGGCAATGTATCACTTCCAACAGGGACACATCCCCTGTTGCCTACCATAAAACTGCTGGGTCCAGTTGCCAACCACAGGAAGAAAGCATCAATCAGAGCATTAGAGGAAAAGGATTAGCTGAAAAAATTGTACATAAAGAAAGGCCTTTAACTCAGTCCCTATGTGGTATGAACACGAGGCAAAACAAAACAAAAATTTCCCCTAGCTTCTTAACCCATAGGTCAGAACTAACACATCCGAGTGAGTGTTGCACCCTTCAAAGTAGTCACCTTGGGAGGGTATAGACTTATTTCAGAGATATTGGCATTATTTATCATGTGTTTAGAGCTCTCCTTTGGAAATGGCCTTCAGAGTCTGATTAAAAGCCAGAGAAGGAAATCAACTTCATCAGTTTATTGTTTTTTGTCTTATTTTTGCTACAGATTTCATCAGTAGAAGAAATGTCCACTGACATTGACTGGCAATTTATCTTTAATTTCTATTTTTAAAGAATGGAAGACTGAAAACTTAAACTCTTTACCAATGCTCATATGTGATTTGAATTCAGGTCTTTTCATTCCAAGCCTCTACCCATTAGGACATTGCCTTTTCTTTGCTTCTTCCCCCTTCCCCCCCCCCCCCGCCCCCCATGGCCCCTCTTTTTTTTTTAACCCAAAACAGAAACTCCCATTTGACTTAATTCATCAGCTTTGACTCTGGATTCCATTTGGTCATTCCCCCTATCAAATCCATACTCAAAGGACAATGTGCTACCATAAATGACTATGCTACTGACAATCATGTTCCCAGGTTATTTCCAGAAAAGACCCTAGAGTTGGAACTTGGTTAGCATAGCTAACCAAAGAAATGGAATTAGTGGGCTTTTTTTTTTAGTGTAATAAAGAGAGACCTTGAAGGGAATATTAGTATTGTGTTCATCTTGAAGTGCTGTCATGTGGAACTAAGATGAGACATTTTATTTAGTCCAACATCAACAGTCAATGTGTGGGACCTTTGGGGTGCCAGATTTTAGCTTATCGCAAGGAAGAAACTCTTACTAACCAGAACTGTCCAGCAATGGAATGGACAGCCTTGAAGGGTTTTAAGCTCCCTGTCACTAGAGATGGTTAAGCAGCTCTTGTCAGGGATGATAATAATTATTACTCTTGTGCAATGCTTTAAAGTTTGTTAAGTGCTTCTTCCTTCTGAGAAGGTTTGGTCTAGATACCATCCCTTCCAATTCTGAAACGTTGTGATTCTATGATTCTCTACTTGAAGAAAACAAAATATTGTCATATGTAAAGTTCTGATGTATTTTTTTTAATGAGTCTAATACTCGGGATGGCAGTACACTCACTATGTGGCAGACAAACTTTCTCATTAATTCATATTCCTAGGAAGAGACCTCAGAGGTCACCTAATCTAACCTTCTCATTGTGTTGTTCAGTTATTTCAGTTGCTTACAACTCTTTGTGACCCCGTTTAAGGTTTTCTTGGCAAAGATATAGGAAGATTAATCATTTCCTTTTCCAGCTCATTTGACAGATAGAGAAACTGGCAAACAGAATTAAGTGATTTGCCTAGAATCACACATCTAGTAAGTATCTGAAGTCAAATTTGAACTCAGGTCCTCCTGATTCTAGGTCCACTGTTCCATCCACTATACTAGGTAGCTGCTCCCCCTTCTCACTTTACGGGAGAGAAGACTGAGGATCAGGGAAATTAATGACTTGTCAAGAGTCCCACAGGTAATAAACATCAGAGGGGGATTTTGAATCCAATCCTGCTAACTCCAATGTCAATGCTTTTTCCATTACATCTAATAAATGATGCAATCATATGGTCAGTCATCTGGCTGCTTTGACATTACTATCTACATGGTTTTTCCTAACTGTTTTGGAATCTGATAGCACACTCATGTTTGCTGATGGTTCTGGTGAATGACAATCTCAAAAATGAAGCTGATTCAAAATATGGGATGGGCAGATCTGATCTGAAATTGTTTTACAAATTTATTATAAAGAGTGCTAAAAAACCAATATGCTTCATTGTCTGAATGGTACAAATATTACTGACCTTTTTTGTAAGACAAAAATTTCTGTTGTTTTACAATTGCTGTTTGGGTGTTTTTGGAGGCAGAGTTAAGTAACTTGCCCAGGATCATACTAAATGTCTGGGGTTGGATTTGAACTTAGGTCCTCCTGATTCTATACTCAGCATTCTGTCCATTGTGCCCTCTTAGTTGCCCTTCTTCATAGTTTTAACTTTTTTTCTAATAGTTTATGTTTTTTTTTCTGATCTATCATGAAAATAAGAACAGAGAATAAGAGAGTCAGCATGGTGTGTGAGACAGAAATTGAGCCTTGGACTCCCAAAGATCTGAGTTCAAGTCCTCCTGACACATAATAGTTGTGAGATCTTAATCAAGTCACCTAATCTCTCATTTTCCTTCGTAAATCTCTAAGATTATAAATCAAAGGAAAGACATAGATTGAGAGCAGTGTTCCTCCCTGAATACTCCTTGTACTAGTGGATCATAGATCTGATAAAAGACATAGAAATATGGAAAAGAACAAAAATAAATATGGAAAAAAATAAAGAGGTCTAGTCCCCAAAATTTGTCCTGGACATGGTTAATTAAAGCAACCTTCTCAGTGGCTGCTACTGTTTTTTCTGTAGCAGGTTCAGAAGATTAGGTTATCTTCTCAGGACCCCAGTGAGAGACTGAGATGTCTTCAGTGATACAACCCTGAACAAATCTGGGGTCTCAGTTTATCCCTCTGAGTAAGATGCTATCTGAAGTTCTTGTGAATAATAACTTTCTGACCCCCTGCACCTTGAGCTCTGTTTTTTGCCTTTCTTTCTATCCTGAAGGCTTAACACTGTGTGTGGCTGAATCAGTGCCGGATGACTGACTGACCCTCCTCAGTCCCCCTCCCCAAGTCCTCCTCATTCCTCTGTCATTCCTCCTCCCCCACCCCAGCCTTCCCCAGCCTCTGGGAGCACACCTGGTGAATCGAACCTCGCAGATGTTACACATGTACGGCTTCTCCCCCGTGTGTGTCCTCATGTGCCGTGGCAGCTTCCCTGCCCCCATGATGATCTTATGGCAGATGGGGCATTGCTGGGATGCCTTGGGCTTTAGCTTCCGTTCCTCCGCCAGGGGCCATGGGGGAAAGATGCTACCTAGGTGGGTGGCACTCAGGAAGTTGAGATAGGCGCCATAGTCGGTCTCAGCCTTTATGGGTCCCAGGGGTCCCCCAGGGAGTTCAGCAAACACATCCTTAAAGAAGTCCCCAGGGAAGGGGGCTGGTGGTGGTGGGGGCAGCTCCTCCTTCTCTTCTTCCTTGATCTTCCGTTTTTTGATGACCAGGTCCAGAGGTCCATTGTCCATGGGCTGTTCAGGCAGCTGAGCAAAGGCACCAAAATCTCCAGGCCAGAGGTGCGGAAAGAAGCCTGGGGAAAAGGGCGATAAGGCAGGCCTTCTGTCAGGGATGTTGGCTTTGGGGTAGAGGTTTTCTCTCAGTAAAGACTCGATGGAAAAATCGCGGATGACTCCCAGATGACCAGGGCTGCCATTAGCCTGGAAAGGGTTGGAAAAATCCCTGGGGGTGTCTGCATAGGCCTTCTCCGTGAGGTGGTCTGTCCTAGAAGGGCTTTGGTGGCAGCTGATATCCTGGGCATCAGGCAGATTTTCCTGATCAGCAAAATCCTCTGCCTCATCATCCTCATCCTCATCCTCTTCATCTTCTTCCTCCTCCTCATCCTCCTCATCTTCCTCATCCTCGTCATCATCGTCCTCCTTGTCGTCCTCCTCTTCCCCATCCCCTCCAGGCTCCATGATCTCCAGGCACACGTTAACAATGCACTGGATCTCTAGCAATTTGGCGGCATTCAAGATGTGTTTGACATTAGAGGCTGTGATGGTGAGGGTAGATGTGTAGGCAAACTCCAGGATGGCAGCCAGAGCCTCTGGCTGAACGAAATCAATCTCATAGACGTAAGGCTGGTCAGCCAAAGTGCCTGCTGTGAAGAGCTTCTTGAAGTACTTGCTGCAGGCAGCCAGGACTGACCGGTGGGTCCGGTACTCCTGCTCCTGGACCACCAGCAGGACGTCACAGAGTAAGCCGTCATGGCGCTGTTCGTTCAGGCTGCACAGGACTTCACTGCTGTGGTTGGGGAAGGGAATGCCGATCAGTTCATCAATGCCATTGGCCATGTTCTCATCCGGAGCCCTGCAGAGACACAAGGCAGAAATTAGGGATTAGGAAACAGGCGTCCATAATAATAATAAAAAACCCCATGAGATCTGAGATGAAGGGCGTGCTGGTCAGGCTGACCCACTCATTGTCCCCTCATCCAGAGGTGTCAAATGTATGGTTTACGATGCAAAACTCCCGAGTGCACCAGATTAAAATATAATTGGGAAATGTTTAATAAGATAAATTTTTAATAAATAAATATTTACCAAATAAATATAATAGGACATAGACAATGTTACTCTGACTTTTTTTTGTTTGTTTGTTTTTGCTGAGGCAATTGGGGTAAGTGACTTGCCCAGGGTCACACAGCTAGGAAATGTTAAATATCTGAGGTCAGATTTGAACTAACTTCAGTGCTGGTGCTCTGTTCACTGTGCCACCTAGTTGCCCCTATTATGAAGTTTTCTAAATCAATATGCCCACAATGATCCTTGTGTATGGTGTAGAGGCTTTGTTTCTGTTTTACTTTGATACTACTAAGTCATGATAGTAAATTCATTCTTGTTTTTATAATTTTATTCATGTTCTTTCTCATCAATTCAATTCAGCTAGGTTTCATTTAAAGTAATTCAATAAATATTTAGTGTTTGCTATGCAAAAGTACCAATGTTGAATATTGAATGAGATAAAATACTTAGGAAAACACTTCATTCCTGCCTTCAAGGAGACTACAATTTAGTATACACATAAACCATCAATACTACTATCCAGAATATACAATATTCCATGATAAGTGTGCCAAAGTTACAAATTAAAATGTTAAAATGAAACAAAATATTATTATAAAATAAAATATGAACATATTATTATACAAATTAAAATATTACATTATAACATAAAATATTATACTTTGTTTAAAATACAAATTAAAATATTAAAACCTAAAATATAGGTTTGAGGGAGAAGGCCATTCCTTTCAGAATGTATCTAGAAGTCTATATGTAATGTGAACTCTCTCTATTCATCCATTAATTTATACAAATTTCACCTACTCCTCAGGACATAACTCATCTCACCTTATCCATGATGTCTTGGTAGCCCATCCCAAAGCCCATCCCAAAAATTTCTCCATTTTTTGAACCCTGGGGCTTTCTATCTATATCCATTGAACTTTTACCATAGGCTGCCTTATGTTGGTCTACATCCTGTCTACCCAACTAGACCATAAATGCTTTGAAAGGAAGTTCTATGTTCTATTTTTCTTGGTATTCTCAGAGGTTAGAACAGGGAAAAGCAAATATGATATTCAAAAAATACTACTTGTGGATTACTTGTGGATATGTTTATTCCTGGCAAACTTCTAGAGAACATTATTATAAGGATGGCAATTGAACCTGTCAAAAAGGAAATGGTGATCATAGAGCATCAGTCTGACTTCCAAGAATGGATTATACCAACTCATTTCTTCTTTTTTTTTTTCTTTCGTGCCCCATTTCTATGCTTTAGCCTTCACCTCCATCTTACAATTCTAGCTTTGCTCTGGATAGTGGATTTCGACTGATGAGAATTTACCCTAACTAATCTAACTCACACCCATCATACTGCTTCTACCTCTGGAAACAGTAATCACATTAAGATTACCATGCCTGGGAAAAAAGTCTAAGTCAGTTGCTCTTTGACTTCATTCACCAGTCTTCTGATTTCTTTTCCCAAAATACCATTCCCTGGCTACATCTTCTCTATATAAGTTATCTTCTATTATATTATAAAATCCTTGGCAGCACAAACCATCTTGTTTTTTTTTTTTTTTCCTATTTGCAGCCCCAGGACTTATCCCAGTGCCTGGTATATATAGTAAGCTTAATAAATACTTTTTCATTCATTCATTCACCAGGGAAACATTGTAAATATAGATTAGCAAGATCTTAGCAAGGCATTTGTCAAATTATCTCCCCCTATGCTTATGGAAATGATGGTAAGATGGCAGCTAGATTATGGTGCAATTAAGTAGACTTAAAACTGTTTGAAAGGTAATACAAAGTATACTTATTAACAATTTAGTATTAACTTTGAAGGAGGTCTCTATTGGAGTGCCCCAGAAATCTGTACCTGGCCTTTGAGCTATAAACATTTTTATCAATGACATGGATAAAGGTATAAATGAACTACAAGTTTAATATGTCAACTTTGGGAAATGAGAGTAAAAATAAATGCTATTTTAATATTTCTCTGAATTGTTCAGATATAATGTTCAAAAGTAAAGAAATGATAGTGTTGCTGTTGTTTGCCAAGATACTAGGGACGCTGGATCTGGGGTAGCTTGAATTAATCTTTTCAATTCTATTCCCCACTTCCTAAAACTATTATATATGAAAATACTTGGGAGTAGACCTGGGTCAGTCTGTTAACTTTGCTAACAGGGGGATTGATTTGGAACCCAACTGTGAGCTCTTTGGACAAGGGTATATAAAGGCAACTCTTAGGCCCTGATGGAGGAAATTTTGAGACTCCAGGAAACTTCCTCATGAACCCCTTTTATCTTAGAGCTACTGAATATGTTTTTATCAGAGAAATTGATTAACAGAACTCTCAGGCTTTCAATGGTTCATTACACTGGGATGTAGTAACACTGGCCTCCATGTTCTTCTAAGATATTCCATCTTCTGATTCCAGTTGCTTTTACTGGCTCTCCCTCTTCACTTTTGCTTCCTAGTTTCCTTTAAGTAAGTCCTAGTTAAAATTCCACCTTCTGCAAGAAGACCTTCTCAATCCTGCTTAATGCTAGTGCATTCTTTTGTTGATTGCTCTGTATAATATCTTCTATATAATACAGAATATCCTGTATAGTTTTTGTGCATAGTCCAGAGTACATATTTTGCTCTTTTTGTATTCTCAGTGTTTAGTTTAGTTCCTGACACATTACAGATACTTAGTAAATGCTTACTGAGTTTTTGCACAAATAAAACCAATGCAGCCAAGATTAAAAGGGAAGAAGAAAGCTGGAAATTTTTTTTTACAATTATTGTTTCTGATAAAGACCTCATTTCTAAAATATGTAGAGAACTGAGGCAAATTTAAAGAGTACAGTCATTCTCACTGATACATTGTTGATGGAATTATGAATGCATCCAACCATTCTGGAGAGCAATTTGGAACTATGCTCAAAAAGTTATCAAACTGTACATACCCTTTGATCCAGCAGTGCTACTACTGGGCTTATATCCCAAAGAGATCTTAAAGAAGGGAAAGGGACCTGTGTGTGCCAAAATATTTGTGGCAGCCCTTTTTGTAGTGGCTAGAAACTGGAAATCAAATGGATGCCCATCAATTGGAGAATGGCTGAATAAGTTGTGGTATATGAATGTTATGGAATATTATTGTTTTATAAGAAATGACCAGCAGAAGGATTTCAGAAAGGCCTGAAGAGACTTACATGAACTGATGCTGAGTGAAATGAGCAGGACCAGGAGATCATTATATACTTCAACAACTATATGATGATCAATTCTGATGGACGTGGCTCTCCTCAACAATGAGATGAATCAAATCAGTTCTATTTGTTCAATAATTAAGAGAACCAGTTACACTCAGTGAAAGAACTATGGGAAATGAGTGTGAACCACTACATAGCATTTCCACTCCCGCTGTTTTTGTCTGCTTGTATTTTTGATTTCCTTCTTAGATTATTTTTACCTTATTTCTAAGTCTGATTTTTCTTGTGCAGCAAAACAACTGTATGGATATATATACATATATTGTATTTAACATATACTTTAACATATTTAACATGTATTGGTCTACCTGCCATCTGGGGGAGCGGGTGGGGAGAAGAAGGGGAAAAGTTGGAACAGAAGGTTTTGCAAGGGTCAATGCTGAAAAATTACCCATGCATATATCTTATAAATAAAAAAAAAACTATAATAAAAAATTTAAAAAAGGATACATTCATTTCCCATTTAATAAATGGTCAAAATATCTGAACAGAAACTTTTCAGATAAAGAAATTAAAACCACCTATAATTATATGAAAAAATACCCTAATCAGTATTGATAGAGAAATGCAAATTAAAAGAACTCTGAGGTGATACCTGTCAGATTGGTTAAGATGACAGGAAAAGAAAATGATAAATGTTGGAGGGGATGTGAGAAAACTGGTACATTAATGTATTGTTGGTGGAATTGTGAACTGACCCAACCATTCTGGAGAGTAATTTAGAACTATACCCAAAGGGGGGTAAAACTGTGCATACCTTTTGAACCATCAGTACTATTATTAGGTCTGTAATCCAAAGCAATCATAAAGGAGGGAAAAGGAGCCACATGTAAAGAAATGTTTGTAGCAGCTCTTTCTGTGGTAGCAAAGAATTGGAAAATGAGTAGAAGCCCATAAAGTGGGGAATGACTGAATAAGTTGTGGTATATGAGGTATATGAGGATAATGGAATATTATTGTTTGATAAAAAATGATGATGAACAAGCTGATTATATAAAGGCCTGGAATGATTTACATGAACTGATGCTGAGTGAAGCAAGCAGAACCAGGAAAACATTGTACATAGAATAACAGGGTTTTGCAATGATTCACTATGATAGACTTGGTTCTTCTTAGCAGTTCAGTGATCTAAGGGAATGCCGATAAACTTTGAATAGAAAATTACATTGGCATTCAAAAAAAGAATTATGCAGACTAATGTAGATTAGCACATGCTATTTTCACCTTTTTTTCCCTTTTCTTTTTTAGGGGGGTTTTTCTCTTTTGTTCTGATTTTTCTGTCCCAATATGATTCATATGGAAATATGTAAAAAATGAATATACATATAACCCTTCCCCTCAAAAAAATCCCAAATAAATAAATGCTTACTGACTGGTTAGATGTGGAATACTCTGTTCTGGTCAGACCACATCAAGGGATTATATTCAGTTCTGGGTACTTCATTTTTCAAGGGGTATTGGCAAACTAAAGCAGATGACTAGAGTGAAGGGATCATGCTACAAGGTGATTACTTAAAGGAAGTAGAGAAGTTTAACAAGGATTAGAAGTTTACATAACAGATGTCTTTAAGAATTTTTCAAGTTCCCATCTGGAAGAAGGATTATAATTGGACCATTTGGTTCCAGAGGGAAGAACAAGAGTAATGGGAAAACTTGCAGAGGGGCAGATTTAATCTTTAGATATGAAAAACTTTCTAACCATCTGGGCCATCTCAAAAATGGAATGAGAAGCCTTGGGGAAAGTAGATTCCTTGTTACCAGAGGCCTAAGGCTATATGAACTCTATAGTGGCAAATTGTGGAAAGGGTTTTTGGTTAGGTGTGGATTGGACTAGATGGTCCCCAATATCCTTTCTAATTCAGAAATTCTGTGACTTATAGGAAGTGGACCAAGAATAGTAAAAAAGAAAAGATAGAAGGAAAAAAATCAAGACAAAATCACTTTCTAGGAAGCAGCTGTTGCATTATAAAGTGGAAAATTACTAAGTAAAAAGAAAACCTCAGTTAACTATTAATATAATATTAATTATATCTCCTTAACATGTTTGTACTTGTCCTCTTCTCTAAACTCCTACCACGGCCAGGTTGTTCTAACCTCTCTTTAGGACGATTATAATAAGCTTCTAATTAGTTTCTCAGCATCCAGACTCTTCCCTCTCAAAACAACCTTCTATATACCTGCCAAATAGACATCTAGAGGTGCAGATCACTTTTCAGATCAAGAAACTTCAGTAGTTACCTATTGTCTTACTAGTGTGTACTTCCCCTCATACTACATGTTGCATGACCCTTTCGCACATACTCAGAATGCCTTCTCACCTCTCCTCAACTTCTTGGGACTTATAGTTTCCTTCAAGATTCAGCTCAAGTGACACTGTTTTCAAGAGACCTTTCTTCATTTCCTCTATTGTTAGTATCTTTCATCACTAATGTTTTGGAATTATTTTGTATATATTCTGAACATTTTGTATTCCCACAATAGAAAGTAAGCCACTGGAGGGTAGATAGTATCTGACCTTCGTCTTTAGAGCCTGGTACATAGCAGGTATTTCATGTTGCTGTTTTTGTCCTTTTTAGAAGAGAGTTATGATATCAGGGAGGGGATGCCATGACATGCAAGAAAATTGGATTGAAGGGAGGAAGGGCTGTGCTAGATCACCTGCCTCCCTTTCCCCTCCAGAACCATCTGGGTCCAACGGTCAGGATGACAGGAGATGGTCCTCAGGTATTTCATAAATGTTTGTTGAATTGATTAGTTCTAACCTTAAATCCAAGAGTCTTTTTGTTATACCAGAGTTGCCTCAAGTGTGTGCAAAAACTAGACATAAATCATGCTCAGTGTATAAGTCAATGCCCGTGTGTCCTTCTTCACTATGCCATGCTCCTGTGTGTGTCCCATTCATTGACCCTGGCAGAGGACCCAGCCCTAACAGCAATTCTCATTCTTGTGAGAAAATGAAAATAAAACAAAACCAGAACAGCCCACACCCCAAAGGGAAGGGCACCATTTGCAGATTCCCACACTTTTATCTCTGAGATATTTCCTCCCTCAAAGTGTGTGAATGAGGAGTGCCAGGTCTTTGATATGTACCCTGGGAGCTGGACCTCTGGCTGCTGCTCTAGAAAGGTTAAGGGTTTTTAAGGGCCCCAGACTTCTCTTTCCATGTCAACTCCCTGGTCCTGCTTTACCTCAGATTGTGACATCCTTCTTGGGGCAAAAGTCTAATTGATTCATCCAGGGTCACATAGCTAGTAAGTATCTGAGGCAGGATTTGAATTCAGGTCTTCATGCTTCCAAATCGAGTGTTCTATGCATTAAACTACAATTCTAGGCTGCTTGGCAAAGTTTCCAGAGTCGGGCATCAACTGTTCCTCACTGAATTAGCTAAAATATATTACAAACAAGAAGCTATATAAATGCTAGTTGTTATTATTATTACTACCTCAAAAGTTCATGCAACTCTCTAGCTATAAGGTAGATTCTTCTGAGAGAGGTCCCACCCAACATGTTCTTTGCTTAGAAGACTAGACTTCTTCAGCATTTCCTTGAAGAGCTCAGACTCATTCCAGATAGTAAGAGGTGGGGAGACAAAGTATGAACCTGTCCTACTATTCTCACCTTGCTTTCTGACCCCTGGCTTCAAAGGATTAAAAAACATAATTTAATTTACTTATTTATTTATTTTAAGTTATGCATTTCAAAGGATTTTAAGATTTAGAACTGGAAAGTAATAGCTAACATTTCTACAATGTATACTGAGAGCCAGACACTGTGAAAAATGTTTTATAATTTTTATTTTACTTGATTCTCACAACACTACTGGAAGGTGCCATTATTATTCTTATTTTACAGATGAGGAAACTGAGGTTAGATGACTTGTTGAGGGTCACAGGGAAGTAAGAATTTCAAGTTGGATTTGAATTCAAGTCTTCCTGACTCTAGCACTCTATGCATAATGCCACCTAGCTGTCATCATTTAACTGAACTCTTGAGGTCCAAGGCAGGGAAATGATGTCCCAAGCGCGCAAAAGCAGTGATTAAAATAAACAGGAATGAGGTTCAGGTCCTCTGGCTAGATTTAGCTCTCTTTCTCCTACTGTGAGAAATAACTTCATTGGATTTTGAGAGAGGTGAAGTTAAAAGTCTTTAATTACACAATTACAGAAATGGGTACCCTATAGAATAGGAACACTTGGAAAAAAATAGACATGTCCTTTTAAAACATGAAATGCAACTCTTTCCCGTGATTCCCCATTGGCTGAGTATCACAGCAGTCACAATCTAATTTCCCCCAAATGCAAATCTCCACTGTTTATTACATCATTATATCTTTCCTTGGCTGTCACCTTATTTGGGTTTAGTTCAGTCCTTCCCCTGATTCCCTATTGGCTGAATATTACAATGGTTTCAATTTATCTGGAGAGTCTAATTCACACACACAGGTCTCCATCCCTAATTACATTATCACTTCTCCCCTCCCCCAACCTGAATATAAGCCCTTAATTACATCTTCCCTTCCATTTGGCAGTCCCTACCCCGATTATATTTTATAATCATTTTTCTTATTCTAAGTCCCCACCTCTGATTACATTCTACAATTGTTTGTAAGTCTTGAGTCCCCCACTCCTGATTACATTTTACTTTTATTAGTTTTGTTTCCTTGTTCTGCATCCTATTCTCGATTTCTTAGGTTTCAATTTCATTTTTTAAATTTGTTTCATTTCTTTGTATTTCTCTAATTTAATTTCCATAACTCTGTGGAAACTAAACCCTTATCCAATTCTCACACCTACCCCTCTCTGCAACAGCCTGGAAGTGCCCCCACTTACTTATTTCTCCATCTGAAAATATCACATAAAGCATTTCTCTTCCAAATTTGCTTTAAGAACCATATACATCCCTTTCTTACCCCTTCCTCTTCCTTCTGCATGAAATTCAATTCTGTTGCATTAATTCAACAATTAAAACTAAGATCGTAACACTAGAGCTGAAAGGGACAAAATTGATTATGAAAATCAATTCCTACACTTTACAGAAAAAGAAACTGAGGCTAAATGATTTGTCCAAGATTACACAGGTAGTAAATATCAAAAACGAGACTTAAACCCAGACTTAATTCAATAATTCAGTTCCATTAAGTAAGCATTTATTAAGTGCCTATTATATGACAGGTAATGTGCTAAGTTGGTGGAGGATGTGTGTGAAATGATGTGCAAATAAGATATAGTTCCTTCCCTCAAGAAGCTTACAATCTAATGGGGGAAGAATATACAAAAAGAAATTAAAAGGGGGGAAGGAGGAAGAAGAAGATATTTGTGGAGCCAAACCAAGCAGAGCAGCTCATGGAAAATGGAGTTACTTGGAAAGTTCTGAGCTTGGGAGGAGTTTATTGTTCTACCCTTCAAAAGAGAGATGCAACTGAGAATTTGTTGAGTGTTTAAAGTCACTTCTTTTGAGAATTTGCCTTCAGAGACAATCCACTATACCAGACTTGCCTGCTTCATAAAAAAAAAAAATTCATTTAAAAATCACAAATAATTAGTCAAATTAAAGGCTACTCCAGATTGTGATTGGCTTGTCATCAGTTATTCTATGGCAGGGACTTCTCCATGTTGAATATTGGAATTCCCATGCAAGCCTGGCCTAATTCTGAAGTATAGTTCAGGTATGGGCCTTTTTGATCTTGGAATGAGGGAAACTGGAAAATGACTAGTTTGGAGATGAGATAGTGGGGAGACTTCTGTAGGTCCTCAGAGTTACCCAGAGTTACTCTCTTCTCCCCACCAGAGCAAATCATATTCTATCTCTTTCCTGCATAGATTTATCCAGGCAAAAGAAGGTTAAAATAAGTAGCAAAGGTAACCTTGAAAGGAAAAAGAAACTATAAGATGCCTGAGGATGAGGAGCCAGCCTCTTGCTTGATAGATGAGGGGTGATTTTGCCTACAGTATGGACTGATTGCATGTATGAGGGTTAGATTTTAGGGCCAGTTGATAAGGCCCTCTCCCCAGTGGCTATCTGACTCTTTCTGTGCTGATGGTGGGATGGAGCAGTACAGAGGGCAGAGCAGCAGCCTCAGAGGCAAACTAATATGCTTTGAATGTCATTTCTGATACCAGGAGAGATCTTCCACTCTTTCTGCTCAACATTAGCACTATCTGAATTTCACAGCCAGAATTGGAGGGAGAAGCAATAGAGAGCACTGGGACCTTCAGAAACAGCTGTTTCAGGACCACCAGCCACAGGTCACAAACTACCAGAAGAGACTTCTTTGGACGGAGTTTTACTGGGCTTCTGCCTTCCTGCCACTACTCGAAGGTCTCCAGCTTAGGAGACCCAATTCTCTTTACACAGCTTCATAGCGGGGTCATAAAGCTGAACTGTTTGCTGCAGAATGCCCAAATTCCAGAGAAAGAGGCCTTCATATACTCCAGGATCCAACCCCCATCATTTTACTAGAAAAAAGGCCTGTGGAGGGAATTGACTATTTGTATGAATAGGGAGCAAATGGGGCTATTAACCTTCATTCTTGGTCTCCAAATCCCAGTCTTTTCCCACTACCTCATCTCCACTCCAGAAACAGCATTTTCTGAATTGTCTCCTACCCTCCTCATCATTTTAAATGAAGGAGACACACTATATCTCCAAAGGAAGAAGAGATAAATAAGATTTGAGGTGAAGGGAAGAATGAGAATAGGGTAGGGTAAGTTCCCCAACTAAAGATGTTGGGGGGAAGAGTGAATGAAATACAATAATTTGGAGAGGTTGAGATGGAAGATTAGGAAGCCTGAACTTTCAAAAGGTCATGGAGAACACTGGGCAGCCATTAGGCAGATAGATGATCAGCTGAGAGGAAAAAAACATGGAAAAGTAAGATAAGAGGCAAGGCAGACAATACTAGAGGTCTTGGGTTTGAGGGTTGCATCTCTTGCTGGTTGTATTGTCCACGCCACATTTCTCAACTTCTTACTTTGATTTGGTCTGAATCTCCTATAGTGTCAAAATAAGGGAAGTAGACTAAATTAAGGTCCCTTTCAGCTCAAAAGTACTATCTCATGGTGTAAAATGCAACTCCTCTCTCCTCCTCCACATAATCTCAGGAGAGGTTACACAGAAACTTTTGTTCACACTAAAGTATAAATGAGAAGATAACAGGATCTTTTATGATAATACATTTTGCTAAGAGAGAAAGAATAGTGGGACTCTGGCTTAGTTGGTACAGAGGAGGTGGTACTGAAGATAAATTTCATGATTTTTAACAATTTTTTCTAGCACTTGCACAGGCTACAAAAGAAGTATCTAGACCATATCCAGGGTTCAGCTGAGGTGATCATAAAATATGAAACCGGAATAGGAGGATTAGCTTTCCAGTTGAAGTATTTAAAGAAGAATGTCTTCTTCTAAGACCTTAATTGAGAGTGGGTGGTGGCTCAAGGACAGTAACATTCTAACAGAGCTATAGGGGTGATGGTATTTGGGGAATGGTGCTAGAAAAGCACCCTGGATTGGTTCAATGTTTTCTAAATTTTAGTATCCTGGGGAAAAGCCCTAGTCATCTTGTCTTACATATGTGTCAGCAATGCAGAATCCTAAAGACTTGGGTTCTTCAGGATAGTTTAGTTTTTCAGTGAGTTTTAACTACCTAAGCTCAACTTTTTAAACATGAAATTATTTTAAAATGCATTATGCACATTCTCTCTCCTTAATCAGCATATGGGGAACCAAATTTAACCTTTTCTTTATTGTGATTCAGGCTCATCTTCATTATTATTTTTTGGTGAGTCAATTAGGATTAAGTGATGTGCCCAGGGTCACACAGATAGAAAGTCAAGTGACTGAGACTGAATGTAAACTCTGGACTTCCTGATTCCAGGGACTATGCTCTATCCATTGTGCCATCTTGCTGGACCTTACCTCACCTCATCATTATTAACATTTTCAAGTCAATAAACTTTTATTAAGCATCTTTTATATGGAGAGCTCTGTACTAAGTCATAGAGGCAATACAGTGTTTATAGAAGGCATGCATCTCTGTACTATATGTAGCTAAGAGAAGGATCAAAAAAGTTTTAAGGACAGCCAGGTAGCACAGTGAAGATTTCTGGAGTCAGGAAGACCTGAATTCAAATCCAGCCTCAGATATTGACTAGCTGTGTGACCCTGAGAAAGTCACATAACCCTGCTTGCCTCAGTTTCCCCGGAAATCTGCAAAATGAGCTGGAGAAGGAAATGGCAAACTACTCCAATATCTTTGTCAAGAAAACCTGAATGGAGTTCATGAAGAGTTAGACATGACTGAAAAGAATGAGCAATAACAACAAAGTCTCATATGAAGTCCAAAGAGAAGAAAGTCATTACCAAATGGAAGGATCAGGTCAGTCTTATTGGAAGAGCTGGAATGAGTTGGGTCTTGAAGGCGAGGTAAGAATTTGACAGTCAGAGAAGGTATATGAGGCATATGAAACAGTGAATCCAGATATATGGAGGCAGGACTTGTATGGGAACCATAAGCAGATCAATTTGGCTTATTTGTAATGTACATGAAGGGGTACATGATGAGATAAGGCTAGACATGTATGGTACAAGAGGATTTGGAGGGTCTTGGACACTAGGTCAAAATATCTGAAGTTAATTTGATAAGCAAAAAAGAGTTATGATTTGAATCCTAAAACTAGATCTCTGCAGAAGGAGCATTAGTCAAGAAGATATGAAAGATAGCTCAGAAGGGAAAAGAAGAAGAAGAAGGATTTGTTAAGAAGCTAATGTAATAGTCTAAGTGGATGGTAATGAGAGCTTATAATAGGGTGGTAGCAGTGGGAAGAAAGAATAAAGGATAGATGTAAGAGATATTTCCAAAGTAAGTGGTATTGATGGGATTTGCTAACTCATTGGATATGTAAAGAGAGGGAGGGAAAAGAGTCAGAGATAATAACTGAGATTTTGAACTTGAGAGAGAGTGAATGGCAGTGCTATCGACAGAAACTAGGAAGTCAGGAGGAGGAGCAGACTTGGGAAGAAAGATGACTTGCCCCATTTTGCACGTGTTAGGTTTGAGGTCTGCTGGCATCAATGCCTTTTTCATTCTGTGTGGTTCTTGGAATAACAAACAAGAATCATAAAGGCAAGACTAATGTGTGTCCCAGTCTTCCCTGACTAATCTAACTAATACCCACATTGATGAGATCAAAGATTCATCGATGCATCTGAATATTTAAATTCTGGTGGTCCCTCTATCCTGGTGATGTCCTTCAGGTGGATAGATGTTTGGGTCTTCAATCCAGGTAAGGTCAAAGACTGAGAACCTAGATTTGGGAGTTATATACTGATATGAGTACAAATGAGACTACTAGTGGAGGGTATAAGAAGAGAAGGACAGTGTGGTAGAGGGGAGACAGAGATCTAGTTTCAGAGTTAGGAACACTTGAGTTCACATCCTATTTGATACACACTGGCTATATGATCCCATGCAAGAAACTATAAATTGCACAAAAAGTTCTAAACTGAATTAGCATAGGGAGTTAACAGGGAGCTCCTGAAATACCAGTGAAATTGAAGGTCTGGTAAAAACAAGTGAATGAAGCAAAATAGTCCAATGGAAAGAGCTATAGGTCTAGAATCTGAATTGAATTCAGATTGAATTCAAATATCATATTTCTCTCTTCAGGATAGTTGAGTGGTACAGTGCATAAAGCACCAGGCCTGAAGTCAAGAAAATACTAATTTAAATCCTTCCTCAGATAATTACAAGCGGTGTGACCCTGGGCAGGTTACTTAACCCTGTTTGCCTCAGTTTCCTCATCTGTAAAATGACATAGAGAAGGAAATGGCAAACTACTCCAATATCTTTCTCAAAAAACCTTCATAGGTCATGAAGAGTTGGACATGACTGAAATGATTGAGCAACCACAAAATCTCTCCTAATTAACTTTTTGACATTGAGCAATTCAATTCTCCTCTCTGGACTTATTTCCTTTTCTATAAAATGATGTTGGACTGAATATCTCAAAGGTCTCCCCACCTCAGTTCTAGATCTATGATCCTAAGACAGAATTGTTGGAAACCTTAGGAAATAGAATAGGAATCAGCAAAGGAGACAGACAGACAGGATAGGAGACAGATACACAGGAGGAGAATTAGGAGCATGGTGTTTCTGAAGTCAAGGAAAGAAATAATCTACAGAAGGTATGAATGGTCAATGCTGTCAGACACTATACAGGCACCAGAGAAAATAAATACTGCAAAGGAACTATAGATATGGCTACTAGGGAAGTCAGTGTTGACCCAAAAGAGCAATTGCAGTCAATGATGGGAAAAGTCTAGCTTCAAGCAATTGATGGAAAAGTGGGTAGTGAGGAAATAGAGACATCAAGCACAGATATCTTTTCCAAAAAGTTTGATCATAAAGGAAAAGCTGTACGATTGTACAGGGTAGTAGGATTAAGGGAAGTTGTCTTTTGTTTTGTTTTGTTTTGTTTTTTTAGGATTAAGGAGAACTGAGTATGATTCTAACAGATGTCATTATGGTCAGGGAAAGGTTCAAGAAAAGTAGTTCAGAGAGGAGGATGAATGCTGAAGTTAAGCTCCAATGGAGGCAGGAAAAATGGGTTTCAGGGTGGTGACAGAGGGATTAGTTTTAGCAAAGAATAGAGATACTATTTTTCTAAGATAGAAAGGAAGGAGAAGATATATGAAGATGCTGAGAAATTTTGAGGAATGGAGGATATGAAATGCAGGAGATCTCCTTGTAAAAACTGTTCTCAAATTTTTTTGGTTTCAAGATCTATTTATTTTTTAAAATAGTATTTTATTTTTCCAAATACATGCAAAGATAGTTTCCAACAATTATCTTTGTAAAACCTTATGTTTTCTCTTTCCCTTTCCTCCCTCCCCAAGGCAGCAAGCAATCTGATATAGGTTAAACATATGCAATTCTTCTAAACATATTTTTATATTCATCATACTGTGCAAGAAAAATCAGATCAAAAGAGAAAAGAACTCAAGAAAGAAAAAAAAAGCAAGTAAACAAATAGAAAAAAAAAACACCCCAAAATGTTGAAAATACTATGCTTTGATCCACATTCAGTCTCTATAGGTCTCTCTCTAGATGTAGATGGCACTTTTCACTATTGGAATTGCCTTGAATCACCAAATTGTTGAAAAGAGTCAAATACATCACATAATCTTGTGTTACTGTGCACAATGTTCTCTTGGTTCTGTTCACTTCACTTAGCATCAGTTTATGTAAGTCTTTCCAGACTTTTCTGAAATCAGTCAGGATCCATTTATACTCTTCCCCTTCCCATTTATACTTTAAAAAATTATCAAGGAGCCTCCAAAGAGCTTTTGTTTTTATGTAATATCTATCGATAATTACTGCAATAGAAATTAAAATGTCTTATTATGAAAATGGTTTTGAGTTTGAGGATCTTCTGAAAGGATCTCAGTAATCTCGAGTTCCCTGAACTGTACTTCAAGAACCATTGCCTTAGAAGACCTTACCTCAGTAAAGAAGGAAGTTAAGACATCTGCTAGAAATGTGGGAAATTGGGATACAAATGAAAGAAAAAACAGCTATAAAGAATGAGATAGGGAATCAATAACACTATTATAGTGAAGCACCAGCTACAAACCACATATAATCATATAGTATAAACTACACAAACTGTATGAGCTATTTTAAATATAGTAGTATCTGTTACTGTCCTTTGCTATAATACAATGAAACCCTCAGGGATTATTGAATAATGGAGGATACAATAATCATTCCAGACTACCATGCTTTCTAAATTCTTGTATTTGATTTGTGTGACTTTGTGTGTATATATGTGTGTGCATATAATATACACATATGTTTTTATGTATATATATATATATATTTTTTTTTTTTGTTGTTGAGTCATTGCAGTTGTGTCCTACTCACCATGATCCCATTTGGGGTTTTTTGGCAAAGGTACTGAAATTGTTTGTCATTTTCTTCTCTAGATCGTTTTACAAATGAAGAAACTAAACAGGATTAAGTGACTTGCCCAGGTTCATACAGCTAGTAAGTAGTGGAAGCCTGATTTGAATTCAGGTCCTCTTGACTCCAGGGTCCTGGAACTCTATCCACTGTGCCATCTAGCTGTCCCATATACATACGTATAGACATATGTACATCACATATATACTATTATATCTCATAGACAATAAATAGGAATGCATGCATGCATGCACATGTATACACACAATGCACATACATTTATACATATATGTATATTACATATACGCACATAGATAGACACATCATATCTCATATAGCTCCCAATGAAGAAGGAAGTAAAATAGGCATTTGAGGTTGATATCATGATATCGCTGTATCAAAGAATATACATTTTTACTAGGAGAGCACCTCATAATCTCATTAGGCACCCACTTTACTTCCTACTCCATTCCAACAAGCTTAAATATAAAGTTACACAGCCATTGCTAATTAGAAGGAGTAATTGAGTGAGTGACAAGTAGTAAAAAATGATAATGAAGAAGGGAACATAAAATATATGTGTATGCCATAATATGACATGCATACCATATATGTATATATGACATACATACATCACATGATACACACATACATGGACCTATTTTTTGGCTCTATGAGATTTAGTAGGTGATCTTGATGGATATTGTTCAGTCATTTTTCAGATTTGATCAACTCTTTAGGAACCCATTTGAGGTTTTCTTGGAAGAAATACTAGGAATACTATTTCCTTCTCCATCTCATTTTACAGAGGAGGAAACTGAGGCAAACAGGATTAAGTGACTTGTCCAAGGTCAAAAAGCTAGTGTCTGAAGTCAGATTTGAACTCAGGAGATTAGACTTCCCAACTTCAATCCCTTAAATCTATGCACTATGGCGCAACCTAACTGCCCAGTGAGCTTGATTGCTATTAGAGTTCCTATTGGTGAAATGTTATCATACTAGGGACAGTGGGTTAAGTGCTGACTTAAAAGTAGTAATTCAGTTCACTTCAATTGGGAAAAAATTCTCATTAAGTGACTTTTATGTTCCAGATACTAATGCTAAACACTGGAGGTACAAGCCAATTCAGTTTGATGCTATTCAACAATAGTGTAGTGAGTACCATAATTTATCAGGATCTATGCTAAGTTGGGGGGGATGATGAAATAGTCCTTGCTCCCTCCCCCCTGGGAGTTTTTAATGACATTACCTCAAATGCAGCTGGTACTTCATATTTTTAAAGCATTTTCATATCACATCTCTTAGGATCATCACAATAATTTCAGATACAGAGGATAGGGACTACTATTCCAATTTTACAGATACAATTCAACAAACATTGATATGTGACCAAGAGAAGTATTAGTTGCTTGGGAGGAAAACATGAGGAAAGGGAATTAATCTTTCCCCCTACTCTGATAATCTTGGGGCTGAGGGACAATTCAGCTGCTAATTAGAAGGATCAAAATCAATCAATTAATCAATAACATTTGTTAAGTGCCTACTATGCTAGGTACTATACTAAGCTCTGGGGATATAAAAAGAAGTAAAAGACAGTTCTTATGTTCAAGTTGCTTACAATCTAATGGAATAGTCAGAAGGACCAGAACATATATCTTGGAATCAAAATTTTAACTTATAGCAAGTCAGGATTGGATATAGAGAGATAAGAAAGGGAAAAGAAATAGCAAGACAGAGAGTTTCTTGATATATCTGACCTGCCTTTGTTTATACACCCCTTTTTAATAAGCAGAATTAGCCACAGTAAGATATAATCAGAGATCACTGACATTGACAGGATATTGAGCTAAATATAATTGGATATGGGAGGTTCGATCTGCCCAATCTGCCTTCCTCTCTGGGGAGGATCCCCAGCCCATATTTCCATGCTGGAGGAGTAGTTAAGATCTGGGGCCCAAAGTTCTTGAATCTGCATTTAAAGATGGCACTTGTGGGTGGATGAGCCAACTTCAGCTACAAATGGTTTTATGTTGTCTACATTTTTGTCTGTTCACAGAAAAAGTAGTTAGCAAAATGGGATATATAGGTTGACAAAATTTCTGATTGATTCTAGATCAAGAGTCAAGCCGTGTATTGATACTAAACATGTTTAGTCTCTTTCTGGAAGGAAGTGGCAGTATTATGCCAAAGATACATGACTAAGGCTTCATGAACTATCACAACCTAATGGAAGAAGCAGCATTTTCCCAGAACATTAAAGTCTTAAATCTGATTCTGATTGGTTAAATCCATGATGCCTAGATATTGACTGCCCCAAAGGAGGCAGAGTTGGGGAATGGAAAGTTGTCTGTTCTCTGAGAATAGTGGAAAATGTGTTCCTCTACTCATCAGATTGGAGGGCCATGACTGCCTACGTGAGCATCATCCATTTCCTGATTCTTGCTGAATAGAGTCAGAATGTCATGGTTGTCAGAGCCACTTAAGAATTAAACAACAAGAGAGTCCCTTCCCTTAAAGCTTACATTCTACTAGAGGAAGTCAAAGTACAAAGAATTTAATTTGCTTGCCCAAGGTCCAATAGTTAATTCTGATTCTGTCAAAGATCCAAAGAAATCTTGTCCTTTGAAGATGAAAGAAAAAGTAGCTAAACTAAGTTTTCCACAACTGAATATCCTCCTGGGTCTCAGGATTCCATTGAAGACTAGATGAAACTGCACGCAAACTCTCAAAATTGCAATATAATTTGCTTCTATGGAAGCTTGGAGATTCACAGATAAGTCCAGGAAGCACAAGATACAGTATAGATTATAAATTTCTTGAGGTCAGGGACTGTCTTTTGCCTCTTTTTATATCCCAATGCTTAGCACGGTGCCTGACATATATTAGATATTTTGTAAATGTTTATTCATTATTTGATTGTCCAGAAAAGGGTTGGATCAAACAACCTTGCTGAAGTGGGGATAAATGGATCATTTTTCTGTAATTAAGAGTTATTTCACAAGAGTGGATGAAAATTTGTTTTCTCAGTACTAGTGGCTGAACCCTGAAGGTGAGGAGGAAGGAGGATTTAGGTTCTTGGAGCTGATCATGTTAGAGATAAATTCAGATGGTCCTTCCCGTCAATTATTTCTATTTGAATCTCTTGAGTGACTTAGAGATTCCAGCATCCTGAGAGAAACCAACACTGTTCGATTGCATTGAACAATTTAAATGCAATACTCTTTTCCAACCTCCTTTTTTCCTTTATAAAGATGCCAACTACTCCTTTCCCTACTTTTGCTCTTCCCAAGCAAAACTGTTTTGTACCTAAGAATAATATACTTCCCCCCCAAAAAAAATCAATAGATGCAAAATTTTCATTTCTTTTAGAAAGAAGAAAAAAATAAACCAAGGGGGAACAAAGGAAAGAAGGGGAAGAAATTAGGAACAAATAGGTTATAGGGAAAGAAGGGAAGAATTTAGACAAATCTATGAGAGCATTGACAAACAGGGTATACAGCCACTTCCTTCTACTTTTCTATTCATTAAAGAAGAATTATGGAGAGGAAAGGGAATTTGAGAATTCAGAGTGGGCTGTAGCAGCCCTAAGTTGTCACTAATTAGTTAGATGAACTTTAACTCATTAAAAAAAATAATTATAACTTTTTATTGACAGAACCCATGCCAGAGTAATTTTTTACAACATTATCCCTTGCACTCACTTCTGTTCCGACTTTTCCCCTTCCTTCCTCCACCCCCTCCCCCAGATGGCAAGCAGTCCTATACATGTTAAACATGTCACAGTATATCTGAGGTACAATATATGTGTGCAGAACCGAACAGTTCTCTTGTTTAACTCATATTTAATTCATAGGATCACCAATGTGGAGTTGGAAAGGGACCTCAAAGACCACTTAGTTGGTCCCCTTCATTTTATAGATGACGTTCCCTATATATTGATTTAGCTCCATATCTATATAAATAGATAGATATAGAGATAGCCATATCTCTAGCTCTATATCTATATCTTGTCCAAGAAACTCAAGTGAGCTGTCCAAGGTCATAGAGAAGATAATGTTCATATTTGAACCCAGGTCCTCTGAATCCAGAGTTAGAGTTTTTCCTATGGTACCATGCTGTTATTTCTCTCTGAGATATGAAACGAGAGGATTGGACTAGAGGACCTTAAAAGATTCTTCCTTTAATTCTACATTATATGGTGCTGGAATACTGTCTATAACTGCCTTTTTCTTCTTGTGAAAAGAAAAGCATGGCTATGCCAAAGGTACAACCAATATGACATTCATTATTGACTAATCCATCTCTTCCTACCACTTAATATTTCTATTCTCCTTTCCTGCTTCAGGAGTGACCATAATGCTGGATATTGTCCTTATTACATCTGCTTTGGTATGGTCCAGATAATGGGCTCAGATAATGTTTTAGGAGAAAATGTCCTCTCCACATGGTCTCTCTAAGTCAGCTTTATCAGCAGAAAGTATTTCTGAAACATCTAATCCAATGGTCCCTAATTTTTTCATGGCAAGTGGTTACTGGGCACCACACTAGAAGCTTCACAATCAGCAAGGAGATAGGGAGGTGAGTAGACTTCAAGCTTTGCTATGACTCACTTATTCCTTATCCCTCCCCATCCATGATGGTATTTCAACCAGTGGGATATGGGAGGGTTATGGAGGCAGTCAATGGCTCATGAAGACTAGGCAAGACTTTGTAATGTACTGAGCAACTTTGATCAACTAGTTGGGGATGTAGATGTTGATATACATACAGGGAAAGAAAAGGTATCAGAGGAAATGCTAATGTCATGACTCCATACAAATCTATTACACAAACCCGATTCCATATATCTTTTTAGTCCTGGCATTTTAAAGAGTCTTGTTTTGTTTAAGTCTTTGTTTCTCTCTAGGCCTATTGACCAAATCAATCAATCTACCAAGGGTTTCCAGAGAAATTACTATGGTGCTATGCTGAACACCTTTAGGGAAAGAAAAAAATAGCTAAACCATAATTTGTGTCCTGACAGTCTTGGGGGACATGGGTGGGTAGTCATGAGATGAATGAAAACTCATGAAAAGACAACTAACAACACAAAGTAGCATGGGATCAGGGCTATACACAAGTTCTGGAAGGAACCAGGAGAGGGACAGATTAGGGTTCAGGAAAAGCTTCATAGAGAGCAATAAGACCATTAAGTCTGGGCCTTGAAGGATAGGCAGGATAAAAAAAGAGAAAGAAAGTGTATTTGGCAGAGAAAATGCTACAAAAAACGCAAAAAGGAGCAATGAATCTAGATTAAACTGAAAGTCCTTTCCATTTCTAAATTTCTGGTTTTAGGATTCCCAATTAAAGGACCTGGGTGCAATTTCTTCCTTTGATGATTACTACTTGTTTGAACCTAGAAGTCACTTAACCTCTCTGGGCCTGAGTGCCCAGAGGAGGTTGGACTCAATAAGTCTAGAAGGGATTAGAGTCTTGAAGTCCCTTTTAGCTAAAAATCTATAATCCATAAAAATCTATGCCCTTCATTTATGGCCTCAGAGTTCTTAAACAATCTGATGAATTCTCTGGGAGTTTTAGGAGAACTCTCAAGCAGAGATTTGGGGCATTTATCCTCTTGTTCTCAGCTGAACCATTTTCTTCTCCCAGTCTCTGACCTTCCACCACCATATTCCACCTTCCTCCTCTCTGACTGTCCCAACTTGGGCCTGGCTGGGTCAGTTACAGTCAGCACATGTGGGAACTGGGGCTGGGGCGGGGACGGCTAAGTCAATATCTCACGATAGCCCAGGCTAGCACTTTCAAACTGAGGGAGGGGTGTGGGTGTGGGGGCTGTTGATTTTAGCTCACTCTGGCCACACCTTTCATCCCCCTGCCCTGGGCAAACAACTGGCACTTGGGCACTGTGTGAGATGTTTACTTAATGCCAATTATTTGTTCTAAGGGCTTTACTACAAAGTTGCTGTTTCCCCAGCCATTTCCTCCCCAAATGTTCCCATTCCTTCTCAGGTACCCAACAGAAACCCAAACAGAATTGCTCTAGTCAGCCCATCTTGTCTTCAGGAAGTAAATGTAGTTTTAGAGGAACTAATCAATCTATTTTCCCTTTCTCCATGAGATTCACAGGACAAGGTCACATTTGTGGGGGAGTGGAGCAGGTGGTTGTTTATATGGCTTCAGTTAAGGTGTTCATTTGCTTAATTAGCCTAAAACTCTTCATTAAAGATTCATTTCTTTGAATCTTTTTTTTTTTTTTTTTTTTGAGGCTACTGGGGATAAATGACTTACTCAAGATCACAAAACTACTAATTGTCAAATATCTGAGGCTGGATTTGAACTCGAGTCCCCCTGACTCCAGTGATGGTGCTCTAACTGTTCTGCCATCTGGCTGCCCCATTCCTTTGAGTCTTTAAAGGCTTTTCAATCTATGAAAATATAAATACCCCAGAAAATGACCACTCCAGAGGGTCACAGGCCTTATTGACAAAATGGACCATTACCTAGGCTAAGCTCCTCGTTTTATACAAGATAAAACTCAGGATCAGAGAAATTATATGATTGTCCAAGATATAAGTAACAGAGCCAAGTTTTGACTGTAGGACTGACTGCTCCAGATCCAGGCCTGCTCTCCCATCCATCACATTTCTCATCTTTGTCTTTTCCTCAGCTCCACTCTCAGAGTTCTGTGTTTTTCACTTCTTTCTCTCACTATTCCTTCCCATTGATACCGCCCTAATTTCAGCCCTAATTATCTCACTTCTGGATTATTCTAATAGACTCTTAAGTGGTGTCTCCCTTTTGTCTCTTTGCTCATACTGTCCACATTCTTATTGCTCAAGCATAGGTATGATCACAGGACTTACTTGCTTTAAACCCTTCATGATTCCCTTGTTCTCTGTGGAATGAATTCCAATTCTGTTTTGTCTGGCCCTAGATTGTTCTTCCAGTTTCATCTCTCCCTATTTGGATTCAAGGATTCTGTGCCTCAAGTGCAACTATATCATATATTGCCTTTTTCTCTGAATAGATCTCCACATTTTCTACTTTTGTGCCTTTAGTCTTGCTGCCCCACTTCCATGCATAGTTGCCTATATCAAAACCTTATCCCTTCCCAAATAAACAAATAAGTAAAATCTAAGGAAAAAAAAACCTTAGCAAATCCAAATCACAGAGCAACTTTATCATGAAATCTTTCCAGTACTATGAAAAAGGAGCTTCTTTGCCTCAATCATTGAATGGGTGCATTCTCAGTCAAACTGAGACTGTTAAAGACCTTAGCTTAAAAAGGCCAAGGTCGCCCATTGTATCCAGGGCCATCTCCAGTTGTCCTGATCTATGTCTCACCACTGGACTCAGAGGGTTCTGGAGGGGAAAGTGAGGCAGGTGACCTTGCCCAGCCCTCCCTCACTTAAATCCAATTCACTTTCATGTCACTGTATCCCCTCCCTGATGTCATGGTCCTCCTCAAGAACAAAGGACAACTCATTTATCTTTTTTTTATTTGATTTTTCTTATGCAGCAAGAGAATTATATAAATATGTTTATATATTGGATTTAACATCTATTTTAACATGTTTAACATATATTGGATTGCTTGCCATCCAGAGGAGGAGGTAGGGGGAAGGAGGAGAAAGTCTGAAACACAAGGCTATGCAAAGGTCAATGTTGTCAAATTATCTGTGCATATGTTTTGAAAATAAAAAGCTTTAAAAATTAAAAAAAAAAAAAGAACGAAGGACAAATAACAGCAATAACAAATGTGACTTCTCTCTCCTTTGAACTTCCATAGCCCTGTGGGCCTTTCCAAAGGCACCTAACTCATTTTATCTTACATTATAGTTAGTTATGCACATGCCATCTTCTCTATTGAATGTGAAGCCCTTTGAGAACAGGCTGCCTTCTCAGAAGCCGGGCACAGCACCATACCCTTAGCCGGATACCAATAACTGTCTGTTGAATCAGATGGCATTAAATGAAGCACTGAATCAGAAAAGGAGTCAGCTAATGAGAGGGGACAGTACAATCTTCTTAGAGGTTCAGGGACCTATAGGATCTTCAGGCCAAAGAGGACTTTGAAGAGATGAACTAGATCAATCCCTTCATGGCTCATTGACATTTTTCTCCAGGTAGGAAACCGAGGCCAAAGAAATTGCCCAGGAAGTTAGTGGTTGAGTCTCCTTAAGTTCAAGCCCCCCTGATTCCAATCACTGCACTTGGTTAGGGGGGAGTGGAAGGCCAAAAGGGGTAGCTCTTTGAACAGCAAGAGTGTCAGAATATAACTCCCCCAAATGTTTGAGGCCCAAGGTCATCATTTCTATTTGCAGTACCCACACATGGCTGTGTTCCCTGGAGCAAAATGTCTGCCCATCCCTTGGGACTCGGCCCCACCCTGTCCCCAGTTCCTATGTCCCAGCCTCTGGCTCCCAAACCACCTGGCTGAATTATTGTCTGTGGTAAAAGCCCGGGCTGGGGCGAGGGGAGGAGGGAGGAGGAAGGAGGATAGATTTTATTTTCAGATCTGGGAATTCAGCTGGGTGGAGCCTACCTGTGCCTTTCCAACAGAGGGGGAAGGATGTGTCCCTGTTCAATGTGGTCTGCCTTGGCTCTGACATCCCACTGGGAGGAGGTGGGGAGTGGGGGAAGGGGGGAAATCCAAGGATGTGAGTCAACAGCAATAGTAAGCAGGCTAAGCTCAGATCTCTGGTCGGGCGTTCCCCCACCCCACCCTTGCTCCTCCATCCCCCTCACTCTGGCCTTGCCACCAGGGGCCCACAGACCTAGGAGGGCACACCCCTTGGCCCACAAATGCCCTCAGGGCTGCATGCTGACAGGGCGTCCCAGGCTCCAGAATAGCTGGGGCTAGCCAGGCCTTGGGCCTCAGCCAAGGTTGAAGCAGGGCAAATCTCAGCTTCCCCACTCCATTGCACCACCTGGTCCCCAGCACCGCCCAGCTAGATCAACTCGTCAGCTGTGGGGGTGAAGGCTCCCTATTGTGTGAGCTGTCAGCAGACCTAGCCCAGGCCTAGCCCCGACCCCGCCTGCGATTGTCAACCTGCCCCACCACACCCTGGGGCCTGCATTCCCCAAAACCCAGCCAAATCCAGGCCCCAGTCCCAACTTCCACCAAAGCCCCTTTTCTAAGACCTTTGGGAAACTCAAGATTTGAGGTTTTTGTTTTACAAAAGATCTCCCAAAGCTTCCCACTCCTCTAGGAAAAGAATGAAAACACTTTTAGATGTTTTTCATTTAAAACAAAAACAAATAAATCCTACTAACAACAAAATCTCACAGCCTCAATTTAATTATACTCCTCCTCCCCTCTCCCCTCTCCCTACACCCGTTTCTTTCTTCCCAGGAGGTTAAGAAGTATGGCCTTGCAATCTAGAGTGAAGAATCTGAGAGCCCGGCATGCTGGGTTACAGTCCCAAGCCTGGCACAATCTGACCCTCCAATGAATCCAAGACCATGGCTCCTAAATCCTCCATCTCTATTTGAAGAAGTCTGTGTACATTAATGCCTCCTGCTTATACACCTTCCACAAGCCAGCATCTTAACATCTATTTTCAGGGAATTGGATTGGCTAGTCCCATTTTCCAGATGAGGAAACCTAAAAACAAAGAGACTAAGTATTTAGTGACAGAGTGGGGATTTGAATTCAGGACTCCTGAGTATGGGTAACTAAGTGAATAGAGTGGATAGAGTGCCAGGCCTGGAGGTAGGAAGAGCTGAGTTCAATTCAGCCTCAGACACTTACTAGCAGTGTATGATCCTCGGCAAATCACTTAACCCTGCTTGCCTCAATTTCCTCATCTGTAAAATGAGCTGGAGAAGGAAATGGCAAATTATTCCAGTATCTTTGCCAAGAAAACCCTAAATGGAGTCAAGAAGAGTCATATATGACCAAAAATGACTGAACAATAACTCCCAACTACTGGACCAGAGCTTTTTCCTGAACATCACTATTATTTCCATCTTTATTAAGAAGCAGTGTGTCACAGTAAAAAATAATGTAAAGTAAAAAGAGCAGGCCTGGTGTCAGAAGCCATAGGTTCCCAGCTCTTGTATTTATTGGCCTTGATCCTGACTTTGCTGCTATGTGGTATCAAACGAGTCCCTCCATATCAAAGCCCATTTTTTCAACTTTAAAGTGAAGATAATAGTATTTGGGCAATCTTTCTTATAAGAGTGTGGGTAGGAAAGTGCTTTGTACAGCCTTAAAGAATTTTATAAAAGTGAATTATCATTATTATTATTATTTCACAAAAGGGTCTCTTCTATATTTAAATTGATGATCCTGTAACAAATGAGAGTATTTTTCCCTCCCTACTGGAATCTGACCTTGACAGTCTTAGTCTTTATTTGTTCTTTCAGCACCTAACTTCTATGCTATATTCATTAGGAGCTTAAGAAATGTTTCTTGGAATGAATTTGTATGAGCTCCAGGGTCAATGCCCCTGACCTTCTCTTAAAAGAGGAGGAGGAAAAAGAGGAAGAAAAGAAATATGAAGAAGCAAAAGGAGAAAGAGGAGGGGAAAGAGGAGGAGGAAAAGAAAGAAAGAAAGAGAGGGAGAGAGGGAGAGAGGGAGGAAAGAAGGAGGGAAGAAGGAAAGAGAGGGAGAAAGGAAAGAAAAGATGAAAAAAGGGAAGGAGGGAGAGACAGAAGAAGGGAAGGAGAGAGGGAGAAAGAAAAAAAGCAAGGAAGGAAAGAAAGAGGGGAAAGAGAGGGAAGGAGGGAGGAAAAAATGAAGGGAGAGAGGAGGGAAGAAAGGAAAAAAGAAGTTGGAAGGAGAATGGAAGGAGGAAAGAAGGAAGGAAGGAGGAAGGGAAGGAGGGAGGGAAAGAAGTGAATGAGCAAGGAAAGAAGGCAGGGAGGAATGAAAAAGGGAAGGCAAGAGGGAGGAAAAAAGGAATGGAGGGACAAAGGAAAAGAAGGAAAGAAGGAGGGAGGGAAGAAGAGAGGCAGAAAAAAAGAGAAAAAAAGAGTAAGGGAGAGAAGGAGGAAGGAAGGAAGAGAGGAAGGAAGGAAGGAGGGAGGGAGAGAGGAAGGAAGGAAGGAAGGAAGGAAAAAGGGAGGGAGGAAGAGGGAAAGAGGAAAAAAATTTAAAAAATTGGAAGAAGCTTGGTAATTGCAGCTGGTACCCTCTCTTTCCTTCCTTCTCCCTCTCACTACCCTTGTATCCTGTTAGAGAGTGTACTTTTGGAGAGAACAGTTGAGAGAAGAGAGCTTCTCCAGCCTTTGAGAGACTATTAGGGACCAGACTACACAAATTCTCTATATGTAGAGAAAAGAGAGTTGCTTAAGAATATGGTGTGAAGGGCCCTTGAAAGATTCCACCTCCACTCCATCTTCCTCAGTGATTCCTTCTGTTGTGCCATAGTTCTCTTTTATTATCCTGACTCAGTTTCCCTAAATTGTTTTGACTCAGTTTCCCTAATTGTTCTGGGAAACCACCCCTCCCTCTTAATCAGAATATTTGATAAGAATAAAAGATCTTATATTTTAGAATATCAAAATGTCTCTTTCCATCCCAAGCTATCAGAATATCAGATACCATCTTATCAAGATGCCTCTCCCCATCTCCCCCTTGTCTCCCCCCATTATGTCATCCCATCTCTAGTGGCTCACCCCACCCTGTCAAAGTCCCATTCCAGCTCTCAGTACCCTGACTCTGCCCCTGCCTCAGTCTGCCCCTGTATCTGAACCGCGTATCATTGAGAACTCACATTGTTTGCTGGATTCTTGGAGAGGATAGTCTCGTTCAGCCCTGGGACCAAACCATGGATCCATTTGGCCCCAGTAAATCTCTCCCTTTCAAATAAATTATTAAATACTCTCTATAATCTCTTGCCTCAGTTTCTCCAGCATTATATTTCCTGTAGTATTGCCTTAAATCTGGTCAGAAGCAGATCAGAGAGTTGCTTTGGGTTAAACAAGGCTGACTTCTCTTCTAAAATGTAGACACCCTTTTGGAAGACCCACATAAAGTCCTCCATACCTGGAGGATTTAGATCTGGTAGGAAGATCAATGAGTCTAGCCTCTTTATTTTGTAGGTGAGGAAAATTCGATCAAAAAAAGGAAGTGAAAGCCACACAGCGAGTGACAGAATCAAGACTCAAACTCAAGTCATAGACAGATGGGATTTAAAGTTGAAAAGACTGAGAAATATCTAATCCCGGCATTCTTAGGCCTTTGGTGAATATCAGAATTTCTGGTGAAATCTATGGACCTGTGATCTCAAGTCTAATGTTCTTTTCCAATTACCTTTCCCCTACAGCGCTAGTAATTAATCCTGTTGTCTTTTCCCTACACCTTGCTGCCCCCCATATCTTGGTATGAATTCATTGATAATCTACTTCTCTAGTATTGAAAAACTAAGGGTACATCCCCAAAGAGAGTAATGCAATGAAAAGGGATGTGTGTGTGTGTGTGTGTGTGTGTGTGTGTGTATGTGTAGAGGCAGAAAGGAGCTCAATGACCAACTTTGTCACTCTTGAAATATTTCTAGGAGTGAACCTTAAGGGGCTTCTCATTATTTCTTGACCCATGTGAAACACATTTGTATCTTGTCTCTTCTCTCCCCGGTCTACCCAGACCCAAATCAGGTCCTGGTCTGTTCCAAGTTCTCTGTTAAGATACCACGATTTAGGACAGTTGATTTGGCCTTTGTCTTGTGTCTGGGATATGGGATAGCGCCACTCAGACTTATTACAAGGGTTTTTTCCAAGACAGAGCTACCCAGCCTTTTTGATGGGGAGATGTTTCTTTTTACTTCCAGGAAATCCAAAAGCGTTGATTTGGGACTGTCATAGAGGTGCTTCCTGCTATAGTTGTTGAATGCTGGGGAGGGATGGTGTTCTAGAAAGCTCATCGATCTCCATTATTCATAAGGTATCACCTTTTATCTTTAAAAATCTTCATTCATTTTTAAAAATTCTTAGTGTTTTTTTTCTCAATATTTTGAGTTTCAAATTCTCTTCCTGCCTCTGGTCCCTCTCCTGCCCTTTGGTAAAGTAGACAATATACCTCTTGTCTTGAGTTGTATTTTGATGTATACATAACCCAGGGCCAGTGCCCACACAAAGGCCCATAGCTTTCCCTGTTCAACATAGAACCAGACACAGGGAAGGTGAGAAATAAATTCTTATTGAATGAATGAATGTAGCAACCCACCAAAGAATGAACTTTAGGGCAAATATGTCAAACTTTTAACCCTTAAAAACTACATAGTATGATTGAACTAGATTAAATATAATTGGTAAATATTACAATAAATAAATGTAATATAATATGTAAATAAAAATATATAAATATATAAAAATACAATACAACATACATAATGTTAATCTGTTTTTTTAAAGTTGATATGCATTTTGTAGGTGCAAATCTAAGATGTTGCTAAGATTAAAATTTGTTAGGATATTTGGAGGAGAGAATTGTCTGGAAAAATCCAAAGTTGGAAGCATGGTCTTGTGATGGCATTTCTAGGGGTCTAGGTTTTGGATCTAGCTCTGCACATAATGAAGAGTTTTTTTGAATTTACCAAGTAACTTGTAACTGTTTAGGCTTCTACAACCTTGACATCCTATAATCAAAAGTCATTGTGTGACCTTGGAAAAGCCATTTCATTTTTTTATTCCTCAGTAGCCAATGATCTCTTTCACCCCCACTTTGGATGGATAATTTGCTACATCTCTTAAATATGGCCCTTTCTCTACTTCTGACACTGTCACCACTAGTGCAGGCTCTCATCATCTCATACCTGGATTACCACAATCTACTACTGGTGGGTCTGTTTGCCTCAAGTGAAGCCTCAATTTAATCCATTCTCCATTTAGATACTAAAATGATTTTCCTCAATTGCAGTTCCAGTCACATCACCCCCATCCCTACACTTAATAAATTTCGGTGGCCCCTTCTTATCTCCAGGATTAAGAACAAAATGCTTCGTTTGGCATTGAAGATCCTTCACAGTCTACTCCCCTCCTACCTTTCCAGTCTTTATATGTGCTTTGTGATCTAATGACATTAGCCTCTTGGCTGTTCCACAAACAAGACACTATTTCTTGACTTTGGACATTTTGTCTGGTTATCTTCCTTGCAGGAAGACTCTTCCACATCCACTTCAACTACTGACCTCCCTGTCTTCCTTAAGTCCCATTTAAAATCCCATTACTACAGTAAGCTTTCTTTAACGCCTCAATTCTAGTGTTTTCCCTCTTTTAGTTACCTCCTATTTATCCTGTATATAGCTTGCTTTGTATATATTTGGTTACATGTCATCTCCTCCAGTAAAGTGTAAGCTTTTTGGGGACAAAGACAATATTTTACCTCTTTTTATAAATCCCCAGCATTTAGCACACTGCCTGGCACATAGTAGGTGCTTAATAAATGTTTACTGAATGAATGAATATGGAGAAAAAAAAAGACAAGGGTGTTAAAAAAAATCCAAGATGTTTATAATATATTTGACTAATTAGATAGTGCTAAGCCACCAGAGTTGGCTAGTAAAATGTCTCTGAGGGAAAGTTAAATGGAGAAAACAGTAACTTGGAACAGTATAGCAAGTGGTGAGCAAGACAATTTGGGAGTAAGGATTTCTGACCTGCAAGAATCCTGACAATGCTCCCTACCATTCTTGACAGATCCCCAACCTCCCCACCAGCATTCCTCATCCCCAAACAAAATGACATTTCCCTAGTCCTCAGGTTGTGGAGATGAGTCAGGGCTAACAGCAGAAGGAAGAGGGAGGGAGTCCAGGAAGAATACTCTCCAGAGGACGGGTCTCATGCCTGAGATATCCTTAGTTAGGCCCCAGCCCATGAAAAACAGTCTCGACTTCCTGCTGTTGTCCTCCTCCATTTGGAGATGAGCTTGGGTGTGGCAGGATGGTTTAGTGAATCTCAAACCCTGACAGTGTTTTTGAAAGGAAGTGAAACATCAGACCTGCCTCAGCACTTACATTCTACTTTTAAGCAAACTCCATCCCACTGACCGAACCACCTGACCTTTGGCTGGGTAAGCAAGCTGGGAAGCTTGCAATTTTCTGGCGTAATTGCATACTGACATGTAATATTATGATACAGACTTTTATTGCACCAAAAATGCCCAAGCATTTCCTTTTCCTATTTATACGCTTGGGTCTCTCATCTTGCTATAATTTTCCCCTTTGCCCACTGCAGAAGTTGCAGCTGTCTGCTTCCCCGAGTGCTGTTTTTCTGGAGAGAGGACAATTAGGATACAAAGCAGCAACAAATCTGTTTTAAGTTTTTCGCTCTGGGAGTATCTATTGATCGGTCATGCCTGTATTGAACATTATTCTGTGCCAAGTCCTGTGCCAGGCATTGGTAAAAATAATGGGAACTAAGGAAGAGATATAAGATAAGGAAAAATCATTCACTTCCTTTGAGCAACTTTTGGCCTCATTCGGGAGACCAATTTAAAACATGTGAAACAACTGGAATGATATACCAGACAGTGTATAATTAAATGCTAAAATGAGTGGTGTAGAATGTAAGTACTTAAAAAGTCTGGAGAACTAGGAGCAATACAGCAGTATTTTGGGTATAATACTCAAAAACATCCTAACCTTACAGCAATATGTACAAAAAATTATTCACTATAACCAGGTTAGAGTTATAACAGGAACTTATGGATAGTTCAACATTTGTAACACAGTTAGTAAAATTAATTATATTAAAAATTAAAACAGCAAAAAAAAAAATCTAAATTTTATCAGTTTATACAGAAAATAAAAGTCACTGGCCAAAAAAAAAAAATTGGTGCAAAATATTTCTATATCTTAAAAAAACATAGACAGGTAAGGACTCATTTTAACTATAATAAAAAATATTTATTCTGTGGCTCAGTGGATAAAGTGCCAGGTTTGGAGTCAGGAGAACTCATCTTTCTGAGTGTAAATCTGGTCTCAGACACTTACTAGTTGTATGATCCTGGGTGAGTCACTTAATCCTGTTTGCCTCAGTTTCCTCCTCTGTAAAATGATCTAGAGAAGAAAATGACAAACCACTCCAGTATCTATATGAAGAAAACCCCAAATGGGGTCAAGAAGAGTTGAAAACAACTGAAAAATGATCAGACAATAACAATGTTTATCTAAAATTCAAAGCTACCATTTACAACAGAAACATATACAACAACAGAAAAATACTAGAAGATATCATAATAAATATAGAGACAAAACAAGGATGTTTTCTCTCATGATTATTTGACAAAATTTTACAAGTGAAAGCAATAGACCCAGGAAAGAAAGGAATAAAACATCAGCAAAAAGGAAAATTCATTGTCTCTACCAGTAGATGACATGATTGTTGTTTGATCTTTGTTCTTGAAGAGGACCATGACATCAGGGAGGTGATGTCATGGCATACAAGTAAATTGGATTTACTAGTTTATTTTGAAAACCCCAGAGTCAGCAAAGAGATTAATTAAGACAATTAATAGGTTTAGTACAATAATATAATAAAAATATAATTTAGTAAGATAATTAATAAATGAAATTCTCCCAAAATTTCAGCATTTCTATGTAACAACAATAATAACTAGGAAGAAATAATTTGAATCTAGATCCTTCTATCTCCAAATCCAGTGCCTAAACTATGCAATACTGCTCTATTGTCTTTAGAAAGAATCTGGCTCTGAATGAAGGCCCCAAAAAACTAATGAGCTTTCCCCCCCCCCTATATTTGTCTTACAGTTGCTATTTTTTCTAGCCTTGTAGCTCTCCTTCTCTGCTTCAAGGGAGGACACAATTTTATAGTTACAGTTAAAAAAAAAATAAATAAAAACTCCATACATTTCCCAACCAATCTTGCTCTGAGGCTTTTTGCTCATGCCCTTCATAAATATAAGTGGAAACATTCTAAAGGTTCCAGAAATATTTCTAGTGGAAGTTGGCTCTCTACCCCCATTAGTTAAGATGGGCTTGGCAACAGGCATCTATAACTGTTGTCATACTTATTATGTTTTGGTCACTGTTGGTTCAAAGTCTTAAAATAAGAATTGTAAGATGAAGTCAACTCTTTCATCTCCACCTTACTCAAATTCCAACCCTTATCTATAAATCTTCTTATGATTTAACCATGCCTCCCATGCCTTCAAAAATCTTCCATGGCTCCTTATTACTAAAGTACAAAATCTGTAGTCTTACAATCAAAGCTCTTCCCAGTCTCTCAACTACTTTCTAGTAGTTGATTTCCCTTCATGAACACTCTATTCCAGACATTCTGTTTCCTGCTTCCAAGAAACCCTTCTCACCTTCATTTTTTAGAATGCCTAGATTTCTACAAACTTCTACAACTCAGGTATCTTCTGAGTCAGGTCTTTCTTGATCTCCCCAATTATTAGTATTCCCTTAAAAAATGTTGTTCATATTGTGTCTCCTGAGCAGACGGAAAGTCTTTATGTCTGTCCCTGGTGCCTACTAGCACAGTGATGAATAAGAAACATTTGTTGAAATGAACTAGGAATTTCTGATCAAATACTCCTTGTTTATTCCATTTTCTCTATACTTTCTCTTGAGTTTGTTGTGTTCAATATTTAATTATCTTTGATCATGTCTATCTGTCAGAAAGAAAAGCGATGAGAATAATTATTGCTCCGGTTTTTGGTTAATCCCTGATGCGATCTGATAAGATGAATTCCAAGAGAACCAGTTATTCAGTAGCATTCAGGGGAACGATCACTAGCCTGGGAATCAAGAGATTTGTATTTGAATCTCAGATCACTGACACATGTGACTCTAGACAAATGCATCTTTGTACCCCAATTTCTCCATTTATAAAAGTTATAACAATAACTTTCTTGCTTGCCTCACAGCGATACTGTATAACTCCATGTGGCAGGAAATAAAAAATATATATGCTCATACCACAACAACTAAATTCATCTCTCTGATTTCCAGGGCCTTGAACAACTTGGCCCCACCCTTTCCATCCCAATTTATTTCCAACTATTTTCCAATATGGCAGAGGCAGTGTGCTGATACAGACAGAATTCTGAATGGGGAATCAGGAAATCCTGGGTTCAAATCTTGTCTCAGATGTTTATTAACAATAGCACTACAGACAAATCATAATCTGTTTGAGCTTTGGGCATCTCTAAGACTATAAATTACAGCCGGGTTGTAATCTGCCTTGGTAGAGAGGAATTCCCACACTGATGAAATAACAGGTTCTTGATATATTACAGTCATGAAACTAGTCTTTTTATCGTTTCCCAAGCTGTTGCTTGCCTTGGAATACTTTCCCTTCCACAGCCAATTGAACCTGACAGTTGAAGTCTTACCTATCCATTCTGGCTCAGCTTAAGACCCACCTCCTCCATAAAACTATATCCTATTATTCTGTCCTGAGGTGACTCCTCCTTCCTCTGAACACTAGCACCTGTGGTCAGTATTGTGCTACTTAACATTGCATAGTGAAGGCTTGAAAATCATTCTCTGATTCATGTTGAAGGTAACATATTCTAGAGCAAAGCTTCTCAAATTGTGGGTTGTGATCCCATATGGGATGGTGTAAATGAATGTGGATTGTAAAATTGTGATTTATTATCAATAAATGTTTGATTTATTTGTCTATTTTATATACTTATATATCTGGGTCATATAAAAATTTCTAGGATGAAAAGATGACACAGGTAGAAAAAGTTTAAGAAGCCCTGCTCTAGAGGAAGGAGGCATTGGACTATGAGTCAAAATGCCTGGATTCTAGTCAAAATTCTAAGGAATTCACTGCCTCCTTTCTGCATTTCACATCCCTTAATTGTAACGAAAAGGTTGAACTAGAACAAAGATTCTTAACCTGAGGTTCATGAATTTGTTTATCTATCTTTTGGGGGCAGGGAGAGGGTGGGTAAGGCAATCCCATTAAGTGCCTTGATCAGCATCACACAGCTACTAAGTGTCAAGTGTCTGAGGCTGGACTTAAACTTAGATCTTCCTGCTTCCAGGGCCCATTGCTTGCTCTATTCACTGCCCCTCTACCTATATATCCTTCAATTTATCTACCATTTATCTATCTACTTATATGCAATGTTCCAAAAGTCTTAGTACAGTTTTCAGCTTTGAAAAATTAAAAGTACACCAAGGCTCTGCAATATCCTATATTTGGTTTCCTTTGTAATTCAGGTATTTTATTTTGTGCATTTAAAAGCATTATTCTGAGAAGAGGTCCTATAGGTTTCACCAGACTGTCCAAGGAATTCATGACACTAAAAATTATAATTTTTAATTCATAAATTAATTTATATTTTTATAATAAATTTATAAATTTATAAAATTTAATTTATAAATTATAAATTCTAAAATAATTTATAAATTAAATTATAATTTAATTAATCAAAAAATATAAAAATTATAACTGGAGTAGACAGTTTCTAAAGTCCTTTCATCTCTAAATAATTCCAATGTCTTATCATCTAGACTGTAAAAGTTGGAGAGCAGAGACTTCTCATAGTTTTGTATCAAGCATATGAAGCTCAACAAGCATTTGTTGATGGATCAGTTCCTTGAAGGCCCCCTCAGAGACTCTATGATTTCCTTGACTTGGTTGGCCCCATCCTGCTTCAAACCCACGACTCTTTCACACTGTTATCATAGATGATTTCATGAGATGTTGTGACTGATGCAATTTGCACATTTGGTGCAAATCTTCCCATGGTAGGCTTCTCCAAACTTAGCTGATTCTCATTTGGCAGCTCCAGGTCCTTCGAGCGTGGCAGGATCTACCAGAGCTTGTGCTATATTGGTATGGCCCCCAAGATCCTGGAGTCACCTCTATGTCATGATGAGGCATTGCGGAAGGGCTTTAGTAAAGAGACTGATGAATACCCACAAAAAGTCCATTTGGGGAGAAGCTAGAAATCCCTAAATGGTACATTTCATCTTGAAGCTCAAAGCACTTAGAGAGGAGAGACAAATAGGCACCTGTCCAGGTATGCCCTTTAAGGATCCTTGCAGTGGTCCTCTAATGCATTCCAGATGGGTGGATATTTACTCAGTTCTTAAAGATCTCTTAAAGATCTACACCCTCTCCCCATAACAGACCCTTAGCAATGCATTCCTGAACTATCTGGAACTCTCTGGAAGTTCTTCATGTCAGATGGCCATCCCTTTTCTCAGTGCCCTCCACCTATTCTTGTGTTCCACCAGAATCAGGATCTGGATGTGGACTTCCCTGCATTATCCAAGAACTGTCACATTTACAGAGCTGCTGGCATTCAGTGAGGACATTGGACATCCAGCACAAGCATACTCTGCCCTATCCCAGCTATGCCCTGGCTTATATCATCATCTACCTACATCTGTTGTATTGCTCCTTTATACTACTGTGAAAGATACACACAATGCAATACACTGTCTGCTCAAACAAAAGAATCAGGAAATCAACAATCATTTATTATGTGACTACTCAAGGTAGCTGAGTGGTACAGTAGTTAGAGCACTGGGCCTACAAGCAGGAAGATCTGAGTTCAAATAGGCTTCAAACACTTATTAGCTATGTGTCCCTAGGCAAGTGACTTAACCTTATTAGGCTCAGTTCCTCCTCTATAAAATGGGGACACCTTGGAAAAGGAAATGGCAAACCACTTCAATATCTTTGCTAAGAAACTCCATAGACAATGAGGTCACTAGAGTTGACCGTAATTGAATGACTAAATATCACCAGCACTATGTTTCAGGCACTATACTAAGTGATGGGGAGCCAAAGAACATATGTACATGCCCACCAAACAATGTAGATTAAATATATATATATATACATTTAATATATATTTATAACAATATGACATATTGTTATATATAATAGCAATATGTCATTTATACAGAGTTCCAAGGCTTATAAAGTACTTTCTGCACAACTCTGTGATATAGATAGTGCAAACATTATTATCTCCATTTTACAGACTGGGAAATAAAGCCACCCAACAGTTAAATGACTTGCCTGGGATCACACAGTTACTAAGTATCACTCCTGGGACTCAGACTCACAGAATTTGAAAATTGGAAGCAATTTCCAAGGCTTTCCAGTCCAAATCACACCTCAAATCATCTTCTCTATCACAGAACCAAGTGGTTATCTAGTCTCTATTTGAAACAAAGAGAAAGCCTGCACCCTACTCCAGGCAGCCCACTGGACTTTCCTATGTATTTATTAGAAAATTTTTCCTTATATCAATGACCTAAATTTGTCTCTCTGCAACTTTCACCCAGTTTTTTCTATTTCTTATGGCTAGGGTCTAGTGGAGGGAATGTCATCTGTCTTCCATAGGACAGCTCTTAACTCAAGCCTTCCAGATCCAAGGAGGGGCCTCTGTCCACTCCCTCACGCTCCCCTTCTTTCCAGAGGCACAGCACAAAGATCCAAATGCTCAGCATATGAAAACAAGCATTTCCAAATGGACCAGCTTGGCATATTCATTGGTAATTTTCAAAGCGCTTCTTAGGCATGATGGAAGCAGTAATGAGGGCAATGAGAGAGAAAGGAGGTGTTGACTCTCACATACTTCACTTACTTCTAATCATTATTTGCTTCTTTTTTTCCCCTATACTCCTTCCAAAAACTTTTTCTTCCTAAGGAAAAGGACAATATTCCTTTCAACTTCTCTGTGGCTCTATAATGCACACAGAACACACAATATCAAAGGATATTACACAAGATTAAGTGCACAAAGAAAAGGCCTCTAAAATCTGTTTAATTGTTTGATCATTAAAAAGCCTCCAAAATCGTAAAGTCAAATTTCCACAGAAATTTTCCTATCTTGTTTTAAGATCAGTCAAAGCACTCAGTCTGATACTTCCCATTTTTCTTTAAAGCAAGAGGGTAGAAATAAATGAGTGAAAGAAGATGTTGATTTTACTTCCTCTCCACAACCCTTACCCCCTTCTATCTATTTTTTTTGGTAGGCACATTTTTCAGAATTAATAAAACAAAACTGAAGGGCAGAGGAGAGGAGTGGGAGGAGATCCACTTGGAATATGGTTCAAGGGTGGAGGAAAGGCCAATGGCTTTCCTACAAGGCAGGAGGGAGGAGACTAAAGCTACTAATATATCCCATCCTCTCCCATGAGACTTGTTTTACCCAGTATGTAATACAGTCCCAGCTCACCCACCCACTGATTTAGGTCAAGCAAGATGATTTTTAGTTTTTCTTGGGAGTTTTTGCCTGTGAGGGAGGAAGGACAAGTAGACAGAAGATAAACAAATGAAAAATAGGGTCAGGGAAGAAAAGGGAAAAAGTCAAGTGAGCAAGGACAGGAAATTCCCACCATTTTACTTCTTTTGACCTCTGCTCTTTGAGTCTAAATTAATCAACAAATATTTAATGAGCAGGTACCTAGTGTATGCATGGCAAATAGAGAGAAGCCAACTCCTTTTATTAGCAAACATCTTTATATTTTTTCTCCTCAACTGGATTTGGAATTTCTTAAAGACAGGGACCTTATAGTAGAAAATTTTAAATATACCCCAGTGTCTCACATAAGACCATCTATGCCCCTCTTGTAAAATAATAGAATTAGTCATAGAATCATAGACATGAATAGAAAGATTTCTGAAATCACCTGGGCCATCTGTATAGATTAAGAGATTGAAGCCCAGAATGAGGAAGGCTTGTTCAACAGCATAGAGCTAGGAGTACCAACAAAGGCATAATAAGTATTCAGTAAGAGAAAAGTTGGGGTAGTTGATAGAGGGACCTTGCTATTTTAAAAGGTTAGGAAGGCCCACTTCAGTTCCTCCCCCTTCACTTCTCTTGTCTAAGATTCTTCGGTTCACTTTGTTATACTGTTAGAGACTGATCAGCTAACAAATTAAGCAGCTATCCATTCATACCTTAGCATAGATGAATTTAATAAGATTGAAGGATTATAAATCTTCAGAACTGTTTCAGAAAGGCCTGGAGAGACTTACATGAACTGATGCTAAGAGAACGTTGTACATAGCAACAATATGTATATTGATATGTGATCAACTCTGATAGATGTGGCTCTTTTTAACCAAGAAGTGATTCAGATCAATTCCAATAAGCTTGTGATGGAGAGAGCCATATCTATCTAGAGAGAGGACTATGGGGACTGAATTTGGATTACAGCATGGTATTTTCACCTTTTTGTTGCTTGCTTTTTATTTCTCATTAATTTTCCCTTTTGGTTTGATTTTTCTTGTGTAGCATGACAAATGTGGAAATATGTTTAGAAGAACTGCACATATTTAACCTATATTGGATTACTTGCTGTCTAGGGGAGGGGTTGGGGGAAGGAAGAGAGAAAATTTTGGAATACAAGGGTTTGCAAGGTTGAATGTTGAAAACTATCTTTGAAAGTATTTTGGAAAACAAAAAGCTATTATTATAAAAAAAATTCAGAACTGGAAGAAACTTTAGAGATCATCTATTCTAGGAGTTCTTAACTTAATTTGTATCATGGATTCTTTTGGCAGTTTGGTAAAGCTTAAGAACCCTTCTCAAAATATTTTTAAATGCATAAAATAAAATACATAAGATTACAAAAGAAATCAGCAATATTGAAGTCCAGTCATCAAAATTTTTTTAGCTTAAAAATCCTGAACACTATATTAAGAACTCCTAATTCTAATCCAACCCTTTTCATTTTGCGGATATGGAATTCTAATTTCCCAAATTCCCAAAGCTAATTTTTGTTAAATCTTGGTTGGAACCCAACTCTCTTGGTTCCTTGGAATTCAATGCTATCTCTCCTCAAAATAAGATGGCATAGAATCTACTGGAGGAGAGAATACAACACAGCTAAGTTTAGTCAGTATCTAGCAATTACGTATTTCTGATTGTTGCTGTTGCTTCTTCATTTTTGAAGAGGATCAATTACATCATCTCTGGGGATGGTCATACTTTTTGACCGAGTAGAAATGAAGTTGAAGGTGTCAAAGATCATTGGAAAATCTTAGTCTTCCAATGGGAAGGGCAGGCTACAACAGGAGATTTTAATTTAGTAATCACTTATTAAAGGTATATTATATAGATGGCAGTAGCACAAACATTTGTACTGGGGGTAGAAATACAAAAAGGAAATACTCATTCCCCTTGTGTTTATGATTTTACAATATGTACAGAGATAAATAAACACAAGGTTATTGGAGGAGAGGAAACAAGGAATCAGACAAATTTTCTCATAGTAAGTGCATCTTAGCTGAGTCTTGAATCAAAATAAGGATACAAAGAAGGTGAGGGCTATGAAGCTTGGGAGCTTCTAGGTGTAGGGAACAAAAGTAAGTCTGTAACAAGAAGGTACCAAGCTCCTGTAGGAAAGTGGAGGGAAGAGGAGAATGAGGATTTTAGAAAGGGGTAAGGGTTTTATAGCAAAAGACACTCCTAAGCTGTTTTGTGGGTTAGCACTAGCTGAGAATTTGTCCTTTAGGTATTTAATCAGCTTGTCAGTCAACAAAAGTAATTGGGTGTAGAGTTGTGCAGCTACTCAAAGTGGGGCTAGAAAACACTGGAAACTAAGGGAGTGCCCTCCTACTGAATGAAGCAGGGCTTACCAAATGATGATATATGACAGTAATGGAATAGCATTGTGCCATAAGGTATGATGAAATGGACAGTTTGAAAGAAAACTGGAAAGACTCTTATGAACTAATGCAGACTAAAGTGAGCAGAACCAGGACAATTTATACAGTGACAATAGCATTATAGAGAAAGACGACTCTGACAGATTTTAAAACTGATCAATCTAATGATAAACCAGAGTCCTGAAGATGAAACACTCCACCCACCTCCTGCCAGAGAGATGATGGATTTAAAATGCAGAATGAAAAATAGATTCTTGGACATAGCTAATATGGGAACTTGTTTTGCTGGGCTATGCATATTTGTTATGAGGGTTTTATTTAATTGTTCAATTGGGAGGGAGTAGTGGAAGGGAAACGCAATAAATGCTTATAAAAAGTAATTGACTAAATGAAAAAAATTTTTTTTGAGAAGTAGGATTATGCTTGAGGTAGATACAAAAGGAACAAAGTACAGATGGAAGAAAATGAATTCAAGGTACTTAGAAATGAATTGAGGGTAAATGCTGACAGTGTTTTGAACAAGTCAGTGCAGTTCAATTCAATTCAATTCAATGAGCAATTATACTGGTCTGAGTTCCTACTACACTGAACTGTGTTCTGGGGCAGGTGGGAAAGGAAGATACAATGATAAAGAAGACAGTTTTTATCTGCAAGGAACTTATGATCCAATGGGGAAAATGAGACGTGTACACAAAAAACAATAGTGAAAATTAGGGGGAAAAAAGATATAAAAGATGTAAAGTGTTATGGAAGAAAGGGATCACTTTTGGCTGAGGTAATCAGAGAAGATTTCATGACGAAAGGGGCACCTAAGTTTGACAATAAAGAATAGATAGGATTGCAATGGGGGCAGCTAAGAATTAAGAGAGAACAAGGGAATAGGTTGTCAAAAGACATGAACAAATAATTTTCAAAAAATACAAACTATTAACAACTATGTGATGTTTCAAATCACTAACATAGGAGAAATGCAAAGCAAAACAACCCTGAGAATTCATTTAGCACCTAGAAAATTGAAAAAGATGACAAAAGATGGGAATAGTCAATGTTGGTAAAATTGTGGGAAGCTTGGTATATAGGCTTTGTTGGTAGAACAGTAAATTAGTGCCACCATTTTGGAAAGTAATTTGAAATTATGCAAAGTGACTACAATGTTACTATTCTTTGACCTGAGACTTCACTACTATGCATATACCACAAGGAGATCAGCAATAAAAAAAGAAAATCTCCATATACATCAAAATGTTTATAGCAGCACTTTTTGAGGAAGCAAAGAATTAGAAACATAGTAAATGTCCATCACTTGGGACATGACTGAACAAATCATTTGTGATACATAGATATAATGGAATATTACTTTGCTGTAAGAAATGACAAATACGATGAAATCCAGAGAGATACCAAAAGACTTGCTTGAATTGATACAACATGAAATAAGCAGAGCCAAGGATATATACAACTACAATGTAAATAGAAGGAACAACAACTATAAAATAACTATAAGTGAATGTTATAAAATTACAAAGAACATACATGGCCCAAAGATATTTCCATTCCTTTGCAGAAGTGAGAGGTCCAGGGGTACAAAACATAGCTTATATTTGCAGATTTTTTTCGATGAATGTATTAGTTTTGATGATCATTTTTTCTCTTGTTCTCTTTTTTCTTTCTTTCAAAAATATTCTTGTAAATTAAGTTACAGAGGTATTCTTGTTATTGCTGTATATGGGATGGCTCTTTGGGAGGTTGAGGAGGGAGAGAAATACAGGAGAAAATGTAGATGATATAAAAATCAAAGATATCAATAAAACTATTTTTAAAAAGTTTTTTAAAATGGGCAAGTTGGAAGAGGTATATTTTCTGCCATAATACAGAGGCTCTCCAGGGAAACTTTTTAGTTTAGTTTAGTTTAGAGGGCTTTTCTCACAAGCATCCTGAGGGCAGTTTCTATGTAGTTATTTGCATTTTATTGTCCAGGAAACTGATGTTAAGAGAATGGAAGTGATTTATCTACAAGCTAACAATATAGTAATTCCTCTGATTTGGTACAGTCTTGTCATCTTCCTGTACATTTATACATTAAGAAACTGAGGTAAAAAAGAAAAAGAAACTGAGGTGCAAAGAGTATATATGATTTGCCCAAGGTCACATAGTTTGTAAGGAGCCAAGCCTAAATTTGAACACAAATCTTCTGACTACATACAGATCAAAGATTCTGATCTACATATCACTATATAATGCTACTTTTCATAGTGTGTAAGTTCTAAATGGGAATTGAAGGAAGGATCTAGCAAGATTAGATATTTTCTTCTTCCCTTCTTTCCAACCTTCCTTTTTTCCCTTCTCTTCCCTTCCCTTCCCTTTCTTTTCCTTCCTTCCTTCTCACTTCTGCTTTTCTTTTCCTTTCTTTCCCTTCCCTTTCTAGTAGATGGAAGAAGATAAAAGAGAGAAAAAAATTATGCTTGATAATTTTAATATATATTTATTTATATATATTTGAAATTACACACACATACACATTATATATATATTTAAAGAAAAAGGAAAATATAACTTAACTTTGATTTCCTCTCTTTGCTTGGATTGATCCACTCACTATCCCTCCAGCATATCTTATAAATTCCCACTGTTACTTTTCACATTCTTCCTGTCTAGAGAGCCCCCTATGTCCCCAAGTACAGCTCAAGTCATAAATTTCTCGGGAAGACTTCTTGACAAGTCTAACCCAAGGTACATGTTCCCTTCTCTGAATTAATTTACTGTCAATACTCCTCGTCTGGCATTTGCCATATGCTACTTTCTAAAATTTGCTTATCTTTCAAATTATGTGTGTGTGTCTCTATGTACATGTGGGTTATAATATATGTGACAAGTACATATATTATATATGTATAGTATTCATACAACACTATATAACATACCCAAAAAGTCTTAGTGTAATTTTAAGCTTTAATAAAATATGGAAGGAAAGAAAGAAGGGAAAGGAAGGAAAGAAGGAAGAAAAGAAAGAAGAAAGGGAGAAAAGAAGGAAGGAAGAAGAGGAAGAAAAGAAAATAAGGAACGCTTTTATAAATTATTAAATCTTAAAACTGCACAAAGCCTTTTGAGACACTGTATTTAACAACCAGATTGTAAACCCCTTGAGGGCAGGGATTTGTGCTGTCCTGTACTTCTTTGTCACTGATATCAGACATTTGCTCAGAGTAATTCTCAATAATTATCATTTGATGGATTGATTGACCTGGCTTTGGGACACTTTTATCTTCACTTGCTGCTATGTCACCTCAATTTTTATGAGAAGGAAATAATGTTTTACAATGGTGAGCATAACTATTAAAGGGTAATGAAGCCTTTGGTAAAAATGAAGTGCTTATTTCAATACTTTGTTCAGGTGATAATGACAGTGAGTATCACACCAGGCAGACAGATCTGGATGCTCTTACACAGTAAGCAAAGGGGGAGAGACAGGAAACAATAAAGTAGACTGGCATTAAATCTCCTAAGGAAAGATCGAAAGTCTCCTTTCATCTGGTCAAACAAGTGATAAATTAGGATAAAAGGGCTTTCTTGAGGAATTCTTCTGTTTGACAGTACTCTAATACAAGCACTATTCATGTCAGAAACACAGATCAAAGAGCTAATATGGGGGACAGGTGGAGCAGAAGAGAGAAGGGAATAAGCATTTATGAAACACCTACCAAATGCCACACAATGTACTAAGTGCTTTATGAACACTGTATTATTTGGTGAAGAGGAATGAGCTCTTGGTCCAGAGTCAAAGGACCTAATGTCAGATGCTTTTGTGATCTTGGGAAAGTTTCTTTAGCTCTCAGGGCCTTAGTTACTTTAACTGTAAAATGAAGGGATTGGACCAGATAAACTTTGAAGTTCTGTCCAGCTGTAGATTCTGTTTGGCAGCTAGGTGGCACATGAACAGAGCACCTGGTCTGGAGTCAGGAAAACTCCTCTTCCTGAATTCAAATCTGGCTTTAGATATTTACAAGCTGTGTGACCCTGGGCAAGTGACTTCACCCTGTTTTTTCATCTGTAGAATGAGCTAGAGAAGGAAATGGAAAACCATAGTAGTGTCTCTGTCAAGAAAATCCCAAATGGAATCATGAAGAATCACAAAGGACTGGACAATAATAACAAAAAACATTTGTTTTGTTCATGAGCATCCAATCATCTGGGAAGTGGGAAAAATCCTGATGTCTTGATGAGCCAGTTCCTTCAACAGGCATAGTGGAAAAGAACACTAGATTTGAGATAAAGAGGGTATGGATTTAAAGTCCGTCTTTGTTGCTTACTCCCTGTGTAACTTTGGTTGGAGTCACTTAGACTCCAATCCTCTAGAGAATTCAAGAAAATGATTAATTTTAAAAATCATTATCTAGAAAATGACAAGATTGGAGACTCAGTTACCTTCCAGCTCTAAATTTATGACTGGATCATACCTATAAACCTATGGTGATGAATGGGATGGTTTAAAGATAGTTTAGGGTAGAGAGAGAACAATTCTTACATATCTTGTATAAGATGATAGCTAATCATAGGGGTTAATGAGGCAGGTTTTGAAATGGTGGTCTGCAATGTACATGGAGATTCAGGCCCAGGGAAAGTAAAGGAACATTCCATCTATCAGAGCCTGGTCTTCCAAGGGGGTAGTGTCTAAAAGTGTTTGTGTAAGGGAAGAGATAAAGATGGTAGCCAAGATGCTAGCAGCAAGGTGTAGAAATGGTGACTAGGAACAGAACAGATTTCTAAAGAAAGACATCTCCTTGTATTCCTGGCATCTGCTTATATGCTTCCCTTTCTTTCATCTTCAAAGCCAGTCTATCACCTAGTCTAATGCCCCAAAGAAATAACAGCATTCTGTCAATGAGTCCACATCTGGGATATCATGTACAATTCTGAACATGACATTTTAAAGAGAACTGTAGCAAACTTAAGCATGTCCAGGGGAAGTTAACCAGCATGGTGAAAAATCTGGAAATTGCAAGATTTAAGGGATTCACAATTGCTATCTGCAAATATCTGAAGGGCTATTGTGTAGGCAAAGAAATTCAGTATTAAGTTCTAAAAGGGACAGCTAGTATCAGTGGGTGGAAGTCACACAGAGGAGAATTTTAGCCCAGCATATGAAAGAACTTTACAATAATCTAAGCTGTCCAACAATAGAATGGATTGCCTCAGGAAGCTCTGAACTCTGTCACTCGTGGCATTTTTGAAAAGACGGGAAGACAGTTAGTGATGCTGTGCTTGCTCATTGCCTCATTTACTTCCCATGGACCACAGGGCAGAGGAGAACAAAAAAGAAAAGTAGGACAAAAGAAGGGATTGGAAAATTGAGAAAGGAAGGTGATTAAGAAGTGAAGAAAAAACAGAAAGATCAAAGAAGGAAATAGGGAAAATGAAAGAAATATGTAGAGAAAGAAGAGGAAGAAAAGGTAAAATAGGAGAAATAAGAAACACTATAGCTGATGGTTGTTGGTTTTAGAGAATGGCCTTTTGAGGACAAGGCCTATATCTTCTACCTTTTTGTAGAAGAGGTAGGTCTTAGCACAGAATAGATGCTTAATATATGTTTTTGCTGCTGCTGCTGATCTTTGTTTTTTAATGAAACTATAAGCAGTTATGTAAAGGTAGATGAAGCCAAACCTTATAAAAGAGCTAAAACTATTATCTGGATGAGTATTAGCAATCAAGACACCCAATCTGAGCTCAATTATAATTATTATGTACATTGCCCTTATTCACTGGATAATAGTTCATTTTATGTCAGGACCACAAAATAACTATCTTGGTGGACTTGAGGGTCTCCACAATGCTTTGATTATCTGCTCCAGAGTATTCTACTTTCCACCCAGATATAAGTGACTTCTCTGCCTGACCTACATTTCTATCACATATTTAGATTTGCAAAACATTCTATGTATATTATCTCATTTATTCCTCCACAGAAATTTGTGATGTAGATATTATTATCATCTTCCAGCTCTAAATGGGGAAACTGAGGTATTGAGAGAAATTAACTCATTTATCCTGAGTCTCACATCTAATAAGTAACTGAGGCAGAATTCAATCTCAGGTCTTTCTAATTTCAATTTCAGTGATTCTATCCATTGCATCTGAATTTTGTTGGGCTGAAAAACAAATTTGGGGTTTACTGATTCTACAAAACTATTATTAAGATGTGTATATGTTATTCCTGTGAAAGATGTGATGATCCTATGGGGTATATGGGCTCCATTAACCTTCTCTTTGAAAAGTATCAACACTGTCAGCGTATCAGGATATCAGATTGGCTAGATGTCACTAAAATGATCGCTTCTATTTCTCTACTACTAGTTTGTAAACTTTATGGGGAGGTAATTTTTTTATTATTATTATTCCCATTTTACAACTGAAGAAACTAGGTTCAAGAAAGTTAAAGGAAGATTTGCCTGAGATTCCATGGCAAGGAAAGGAAGCTCAGTCTTTTGACTGTAAGCCAAGGGACTAGTTTCTTCACAGATGCTGCCTTTCTCTCCTTATAAAAGACAATGATTCTGAGGAGATAAGATATAAGATGGGGAAAGCAAGAGCCCAGATAGCAGAAAAAGCCCTGCATTTAAAGACAAAAAGCCTGCCTCTAATGCAGGCTTTGCTGCATTCTTCCTACTGCCTGTGTGACCTTGGGGAAATGACTTTACCCCACAGTACCACATCTATACAATGAAGGGGCTGAGCAAAATGATTTCTAAGGTCTCTTGCCTCTCTAAATCCTGTTCTTCCTTCTATGGGGGAGTTTCAAGGGGAGAGCAAGGACACAGGTGGGAGTAATACAGATTTAAAACCTAAGTGCATAGCTTAAAGGAAATCGGCTGAGCAGAGCCAGAGAGTCCAGATGATTTGAAGTCTGTAATGAATGACTGGATGGGGACAGGAGGGATGCTCTAGGGGAAAAGGATGACATAGAGAAATTCAGCCTCCTTTGCCTCAGTCAATCATGGGATTGTAAGATTTAGTGCTTAAAGGGAACTTAGAAGTCATATAGGCCAAATCCCATTATTTTACACACAGAGAGAAACTGAGGCCCAAAAAAATGAAATTATTTATTCAAGGAAATGGGTAGTTGAGAGCCAAGAGTTGAGCATAGCCTCTAAATCCAATGTTCCTTCCATTACTTCATACCATTTTCTAATAAGTCAACTATACTATCATTGAATCAGTTGATAAGCATTTGTAGAGCACCAAGATGTGCCATTAACTGTGCTAAGAGCTAGGGATACAAAGAAAGATAAAAGATAATTCCAGCTCAACTCATAAGCCAGCAATAAATAGCTGCTGAATCAAATACTTTTTTGAGCACCTAATCTGTGCCTGGTGCTATTTGAGATGAGAACTACTTGTGAATGGAATCATGGAATCACAGACTATGTTATAAATTCAGTCACAAGTTGTCATAGAGATAGGGAAATTCTAGTTTGGATAGTTCTTTTTGGTCCATGTGTAAGGCAGTCCACTCCAGACAGGTCCTATCTGAAGCCTAATTTCTTTAAAGGGATATTACTGAATTATCAACTATTCTCTAGCTAGTACAGTCAGAACTGCCACTTTTTGAGTTGCTTCCAACTATGAGACATTATTGATTCTTCTATGACATTCTCTTTTTGTTTATTTTGTTTCGGGGAGGCAATCAGAATGACTTGCCTAGGGTCACACAGTTAGTAAGTATCTGAGGTGATGGCCCTAATACAGGACCCCAGAAAACTTTCGTACCATTCTATAACGTCATCACAATTGAAGGTTTTAGCTCTAGTCCTCTAATTCTACCTAAACTTCATAAAGTAATTAAGTGACTTACCCAAGATCAAACCTGAAGCAGGGCTGGAATTCAAATTCTTGTCTCCTCTGACTTCAGCTGTAGTTTTCTTTCTGCTGCCTCATTCCATAATATCTGGCCTTTTACATCCTTGCTTCTCTACTACACCCTATAGCTTTCTTTTGTTTTCTAGGTCAGTTCCATATTCTTAACTTGTTCTCCTGTTCTTGTCTCATTCTCTGTAGCAGCTGTTTCAGTCCTGGTTTATGGTCTTGATTCTGTAAATCTTTACTACCCACATCTAGTTTTTTAGGGGTTATAGGGTTGTAGCAATTATATATGCTTATTTTAGATGGTTTCCAAATAATTATATAAATGTGGCAACGGATCTGGAGCAAAATATATTACATGCATGACATATCAAAATATCTGAACAGGATATGGATTTTGATTCAAAGCAAAATTCTCTTCCATAAACAACATTCAACACAGTGAGGAGAAGGATAAGTAGGCCTGGAGATGATAGCATTAAGTATGTGAACACAAGCACACATGAAGGTAACCACAAAATTATAAATACTGCCTGGGCTTGGATATAAGTTTAGGGTATCTATAACACCACAAGACTTTCCAACTCCTCTTTCTAGTTAGGTCAATTTATAGTCTTTTTTACCCCACACCCTAAAGAGAGATATGTTGGAAGTTCATAGTTATTTTCCACCTATGTTTGTTAATGTATGTTTTTGTATTTTTTTGGTTTTTCTTTTGCTTGTAGCAGACATGTTGGTGAGGAAGCACTTGCTTTCCCATAATGCTATGGAACAAAAACAACAATGTTGATTGAACAAGAGAAGTGACATTTCTCTCAGTTTCACCAAGGATGACAAGGCAAGAAAGAAAGGGTAGTGGGGTAAGGGAGTCATGGTGCTGATTTAGACCAGCCATTAACTCATTGCTAGATTATTTAATATAATTGGAGCATGTGTGCCATGTTGTTCTGACTTGTGAGGTATGCTGCAGGAAGAGGCAGAAGATATCAGCTGCAGTTGATGCCTCCTGAATTCCCTACTCTACTCATACTATTGGTACTTCTATTAGTGTTATGAGTTTATTTATTCCAATTTGGGGACTGATCCTTTTAGTAGGGAGAAAAGGATAGAGCTTATACCATTGTTCACTGGGAGACAGGTGTTCTTCCTTGTTTTGTGATAGATATGGTTTCTGTTCAAGGGTCCCTTATTAGCAAAATTCATACATTCCCAGAGGAAGACAAATTTTGGGGAGGAATAGGTGGGGGGTAGGTGAGTGGGAGGAGACATGAGCCATACTCATGACTCTCCTCCCCCAATTCCTTTGTAAATTCTTTTAATAAGAATATGAAGGATATAGGAGTTCCTTTTTCCTTAATAATAATAATAATACCAATAGCTAGTATTTGTACAGTGCTTTAAGATTTACCAAGCGTTTTATAAACATTATCTCACTTTATTTTCATAACTATCCTGAGAAGTAGATGTTATTATTATTTCCATTTTATAGATGAGGGAACTGATTCAGACAGGGTTTAAGTGATTTGTCCAAAGTCACACATATAGTAAGTGTCTAAGATGGGCTTTGAATCTCAGATCTTCCTGGCTACAGATCCAGTACTACATCCACTGTGATACCTAGCACTCCTTGATGCTTGGATGATGCTGTAGAAGGAGATAGGATTGGGAAAGGAAAAACAGCTTTCAAAGTCTGCTAAGCAGTTGTCTGCATATACCCATTTCTCATCAGCAGTCACCCCTCTGTTCTAGTCTTTTAAGTTTCTAGAGAGCATGTTTTACAAATTTTTGAAATCATCTAAATTCAACATATGTCCATCACATTTTTGTTATATAAAAGGCACCATGTTAGACTCTGATAATATAAAGATAGATATGGGACAAATCCTGTTCTCAGGTAACTTATAATCCAATATAGATAAAGATGTACATAAAAATCCTTATTATAGCGGAGAGTGAATTAAGTGCAAAGAAGAGATACAGGTATAATGTTATAACAAATTAAAGGAAGGATAGAGAAGCTTTATAGGAGAAAATAGTGATGGTGAGGATATCCTCTGAATTAGATCTTGAAGGAAGGAACAGACTTCAAACTAAAGGAGATTATTTGGTAGAAGGGGAAGTCCACTCCAGAAATGGGAGATGAGACTCTTTTCCCTTCCTTTCCTTCTCTTCCCTTCCTTCTCTTCCCTTCCTTCCTTCCTTCCTTCCTTCCTTCCTTCCTTCCTTCCTTCCTTCCTTCCTTCCTTCCTTCCTTCCTTCTTTCTTTCTTTCTTTCTTTCTTTCTTTCTTTCTTTCTTTCTTTCTTTCTTTTTCTTTCTTTCTTTCTTTCTTTCTTTTCTTTCTTTCTTTCTTTCTTTCTTTCTTTTTCTTCTCTCTTTTCCTCCCTCCCTCTTTCCTTCCCTCTTTCTCTTTCTTTTTCTTTCTTCTTTCTTTTCTTCTTTTCTTCTTTTCTCCTCTTGCTTCATTTATCATTCATTCAATGAGCATTTATTAAGTGCCTAGCAAGTACTAGGCACTGTGCTAAGTACTGGCTATATAAACAAAAACTGAAATAGTTCCTGCAACTTACATTTTATTTAGAGAAAGCAACATATTTACAGAAAATTAAATAAAAATATATGCAGAATAGATGCAAAATAACCTCTAGGTGGAGAACAAAAACAACTAGGAGGTGGGGGGGGGGAAGGTCAAATATTTATAATGAATTGACTGTCTTGGGCATAAAACATACATTTTGGCTTCTTGAGAACCAAGAAAGAGACATGGGGCCTCTTCAGTATAAGCATATATCATAGAATAACAGAATAACAGAAGGGATGTCATTTACTCCAACTCATGTCTTAATAAGAATTTCTTCTATCATATACTCAAAAGAGTGGCCATCCAGACTTTGCTTGAAGATTTCTAAAGAAAGGGACTTATCATCTTCCATTATACTTTTGGATAGCTCCAATTATTAGGAAGCTTTTCCTTTTAACAAGCCTTAATTTGACTCATCTAATGAGGAGTTTGACTTGCCTGAGAAGGAATAACCTATTCAAACCTAGGAATTGTGGGTTGGGGAATGGGAGTCAGAAAAAAGCTATGATTTAATAGAAGATCAGATAATAGTTAGCTAAAAGAACTTTAGGGAAGTTCCAGTGCCACAAGGTCACTAAATGTTTCAGGTGAGGTTCAAGGCAAGATAGGGGGATGGGTGGAGAGAAGAAAAACAACATGGAGATTAGAAGAACCTTGAAAATGAAATTTTGCCTTAAAAATGTTTGCGTTGGCTGAAGAAGATATAAAGAGAGGAAGCCACAAGCCCTTGGATTTAGGGTCAGCCTAATGGAACCAATGAAATGGCCAAATGTCAGCTTCTCCAACATTCTCTTCCTAGGTCTTCTATTAGGATTTCTTTGGCCATTGGTTCTATAGGGAAACAGATTCTAAGTTCTAAACAACTGATTTACCAACAAACTATATGATATAAAAGTTCTTTTCCTAAATCAAGAACTGCCTCATATCTCTCATCGATATTTATATTTTAAAGATTCAGCTCAGAAGAATAAATCTTCAAAACATGGAATTTTTGGTATAAATGGAGGAGAGAATTTCCTCATCTCTAAAATGAGGAGGTTGGAATAGATGACTTTTAAAGTTCTTTTCCAGTTCTAAAGCTATGATTCCATGGTATTTTTGAAGGGTGGGGCCTTCCCAAAGTTCTTCAAATTATACCACCTAAGTTATTGTCTACGTGGCTTAAGCACAAGAATGGCGCTGCATAGATGCAGTTTTCACTGTTACAATGAGACCCACCCAGCTTCTCCAACACATTCCCCTTCTTCCCCCACCCTTCAATGTAATATGTGCTCATTGTCCTAAGGAGAAGGCAGCAGCTAGAAATCACATCATGAAACTCCTTGATAGTAGCAAACCAATAGAGAGCTGCTATCTATGAAAGACTTTAAGGATGGGAGTGGGAGGGCCTAACCATTGCAGTCCTCCAGATTATTATCTGATCCCCATAGAAATCTAATCCCAGTAGCAGCCAAATCAGTAGGTCCTCTGTCCTTATGACATCTCAGTAATCTTGGCCATTTGCATGGTCCCAAGGGAGCCCAATAATAATCTTACCCAAAGATGAAAAGAGGCTCCATCATTCAGGGCCATGTCTTTCTCCCACTCACTGTTCCAGAGGAGCAAAGAAATTTCCCATTTTCTCCCTTCAAACCCTTGGGAGTAGAGGGAAGAGTTGTTAAAGTTCATCATTTTAGTTGTTTATATCTCCTATGCATATTTATTCTAGCTGGAAATCTTCCTTTGGCATTGGAGTGGAAGAGAGGATTGAAGGTTCCTAGATCCAGGGGGTCTCTTTTCCAGAGTAATTTACCTCCATTTCTGTCAAGGGCACCAGTTCCTTCCATTCAGACAGATTCAAAATCTTGGAGTCATCCTCAATTCCTCATTGTCACTAATTGCATGAATCCAATCAGCTGCCAATTCTTGTTTCTTTCTCTATAGCATCTCTCAATCCCTTCTTCTCTACACAGACAATCCTGCCTCCTCCCTCTTCAAACCCAAATTCCTTCTGCCCAGACTATTTCAAGAGTCTAGTCTTCCTGCCTTACTTCTCTCCCTTCTTCAATCTACCTTCCATTCAGTTGCCAAAGTGATTTTTCTAAAGTGGAGGTCTGACCATATCACTCCCCTGCTTAATAAACCTCGATGACTCCCTAGTACCTTTAGGATCAAAGGAAAACCCCTCTGTATGGCACTTAAAACCTTTCACAATTTGATTCCAATATACCTTTCCAGGCTTACACAATATTATTCTCTTCATGCACTCCATATTCTAGCTAAATTGGCCTTCTTTTGTACTTCATCCACAACATTTCAAATCGCCTTACTGTGCGTTTTCACAGGCTGTCTCCCATACTTGGCACACACTCCCCTCTTCACCTCTGTCTCTAAGAACCCCTAATTACTTTCAGATCTCAGTTCAAATCCTAGATCCTATTTAAAGTCTTTTCTGCTCCCACCCAGCTGTTAGTACATCCCTGCCTGCCCAAATTACCTTGTATATATTACTAGCTAGCCAGTATTTGGCACCTTAAAATTTGCAAAGGGCTTTATAAAAATTATCCTATTTGATCCACACAACAACCTTATGAAAGAGCTAGCACATGACCCCCAATTTACAGCTGAGGAAAGGAGACAGACAAAGGCTAATTGATTTGCCCAGAGTCAGTATAATCATCTGAGGTTGGATTTGAACTCAGGTCTTTCTAACTCTAGGTCCAGGACTCCACACACTGAACTGCCACCCAGTTGCCTCTATATCTTGTTTATATCTATGTGTGCATATGCTGACTCTCTTAATAGAGCAGTGAGACAATTTCATTTTTGTCTTTGTATTATTAGTGCTTACACAGGCATGGGGCTTAGCAGGTGCCTAATAAATGCCTTTTCATTGATGTATGGCATATACAGAGCATGTCCTACAATCTTGTACCAATCCCCATAAGCTCTCTGCTTTTCCTCATCCCAGGTTTGCAAAGGACTTTATAAAAATTATCTCATTTGATGGATGGATGGATGGATAGATACACAGACAGATGAATAGATAGATGATAGATCAATAAATGGATAGATGATAAATAGATATACATAAATAAGTGTGTATATGTAAATATATATATACATACACACAGACATAGATATATACACACATATCATGTTATGTCAGTGAGAAGTTCTTATCTGTGAATCAACAGAAAAATGGTAAGGAGTTGCCCGAAGCTCATTAATGTTGTCACTTACCTAGGATCACAGAGACCATAAGTATCAGAGAAAGGTTTTGGACTCTGGTCTTCTTGAATCTAAACCCAGCACTCTACCCAGTTTAATACATTGCATTGAGTGTGTAGAATCTGAATTGTGAGGGACATTAACAGTCCTCTAGTCTGGTGGTGTCAAAATTCAAACTGTACATAAAGATGCCTGTTGACCAAAAATGACTTTAAAAACAACATATTAACATCTATATTTTATTGTATTTTAATTTATCTTTATTTATTTCCCAATTGTATTTTAATCTAGCTGGGCTATATTCAAGAGTGTTGTGATTTGGGTGGGAATAGGTGTTTTCCCTCTCTATTCTTGTCCAAGAGGCAGCTAGGTGATGCAGGGGATAAAGTGCTAGGCCTAGAGCCAAGTTCTAAATTCAAATCTAGCTTCAGACCTCCCTAGCTATATGACCCTGCGCAATTCACTTTACTCTATTTGCCTCAGTTTCTTGATTTGTAAAATGAGCTGAAGAAGGAAATGGCAAACCATTTCCTGTATCTTTACCGAGAAAACTACAAATGAGGTCATGAAGAATCAGACTCCATTGAAATGACAACACTCTAGTCCAATGCCATAGAAATAGCAGTCTTGACAAGTAGTCATTAAGATTTTGCTTAAACTTCTCCACAGACCCGGCACTCTTTCATGAAATATCATGGCTGGAGATAGATTTCCCTATATTTCCCTTTATAATAACCTCCATAATAGGAAACTGCTTCTATCTGTTGTCTTACATCTATAGATAAAGCTAGCCCTACTTTTAGTAGGGAAAAGGAATCTATAAGCCCCATTTTACAAATCAGATATGTTAAGATTCATAATGTAATACCAGAGAAACTGAGGCAAGATAGAGCTTAGAGAGTATTTAATATTTTATTTGAAAAGGAGAGATTTACTGGGACCAAATGGATCCATGGCTTGGTCCCAGGGCTGAACGAGACTATCGTCTCCAAGAATCCAGCAAACAATGTGAGTTCTCACTGACCTATATACACATGGCTCAGACAGGGAGTAGAGTGAAGCAGGGGCAGAGTCAGGGTGCTGAGATTGGGAACGGGACTCTGACAGGGTGGGATGAGCCACTGGAGATGGGGATGACATAATGGGGGGAGGCATCCCAGACATGGGGAGAAGCATCTTGATAAGACAGTATCTGATATTCTGATAGCTTGGGATGGGGAGAAGCATTCTAATATTCTAAAATATAAGATCTTTTATCCTTATCAAATATTCTGATGATTAAGAGGGAGGGGTGGTTTTGCAGGATTGAGCAGAACAATTATAAACTGAGGCAGAACAATTCAGGACAATTTAGGGAAACTGAGTCAGGATAAGTAGGGAAACTGAGTCAGGATAAGTAGGGAAACTGAGTCAGGATAATTACTGAGTCAGGACAATAAAAGAGAACTATGGCACAACAATAGAAAGGGAGCAGCAACTTGCTTTAGTTTGCTGGTCCTGAAGTTGGGTCTTCAAGTATACCTAGCTCCACTTTCCATCTTCCCCTGAGTCCTGCCTGGATAGCTCCTTCCTTAGAACTTCCCAGGGTAGGCCTGAGTAGAGCTTCTGATCCATTTTTTTTTTCTCCCCAGCAACAACCCTTACTCACTCCACAAAACAATTTGAAAGGGAAGTTTATAAGAGGAAAAGAAATGAAAAGATCTCATTTAACAGCACACACTGGGTGGGGTTACTTCCTGGCCGGAAACATTGTGGCGAGTGGGCCCAGCGTGACCACGGAAAGTTGGTTTGGCTAAGCCAGGGCTCACTGGACAGTCGAATAGAGGCCAGACCAGGCATCTACTTCCTGGCCCCGGCCAAGCCAGGGACACCTATACTAACCTGCACATTGCAGGGCATGGGGCGGGGAAGGAATTTCTTTTTAAGTAAAAAAAAAAAAAAAAAAAAAAAAAAGCAACAACACAAATTAGGTCTCAGACAAAAAGGACTAGCGCTTCAGCATGTCAAATCAGGAGCCCATGTAGCAGCTGAATTAAGCTGCTGCCATACAGCCTCTACCCTACTGAGTCACACCCTGGGGAGGGGGACACCCACGGGGGAGGGGAAAGGAGCTTGATTCCTGGGCTTGGGGGTGGGACAGGGTGGGGCGGGGGAACAATGCAAACAGCAAACTTTGCTGTGCCCGCGCAGGTACAGACAGGTTCCGGGTAGCTTTTCTGGGCAGAAGTGGTAAAAGAGCTCCTGGATTTATTGTATCACGCCATTTCCCAGATCTCCTGATTGCTTATCCTTGTCCTCATCCTTGTCCTCAGTCCTTTTTGGAGTCCCTCGCCAAACAAAAAATAGCCTCCTTCCTAGACGAGTCACGGTAACTGTGAAACTAGCTCCTCCGCATCTCCATTCATCTTTCTTTTCTGTCCTTTCCCCACCTCGCTCCCCATTGTCTTTGTCGGTTTCTGGCTCTGGCTCTGGCTTTGGCTTTGGCTCTCTGTCTTTGTCTTTCTGTCTCTCTCTTTGTCTCTGTCTCTCTCACATGCACACACACACACACACACACACCCATCCCTTTAGAATCATAGGATTAAAAATTTTAAAGGCATGTTTGAGAACTGGCTTGAGGCCAGAAAAACCTGGGTTCAAATTTTGCCATAGAAACTTTCATCCCACTGAATCACTTAATTAACTGCAAAATCAGGGTTCCATGCCACAAATTCCCTTCCAGCCCTAAAAATGTGATCCTAAAATATTTTACTTCAACCCTCTCATTTTGTAGGTAAAGAAACTGAGGCCCAAAGAAAGGAATGGATGGTCAAAATCACACATAACAAATACCATTGCTGCTTTCCTTTAAATGCAGCCCGACTATCTTATAGGTTTTAAAATTGGGAAGCTTTACCACTTATCTCATCAGTGTTAGAATGACACTGGCAATGCTTTGGGGATATAAAGAGAGTCAACTTAGGTCAAGTGGTCAAGCCCAACACTACTTAATCAGTTAGGTAGCCCCATAGTGCATAGAGTACTGAACCTGAAATTAGGAACACAGCTTCCTGAATTTAAATCTGGCCTCAGACACTTACTAGCTGGGTGAACCTGGGCAAGTTACTTAACCCTGTTTTCCTCAGTTTCTTCACCTGTAAAATAAGCTGAAAAAGAAAATGGCAAACTCCTTCAGTATCTTTGCCAAGAAATTCCAAATGGAGTCACAAAGAATTTGATACAACCGAACAACAATGAAATAAATGATTTCTCCTTCTTCTAATTCCCTAAGGGGAAAAACACTTTCTCATTAATTTCTAACTTGATCCATGAGTTTTCCTAAGTAGAGGATAAGTTCCATGAAGAGAAAGACACTATATTTTCTTTCTCCTATCTTCTTTACATCATTTAGCACAAAACTGGATCTGTTGATAAATATCTATTGATTGATTTGCTGATAGCAATCTCTTTTCATTCATTTCTTTGGTTAATTTCTTTTAAGACAGATATTTATTAAAGAACTACAGTGCTAGGTGCTGGAGAATGCATAAAGGTTAGATGAGACATGTTCTTGCCCTCTTGGAGCTTACAGTTTAATGGAGACATAAAACCCTAACACATTAATTATGACATACAATATTACATGTTAAGTGTGTTAGAATTTCTGGTCCAATCATGACTACAGAGATAGATGATTATTTCTCAACAGATATTTCTCAACAGCCATACAGAATGCTGCACTTATTCTCAGATACTGTAGCCTTAAACTGTTGTAACAGCTTTGTTGTTGTTGTTGTTGTTGTTACAAGGGAGTGTTATTGAGGGTGTGTTATTGAGAAGTATCAAGGATATAAAAATGAAATGCATGAATGAAAAAAATTTTTTTGATATATTAGAGAAGTACAAAATAGAAAGAATGTTATGTGAGGGACAAGGGAGAAGACCATTATAATAATGAGACAAGGAGTAGATCAATAGATTCCCTGAGATAGTGCATTGTCAAACTAGGGACTTCGCTCTATCAATTCAGGTTGTCAAGTTCTCAGCAACTATCATCTTAGAAAGCTGTCTAGGGCACGTGCCAAAGGCCATAGAGCCAGTATCTATCAGAGGAAAAACAAGGACAGGGAGTGTCTTTTACCTTTCTTAGCATAGTTTTTGGCACATAGAAGGTACTTAATAAATATTTACTGACTGAGTTGAGATCTTCCTGAGGCCAGCTCTCTGCCCAGTATAGGAAATCATGTCTAAATCTGTTTACACTCTCAAGGATAATACTATTTTAGTGGTAGATGACAAATTCTTAAATGAAAGCCATGACTGTGAAATGATGGAATGTCAAGCATCAACTAATCAGTAGGGGAAGGGCAGTCTTTTGGGTGTCAGGGGGTGCTTCCCAGAATATCTGAAGTCACACCAGCCAGGAAGTGTAGTGGATAGAGCACTGGGACTGGATTTAAAAAGTTGTTCGATCATTTCAGTCTAACTCTCCATGATCCTATTTGGGGATTTTCTTGGAGTGGATTGCCATTTCTTTCTCTATCATTTTATATGAACTGAGGCAGACAGGATTAACTGATTTGCCCAGAGGCACACAGTTAGTCAGTGGCTGGGATCAGATTTGTACTGAGGAAGATGAGTCTTCCTGATTCCAAGCCCAGTATTTTGTCCACTGTGTCCATGGATTTAGGAAGTCCTGAGTTCAAATCTGACCTCAGACACTTACTAACTGGGTGACCTAGCAAGTCATTTAACTTTGCTTCAAATTTTGCCATTATAAAATGAGAATAATAAATAGCATCTATCTGCCAGGGATGTTTTGAAGATTAAATGAGATATTATTTAGAAAGTGCTTAGCGTAGTGCCTGTCATGTTGTAGGCACTATAAAAATTTATTATGCTATTATATTATATTTATATTTTTATATTATGTATATTATGATACCAAATATCTAGACGGTTGCCTGTTCAGCCTCTTTGTTAAAGTCAATCCTAAATGAAGCTTCTAATTTCCATTCTCAGAGAATCTGTTGGTACTCTGATTATGTTGGGAACAGTTAGGAAAGGGAGTCTGCTTGAGGTTGGCATAGAGAAAATGATTTCACTTTGGACAGAGTAAATTTAAAATGCAAGTAACCAATTAACTTCTCTCTTTTCCTAGGTATTGATACTTATAATGCCTTGTCAAATAATGCAAATGTCCATGTAATTTTGAGCAAAAGGAAGGGGTAGAAGAGGAGTGAGGAACGGAGGCAGAGAAAACCAATACCTACTCTGGAGGCTGAGGTAAGTGGTGGGGACAGGAGATGTTACATCTTAAACCTAGAGTCATATTGATGGTGGGTCAGCAGCATAATCCAAATATAGGAAAGACAACAACACTCTCAGTTCAGCTAATGACTTAATACAGTCTCTAGAGTTACTTCATCAAGTTTCCAGTAGAACAGCATCATCTAATCATAGATCTAGAATGTAAGGGACTCCAGAAGTCATCTAGACCACCCTCCTGCCTCCATTTTCCCCAAAAGAAAAATAAAGTATTAAACAAAACTTTCAGTGATCCTCTCTAATAGCCAAATATTAAAGATCAGCATAATCATAGAATCACTGTATTTTTATAATGAAAAAAGAGCTCTGGAAAGCTCGTTAATTATACCAATATCTATATATCTACTATATAATCTTTATGTATTCATATATATATATATATACATACATATATACATTCATATATGTACATAAGTATATTTGAAGTTTAATAACTGCTTGGAATTTCATGTAGCCTTTTACTGGAAAGGTGAAAACCTTTGAATTTTAGATCTTCTTTATTTTTTATCTTCCAAATTCTCACCCAATTCCACAGCATTAAATATCCTTCCATCTTAGCTACACCTCTTTGCATTTTTGTCTTAGGGTGTAAGAGATTTAATGATAGGCTTCTCACATAGAACCCTTCAGACAAAGAGAGAACTCAGAAAATATAATTAGTCTTACAAAGAAATTAAGGTGAGGCAGAAAGCTGCTCAGAGAAAAGAGGAATGGATTGTTAGAAACAGGAAAAGGGAAAAGCAATGGTCACTAAGCCCTAAACCTTTGCCTTCAGGAATCAGATGGGATTTTCCAGTACCAAACTCCAAACTGGCTTTTTCTGTGAATTGGGGTGAGGGTCTAGACAGCCAATGGCATATCTCAACATAGTGAGTTTATCTGGCTCCTGTTGGTTCCCAAGAATAGAATGAGAATTCTGGAGCTTACTCCCCACAAAGTGGAAGGAAAATATTTATTTCCCAGTGCTGTTAAATGGCTGACTTTTAATATCCCCATGTGAATGAATTTCCTTTGGGATTTCTTTGGAGTAAATTTGCTCTTCTCTCTGAAAGCCAAGTGCTTGAGTGCAGATGTGATCTCATTAAATTGAGTGGCCTCAGAGTGGTCCTAGTTGTCCATCTAATAACTGCCCTCTCTATGAAAAAGCCAAGAGGCAGAGGTCAACCAAATCTATCATTTGTCTCTGACTCTAAGCCACAGACTTAGTAGACCTTGAGCTTCCTTCCCTGGCCATAAAACAAACAAACAAATAAAAAACTGTCATCGTTCTTTTTCTTCCCAACTCTCAGTTTCTCTGAAGTTCTAAAGTTATGGATTCCTAGACCTCTGAAATTTCCAGTCCATTGATGATAAGGTGGTTGGTTAGTCTGATTGAATGATTCTACAAGTAAGTCCCTGTAACTTTTAGTCTGTATTCATTGGACCATGAGACATGAAGTGGACTCTAATCTTCCCCTTTTTTTTTGTCCCTTCCCCCTTCCTACCCTTATCCCAAATAACACCCAGCCACACCTAAATCTCTTCATACCTTATGTGCCTAGCACTGGACTCTGCCTAAAAGCAAACTAAAAGTAGACTCAGTTCATGCTATTTATAAGGTCAAAGAGAACATCTGAAGAGTTAGAGTTAAAAGGAGCCTCAGGGACAATTTAGATGAGCAGGTCTAAAACTTTTTGAACTTTTAAAAATTATTGAGAATTCCTCCTCTCCCCCTCAAAGAGCTTTGGTTTATAGGGATTATATCTATCATTATTTGCCTCACTGAAAAATTAAAATGTTATAGTATTATTTTGAAAATGGTTTTGACCTTGTAGACCCCTGAAAGAGTCTTGGGGACTATATTTTAAGAACCATTGAGCCAATCCATCCCCTCATTTTTTCCAGTGTAGAATCTAAAAACCACAAGTGCATAGATCTGGAAGGGACTTTAAAGATCATACAGCCTAAACCATTTATTTTATAGATGAGGAAACTGAGGCACAGAATGCTGAAATGATTTAAGGATATGCAAATGGCAGAAAGCCAGAATTTGAAGTCAAATATATTTATGTTTGCTATTGAAACAGTCAACTTTGGAACATTTTTTTTTCTGTAACTGAAGTCAAGAGATAGATATTATTATACAAGAAACTCTTCAGTTCTAAGAATTCAGGGTCCAAAATTTTAAACACTTGATATGTGCTTTTGTAATGAATTATAGGCTAAGAAAGAAGGAAGGAAGGATCACAGGGTTTTTTTAAATGACAAATTTTCATAATTTACTACAATTGATAAAAATTCTATTTATATTCAATTTTCCATGAATCTATTACATAAGTATCTATTAAATAAAGTATGATGTACCAATATCTTATCTCAGGCTCTCAAAGCACAATGCTATCATATTTGAAAGTGAATGACTACAAAAGCATTGAAGAGTTCATGCTAGCTTAAGGATAGGAAACTAAGATAGGGGGAGGCTATGTTAAAATCTTTCCCATCATTGATTTCCCTAAATCCTACTGAGCCTCTTTCTCTGTCCAGATTTATGTTCCTACCACACAAGAAACAAGGGATGTGGGCAGGCTGGTCAGAACCTAGAGCAAATCAAAAGATGAGAAACTGACCTCAAATCTCACCTATCTCTTCCCTTGACTAAAATCACAGAATTCTATGATCCAGTTCCTCTGATGTTGGAAAAAGAAAACATCTGCTATACAGGCTTGTATAGAGTTGTTAACACAAATAATACTTTATTTAAATACTTAATAAATATCTATTACCATCTAGTCCCTAAACATACATTCAACAGTTTTCCCATCCTGCCTGTCCTCCTGTCCTCACATTGTTCCCTCCATCTGGAATAATATCCCACCATATCCTTCTCTAGCTCCATCTGTCCAATTTCCTACCTCCCTATACCTTCCTTAAAGAATTAAGCCAATTACTATTACTTCCATGATATTTTTCTAATACCTTTAACAAGAAATGATTTATTTTTCTTCTAAACTACTATATTACTATGTATCTCTCTTATAGTATTTCACATTTTACCTTATATCATAGTTTTTTATATACTTGACTTTTCCCTTTTACTAGACTTAAAATTCTATCGATGTTGAGATAGGATCTTATTGATTAGTACCGCATTCATAGCAGCACAGTAATAATCAAAAAAATTCACTGACTGAATGTGAGAAGACTACATATATGTATGCACACATATTTTCTAAAAACAAGAGATGACATCGCCACATTTGTGTACTAATGTCTTCAGAGTATACTATAAACCACCACCAAAAGAAAACATAGTAGGGGAGTTTGAGAAACAAATGACAAGTTTGGTATGGAGACATGATATAGAAGTGTCAGGAGACTGAAATTCAACTAACATTTGCTGGAGCAGGTCCCTTCCTCTCTCTCTCTCTCTCTCTCTCTCTCTCTCTCTTTCTCTCTCTCTCTCTCTCTCTCTCTCTCTCTCTCTCTCTCTCTCTCTCTCTCTCTGTCTCTTTCTCTGTCTCTGTCTCTCTCTGACCCTGAAAAGTCTTAAGGCGCTATATTTTAAGAACCATTGATCCAGTCTATGCCCTCATTTTTTTTTCCAATAAAGAATCTAGAAAACATAGGATCATAGATCTAGAAAGGATTTCAGAGGTCATCTAGTCTAATCCATTTATTTTACAGAGGAGGAAACTGAGGCACAGAATGCTTAAGTGATTTAAGGATACACAAATGGCAGAAAGCCAGAATTTGAACAGAGTAGGTCCAAGGTTCCAAGTTGATAAGTAGTAGGATCTGTCCTGAGAATAACTCCTACACTTCCAGCCTACACAAGATAAGGAAATCTAATCCTAAAACAAAACAAAACAAATTATGAACTAATGCAAAAAAGTTCCAATTTAGAGAATACCAGTTCAATAGTTGGAACCAATCCTCTGGGAGGGAGGTTTTTTGGAAAGCAGGGGAAAAGTGACCATAACTTTGGAGAGACTAGACAATCATTGAATACTGAACCATTCCTGTTTTAAATCCCATTTGGTCCTAGTGTATGATCCTGGTGATAAATTGCTATAATCTTCTTGCTAGCATTTTATTTAATTTTTTTATGTAAATATTCTTTAGAGAAACTGGTCTATAGTTTTCTTTCTCTGTTTTGGCTCTTTCTGCATTAGGTATCAGCATCATATTTGAGTGCAAAAAAGGAATTTGGAGAACTCCTTCCTTGTCTATTCTTCCCCAAATAGTTTACATAGTATTAGAATTAATAGTTCTTTAAATATTTGGTACAATTCACTTGTAAATCCATTTTTTTTCTAAAATGGGTTTGATCAAGTATTCTATTTTCTCTTCTGTTAATTTGGGCAATTTATATTTTTGTAAATATTCATCCATGTCACTTAGATTGTCAAATTTATTGGTATACAATTGGGCAAAAAAGTTCTTAATTATTATTTTAATTTCCCATTTATTGGTAGTGAATTCACTCTTTTCATTTTTGATATCAGTAATATGCTTTTCTTTTTTCTTTTTATTTAATCAAATTAAACAATGATTTATCTATTTTATTGGATTTTCCATAAAACTAGCATTTAACTTTATTTATTAATTCAATATTTTTCTTTCAATTTTATTAATCTTTCTCTTGATTTTTAGAATTTCTAATTTGGTATTTATTTGGAAATTTAAAATTTGTTCATTTTTTTCTAGCTTTTTTAGTTGCATACCCAATTTATAAATCTGCTCTTTTTCTTCTTTATTGATGTTAACATTTAGAAATCATAAATTTTCCCTAAATACTGTTCTGGTTGCATCCTATAAATTTTGGTATGTTATCTCATTGTTATTATTCTCTCTGATGAAATTGTTGATTGTTTTTGTGATTTGTTGTTTGACTCACTCATTCTTTAGGATTAGATTATTTAGTTCCAATTAATTTTTAATCTATCTGGCCCTTTATTAAATGTAGTTTTTATTGCATCATGATCTAAAAAGGATGAATTTAATATTTCTGCCTTTCTACATTTAATTGTGAAATTTTAAGGCGTGAATGAATGATGATTGCTATCTTTGCCTTTTTTTTTTTTCAGCCTCAGCTAAGGTATCCATCCTCTTATTTTTACTCTGTGCTGGGTATTTCTGTTTCAAGAGTGTTTCTAGCAAACAATATATTGTTGAATTATGGTTTCTAATCCACTCTGCTATCTATTTCTGTTTTATGGGGGAGTTCATCCCATTCACATTCACAGTTATAATTACTAACTATGCATTTCCCTCCATCCTACTTTCCCCCATTTCTTCTTCTCTCTCTTTTTTTACCCTCTTCCTCCTCAAAAGTCCACCTCCCTTAATCTGCCCTCCCTTCTATCAGCACCTCTTCCTTCATTTTCTTATCCCTTCTCCCCCTACTTCCCTATAGGGTAAAATAGATTATTATAAATAATAGAGCATGTATGCTATTCCCTCTTTGATCCAATTCTGATGAAAGTAGGATTCAAGCTCTGCCTGCTATACTATTATCTTCCCTTCTACTATAAAATCTCTTCCTTTCATGTCTCTTTTATTGATAAAATTTTTCCTATTCTTCCTTCTTCCTTTTCCTTTCTCAGTGCATCCTTCTTTCCCACCTATTATTTTGTTTTTTTTGAGATCATCCCATCATAGTTAACTCATACTCTTGCTCTCTGTCTATGTATACTTTTTCTAAGTGCCCTAATAATAATAAAGTTCTTAAGAGTTACAATTATAATTTTCCCAGGAACTGATTGTTAAATATGAATAATTTTTATTACTACCTTCTGCTTTTATATAACAGTCACTTCTGGCCATCTATTAGCAAGTCTTCCCCTGTAGCACAGAAAAATGGTTAGGAAAAAATAACTGATGGGGCAGCTATGTGGCGCAGTAGATAGAGCCCCAACCCTGAAGTCAGGAGGACCTGAGTTCAAATGTGACCTCAGACACTTAACACTTCCTAGCTGTAGGACCCTAGGCAAGTCACTTACTCCAATTGACTCAGGGGAAAAAAAAAACTGATATAGTGACTTGGCTACTAATGTTCTATATCCATAGTCCTCTACTTCTTTTAGATCTGACTCTCATCAACAAAGAAGGACTCATTGCTAGAGTAGGAAATAAAGGAGAAAAGTGACCACTTTGTCTTAAAATTCTAACATAAGGAGAAGGCATAGTCTAACATGTTTCCTAAAGAATTCGGGGTGGGGGGGGAAGAATTATAAACCCTTCAAGGGAAAACCAGCACAAGATGGATGGAAAGCTCTGAGTAAATGAGTTCTGAAGACATGAAGAGATACAATTCCAATGGGAAGAAAAGACTTTGTGTTTATTGGCAGAAGAGGGGCGGTGTCTCAGATTTGTGTGTAGGAAATTCCTTCAAGCAACTTAGATTTTAGAAAAGAGAGACAGAAAATGGAAGTAAGGATTGGTCAGAGATAGCTAACACAGGGTTACAGATTTTAACGTTAAATAGATCTCATAGAATAGAATGAAGGTCCAATTCAAATAAAATGAAATAAGTTGTGTTTTTAAAAAATATTAGATTAAATTAAATATTAGATTAAAATGAAAAGTATTAGGTTAAAATTTGTTTAAAATACTTTGTATAACTTCATATATATAATGGATATTATATTGCTTACCTTTTCAATGGGTGGGGTAAAGGCTAGCAGGAGAGAATTTGAAACTGAAAAATTAAAAAGAAACTGAGTGTTAAAAAAATACATTGGGGTAGCTAGGTAATGCAATGGATAGAGTATAGGTCCTGGAGTTAGTAGGACCTGAGTTCAAATTCAGCCTCAAATATGCTTGATAACTTGCTAACTATGTGACCCTGGGCAAGTCACGTAAAACTGATTTCCTCAGAGAACAAACAAACAAAACACATGATGGGTGCAGAAGGGTAACTAGAAATGAGTTTGTCTGAAAAAAAAATCTGGAGATTTTAGTAGCCTGAAAAATCACTATAAATAAACGATATTATTTGACATCCAAGGAGGCTAATTCAATTTTAGACTCAATTAAGAAAGGTCTAGTAATAACTAGATAGAATTTATACTAGGAATGCAGGGCTCATTCAATATTAGAAAAACCCTCAGCATAATTGATCATATCAATAATAAAATAATCATGTGATTAGCTTAATAGACTCAGAAAAAGCCTTTGATAAAATATAGCACCTATTCCTATTAAAAACACTAGAGAGTATAGGAATAAATGGAACTTATTTTAAAATAAGTAATATCTGTCTAAAACCATCAGCAATTATAATCTGTAATGGGGTTAAGCAAGAAGCTTTCCCAGTACAAGCAGGGGTGAGCAAGAATGCCCATTATCACCTCTATCATTCAACATTTTACTAGAAATGTTAGCTATCGCAATAAGAAAAGGAAATTAAAGAAATTAGAATAGACAATGAGGAAACAATACTATCACTCTTTGCAGAGAATATGATTTTATGCAAAATCATACAGAATCAATGAAAAAAAATTTGAAATTATTAACTTCATCAAAGTTGCAGAATTCAAAATAAACCCATGTAAATCACTGGCATGTCTATGTATTACTAACAGAGTTCAGCAGCAAGAGATAAAAAGAAGAATTCCATTTAAAATAATTATAGACAATATAAAATACCTGAGTATCTACCTGCTACACAAACACAGGAACTATATGAATACAACTACAAAATACTTTTCACACAAAGTCAGATCTGAACAACTGGAAATAATATTAATTGCTCATGAGTAGGCTGAACTAATATAATAAACATAACAATTCCACCTAAACTAATCTACTTATTCAAGTGATACTAATAAAACTATCACAGGGCTAGAAAAAAATAACCACAATTTATCTAAAAGAACAAAAGCTCAAGGATTTTAAGGAAATCAATAAGAACAAATTCAAAAGAAGCTGGTCTAGATGTAACAGATCTCAAACTGTATTATAAAGTAGTAATCATCAAAACAATTTGGTTCTGGTTAAGAAAGAAAGTTATGAATCAGTGGAATTGATTAGGTATAGATTATGTTTTAGTAAATTACCATATATATAATAAATCTAAAGATCTACGCTTTTGGAACAAAAAACTCATTATTTGAAAAAACTTCTGGAAAAATTATATACTATGGCAGAAACTAGGTAGAGACTAACATCTCACATTGTATACCAAGAAAAAGCCAAAAGGGTTACACGATTTACACATCAAGGGTGATACCATAAGTAAATTAAGAGAGCATGGAACGGTTTATCTGTCAGATTTATGTATGAAGAAAAAAATTTAGGACTAAAGAAGCTATAGAGAGCATTACAAAACATAAAATAGATAATTCTAATTATATAAAATTAAAAAGTCTTGCATAAACAAAACTAGTGCAACTAAAATTATAAGGAAAACAAAAAACTGGGGGGAAATTTTTGCAACTAGTATCTCTGATAAAGTCCTCATTTCTCAAATCAAATTTATAAAAATACAAGTCATTCCTCAATTGATAGGTGGTAAAATGATATGACTACACAGTTTTCAAAGATTTCAAAACTATCTATAGGCATATGAAAAAATATCTAAATCACTATTGATCAGAGAAATGCAAATTAAAACAACTCTGAGGTACTACCTCATATCTATTAGGGCTAACATGACAAAAAAAGGAAAAATGTAGGATGTTGGAAGAGATGTGGGAAAACTGGGATACTAAAACGTCGTTGATGGAGTTGTGAACAGATTCAACTTTTCTGAAGTGTAATTTGGAACTACGCCCAAAGGGCTATAAAACTGTGTGTACCCTTTGATCCAGTAGTACCAGTGCTAGATCTATTCCCAAAACATCCAAAAATAGGGGAAAAGACATATTTGTACAAAAATATTTATAGCAGCTCTTTTTGTGATGGCTAAGAATTGGAAATCAGAGGAATGCTCATCAATTGAGGAGTGGTACACAATCTGTGGTACATGATTGTCATGGAATATTATTGTAGTATAAGAAATGACAAGCAGTGTGATTTCAGAAAAACTTGGATTTACATAAACTGATGCAAAGTGAAGTAAGCAGAACCAGGAGAACTTGATACATAATAACAATATTATTCCATGAAGAATTATTCTCAGCAATACAATGATTTAAGACAATCCCAAAGGATTAATGATGAAACATACTTTTAGCTTATAAGAAAGCATTAATATTGATTGAATATAGACTAAAGCATGCTATTTTTACTTTCATTTTTTTTCTTTTAGTTGAATCTTTTTCTACAAAATGACTAACATGGAAATGTTTTATATAATTACATGTTTATACATATATAAATTTGATTTATATATTTGATTGCTTATCATCAAGGAGAGTGGAAGGGAATGAGGAATAGAACTTGGAACTTTTTTTTTTAAGTTTTTTTTTAAAGTTTTGACTTTAAATAATTTGTTTAAAAATTGAAGGAAAAAAAAAGGCCTAGTAACCAAGACTTGATGGGACTTGGGAATTGAAGATGGAGAGATGGAATAAGGAGATTTCTTATTCTTATGCTCATAAGACTTGACTAGCATTCAGATCCGGATTTTAGGAAAGACCCAAGTATACTAGAGAGTATCCAGCAAACAGTTATAGATGGCTAAAAGCCTAGACATTATGTCACATTAGGATCAGTCGTTTCTAGAAGCCAGATTTACATTTTTGTGTGTGTGCATTTCATAGCAAAGACCCAGCCTCAATGGACATTTTTCATCTACTTATCCTGTCAGTGAGGCACCGGGTCTTAGCTAATTAATGAAATGATTATGCTTCAATGAGGAACCCTGCATAGAAGATCCTAATTAACCAATGTGATAATGAGGTGGTGCAGGCAGGAAGAAAGAACAGGAAAAAGGGAATCAGGAGATTTAGGTTTCAGTCTTGATTGGACAAGTCATTTTCCTTTATGAATTCACTCTCCTCATCTGTAAAGTGAGGAGATGGGGGAGGAAATAAGCAACTGAACTGTGCTAAGCACTTTACTCACTACACTTTAGATAGGTGCTGTTATTTTCTTCAGTTTAAAGTTGAGGAAACTGAGATAAACTGAGATAAACAGAGGTTAACAGTTATTTAACTGTATTTAACAGTATGGTAGAATGCTGTCCTGGTAAATGTTTAACTGTGTGTATACACGTGGTGCATGCATACAGGTACAGAACCATAAATACATATGTGCACATATGTATATATGTAATATACATGCTTTATCATATAATATGTGCATGTGTCTATGAGAGACAGAGACACACAGAGAGGGAGAGAGACAGAGATTGAGAGAGCAAGAGAATGACAGAGAGCGACAGAGACACAAAGAGAATAAGAGAGAAAGTTTTGGTAGCCTGAAAGCTAACTATGAATTTGATTCATACTAGTGATTTGACAATATGATTTGACATTTAAGGAAGCTAATTCAATTTTAGATTGAATTAAGAAAGATTTAGTAGCTAGGATTTATGTAGGAGAGGAAAATATATGTTGTGTATATATGTGCACATACATACACACATATACTCATATATCCATATATAATAATAATTAATTATTATATATGGATATATGTGTATAAATACCTACGTATACATATATGTATGTATAAAACACATACATATATCCTCTCTCAAGTCATGCATATATTGGACTAGATGTACATTAAGTATTTCATAGAATGGATTGACTTGAATCTTTTTTTTTTTGTTTTTGTTTTTTTTGTTTTTTTGTTTTTACTATTTTTTAATTGAGTATATTCAGGTTGCTAGGTGGTTTAGTGGTTAAGTAATGAGTTTGAAATTAGGAAAATTTAAGTCCAAGTCTGGTCTCTGACAATCATTAGTTGTGTGATCTTGGGCAAGTCACTAACCTTAATAAGGAAATGGCAAACCATCCCAATATCTTTGTCAAGGAAACTTCATGGATGGTATGGTATACAGAATCATGAAGAATTGAACATGACTAAATAATTGAATAACAACAACTATTACATGTATGTATACACACAAAGTTTAATCTGCATTATTAAGATCATCTCTATCACTTTTTTAATTCTAGGAAATCAACAAACAGTAAATCAAGCCCTGATTTGTAGCCTTTGTTGATTTCTGAGGTATAAATACTCACATTGAAAACTTAATCATTGGTTCTTGTAAGGTGATTTGAATAGGCTGTAGCACAGCTTTAGATATATTAGATGATTTCAGGTCTCCTCTAGCTCTGCCATTCTGTGATTCCTCTGACTGCAACTCAAGTCTCACGAGACCCAAGATTTTCCCACTGTAACAGGCTGCCTACTAGAGCAGCATGAAAGTGTGCCTCCAGTTTTTTTTTTTATGCCTAATTATTATGTTATGGATAAGAACTGATATTTATATGGCACTTTAAGATTTGCAAAGTGTTTTACATAAATTATCTCATTTGATCTTCACAACAACCTGTGAGATATATATTACATATTTTGTTATGCCAATAGATGGAGAAATGAATACTAAGAAAGAGGAAGTGAATTCATGGCCACATAATTAGTTAGCATTGAAGGGGGATTCAATCCCAGATTTTCCCTGGACTTTATATAATTTCACTGCTTAGAAGTAAACATCCTTTATGGGTTTCATGGCATGAACTGACTAATCTTTGTCTTTATTATATCTAAACTACATTTCGTCAGAGGTCTGTGTCAAGAAAAATTCAGCTTAAGTGTCTCTATTATTCTTCAAAATCAAATTAATTAATTCATTTAACAAATACAGAGCTGGGAGCATTTTATGTTCAGAAAAACAAATGTGCCAGTACTTCTGAAACATAGAATGTATGGATGAAAGCTATATAGAAGAAGGGAAAGATATGTTGTAAAGACCTTTACATGATAAACTCAATAAACAAGGGTGTTATTCTTTTTTTTTTTTAATCCTAAAGGTAATAGAAAGCCACTGGTAATAGGTAATAGTCACCAGAGCTTGAGTGAGAATAACATAAGCAAAATCTGCTGTTTAGAAAAATCAAGTTGGCCGCGAGGAGATTCAAGTTCCAATGATCTTGTAATGGAGAGAGCCCTGTGCACTCAGAGAGAGGACTAGGACTATGGGGACTGAGTGTGGATCACAACATAGTATTTTCACTTTTTTTGTGATTGTTTGCATTTTGTTTTCTTTCTCATTTTTTTTCCTTTTTGATCTGATTTTTCTTATGCAGTGTGATCATTATGGAAATATGTATTGAAGGATTGTACATGTTTAATATATTGGATTACTTGCTGTCTAGGGGAGGGGGGAGGGAAGAGAGATAAAAAATATTAGGAACATAAAGTTTTGAAAAGGTGAATGTTGAAAATAATCTATGCATATGTTTTGAAAATAAAAAGCTTTAATAAAAAAGAGACTTTAGCTTATGAATATGGATGTCTTATTTGCTTTTTTAATAAAAGAGAATTTTCTTTGGGAAAAAAAAAAAAGAAAAATCAAGTTGGCAACACTAACCCTCAACTGTGAACATAAATGCATTTTCCTGTCCTGAAGAGAATGATTAACATAGAGAATACAGAAAGGCATGAAAAGACTTATACTAACAGATGCAAAATTAAATAAGCAGAACCAGGGAAACTATGTATATGTAATGAAAAAGAAAGAACAGAGACAACAATAAAATAAAACTGAACATTGTATAATTATAATAACCAAGCTTGGACCTAAAGGGGAGTTATGAGAATGCATTTCACTTTCCTTCTTTGCACAAGTGGGGACTATGGATGCGAAACATTACATATATTGCCCAAGTTGCTTGATGCTATTTGTTGGTTTTGCCTCCTATCTTTTTATTTTTTCTCTTTACTTTTTATCTTGTATTAGAAGCAATAGGTTTCTGGAATGGGGAGATATATTGGTAAATGAAGTGATGTAAAAATTAAATGAATTTTTTTAAGATAAATAATTATTGACTTCTACAGAGCTGGCCAGGGAGCAAAAACACTTTGTATTTTTAAAAGTGCTATGTAAATGTGAGTTGTTATATTGCTATTAACAAAAGCATCAATTGAATGTATGGAAATGTTATGTGGGGAATGTTGAGAGATTTGCTAACTTGGCCCTTTTCTTACTACAATTCATGGGATTATAGTAAATATCACAATTCATTATATGACTAACAGTCCCAAAAATGGTACAGATATTAAATTCTAAAGGTGTTCAAAGGTGGATGAAGAGAGTATGGCAGGCTGGATTGGTCCAGAAGGCTCCTAGGGGAAATGGGATATGGGGGCCTTGAAGGAGAGGTAGATCTAAGCAAATAGGATCAATGGAAGGCATTTTAGGCAGAAAAATCATGTGAACAAAGGTATGGAGATTAGAATGTAGAAATTGGTTTGGGGGGAATGATGAATAGACTATGTGAAGGTCGCAACCAGATTAGTAGGCCTTAATGCCAGTATGAATAGTTTGGACTTTATCCTTAAGATATTAGGATCACTGACATTTTTGGAGTAAGAAATGATACTGCATGGACACTGATGGCAGTATGTATACACTTAAATTTACTGGTCCTTAATTTCTTTCTCAATAAAATGAGAACATATCTGTCTTATTTACCTCACTGGAAAACTAAATCCTTATACTGGGTAGAAAAATGCTTTGAAAAAAATAAAGAACTAAACACAATTAATGGATTGTTATTTCTTTTTGTGGGAACATAGGGGACAGCCCCCTTAATCCAAAAGCAACAAGAAACTCTTGTGAATTATTCCCCTGTGGTATAAATTCAGGAACCCATGAGATCTCTCCTTCTTTGCCTCCCCAGTGGAGCGGGTGCTTAGAAAGGTTCACACTGGGCTATGTAGCCAATTACTAGGATTTCTTCTCCGTGATTTTTCTTCCCTTGGGTGGGAACCAAGCCTGGAAAGTGACTGGAAAACACCCACGTTCAGAGACAGCAGGCGTTTTTTCCTACAAGCCCCCGGTTTTTCTTAGATCATTAAAAAAGGGGGAAAGAGAGAAGGCCACTTACTGTGCCCTGTGTATGAGAACATTTAGAACATTTCTGTACTCAGGAATTCTAACATTGTGAGGAGACTAAATTCAGGGGCTCTGTGTGCACAAGTATGTACCGTTCATGCACTAGCCAGAAAAGATTAAATGTGTTTTCACACCACATATTTCTTCGGCTTGCTGGAAACCAGAGGGTGGCTTTCTCTTTGGCTTTTGGGGTATCATTCTTAATAGTGATTTTTGAAATTATTTCAAAGGAGACTTCTACCTAGGGTGTTAAAAGCTTTTTTTTTTTTTTTCCCAATAACATGTACAGTTTCAAGGCCATTTTACTGAATGACTACAGTTCCTTATGCTCAAACTAAGTGCATTTTTTTTTTTCAGAGAACCCCTCCAAGTGATGCTGAACAGAATACAGAGGTCAGCACAGAGGTGGCAGGATTTAGTCACCTCTCTATCCCTCAAAGGTCCCCACAGTGAGGAGAATTGGAGGAAAAAAGGAAAAGAGAAAAAAGAAGAGGTGAGAAAGAGGGAAGAGAGAAGAGAAAGAGAAATAAAGAGAGACAAACTGGGAAGAAATAGGTATGTGGGGAATGGGAAAAAGAAAGAATTCATGGACCTTCACAATTTGGTTCCCATCTACCTTTACAGCTTGATTTTTCCATACTTCTCTTTGTATACACTTCAGTCTAGCTAGATTAACCCTCTGACTGTGCATCTTCCTGACTATCCTGTGTAGTCTCAGCTCCTGGCCTTTGTTCAAACTGTTTTACCTTCTTTTTGTTTATCTGAATCCTATCTATCCTTGAATTCCCAATTCAAATCTCACCTTCTCCAGATTGCCCCAATTACTCCAGTGCACAACAAATTCTTCCTAAATTGATCTCCTCCATCACTTATGATCTTCTTCAATAGACTACTGATCTGGCTTACATAGATTTTCCTATTAACAAACAGTATTTACCATTATCTACCCATAATCCTTCATTCTGTATAACTGTTGTTATACAACATGATATCTCCTAACATAATAGAAGCCTTCTTTTGGATCTTTTAGCAGTAATATTATTGTTACTAATTATAATTATGTGATAAATTGTATTAATATATCATAAATTATATTATTAATTTGTATTAACAATACTTAATAATAACAATCACCAGCCTTCCAAGATTATCATGAGGTATTTATGAAGACCTTCACAAACCTTAAAGCACCATTTAAATGCTAGCTCCTATGACTTTAGTATTAGAGGGGCACCTGTCTGCCTGTTAAAGCTAACCCATCCTACAGCCCTGATCCAACCTGCTTCCTGGGTAAGACATTTCTTGGAGTCTGTTTTTGATGCCAATTCTCACAATAATGAAACACATTGGCCTGACACTCTGGCTTGTAGTATTAGTTATCTTTTTATATGCTTTGTCTTCCTCCTTGGATCTTAAGTGGGGGCTACACAAGCCATGCACACCTTGGTATCCATCATAGAGAGGATCCCAGGGCATAATAGAGTAGACATCACATTCCCCATTCTTTATCCTTGTCTCTCTAGTAACTAGAACAATGTTTGGCACAGAGGAACTATTTAATAAATACTTGTTGATTAACTGTTTATCTATAATCATTTTTCCTTTTCTGATTCAGAGGTTACTGTGTAATTCCTATATGATAAGTTTTCTGTTCTCTTGTAGACTTTAATGGTCTGAACTTTTCATCAGAAATCTAATGACTAGGTAGTGTTCTTATCCTATTCAGATTTCTAAAGCCTTAGGTTAAGTCTTGGTAAAAGACTTAGAAGAAATAGATATCAGGTGATTGAACAGGATGGGAGGGGGGGGTCTGTTTTTGAAGTATCAGGGCAGGCAGGGCACTAGAAGATGGTTTAGGGACTTAGGGATTGATATTAATTACCTCCTTATAGGATGTAAGGATAACACAACAGACCAAACATCTAAAAAACAGGATGGCATCATAAAGAAAAAAACTGAACTTGCAATTGGGAGGATCTGGGCCTCTCCTATGATGATTGAGATGAGACATTTAATCACTATGAGCTTCAGTCTCCTCATCCATAAATGAAGAGGTTAACTAGGTAACAATAAGGTTCTAGCTCTAAATCTATGGTCCTGTGACTTATAATACATTCAATACAATGTTTTCAAGTTTAAATGAGATAATGTATTTATGTAAATCACTAGATAAATTTCAATTATTATTAAGTAAATTATTTTGTAAACCTTAAAGAGACATGCATGTACACATATATATATATATATATAATATGATAGAATACATTAGCATATTAGATAATATGCAAATATAGAACATGACATATATATGCAACAATATTACATAAACCCATATGTATATATACACACGTGTACAGATACATACATGCACATATGTTATCTTATTCATTGTATTTTATATATGTATTAATATGTTGTAATAAATATTTATTATGTATTATTTCAAATATGTTTATTATATTATTTACTATATTTATTTTATTCAAGTTAAGATCCCTAAGCTTGAACATAATTACTCACCCCTCCTGGATAAATATGCTTTTCCAGCAATGGGACTCTGGTCAAATTTTATTCCAGAGTCCAGATTTCAGAAAACTGTAAAAAAACAAAACAAGACACAACTTCATCTTGAGGGGTCTTCTCATATCTCCTTTCTATACTTTATCCCTTTCCACATCTCTCCCTTTGCTCTCCATCCTAGGAAACTCTCTAGTGCTCCATTCCTGCAGATACTTCCTTTCCCTGCTAAAGCATCTGATTAAAAATTAAGTCCATAGATAAATTAAAAGAGACCCTTCCTGTGGATATTTATAATTAATCAAGGGGCTCTTATGGACTAAAAATTGCAAAGAATTTAATCTCTAATCGTAGAATTTCAATTTCTAGGGGAAAGTTTGTAGGAGAAAATTCCCACTCATTCTCCTATCCTGTCAGGGGTCTTTCCTGGAACTCCTCAAATCATACCCCATGGGAAATGAACTCCTCCACTCTTGTGAAACAGTGACCTTGAGAACAATTGGGACAGAGCTGAACATAGATAAGTATGAAAGGAGATGCTTATAGGAAAGCAGGAAAACACAGTGATAGCCCTTTAGAGTGAAGCGTAGTCATGGAAGATTATATGAGAGGGTGTATTTCCTGAGTGTTCACTGTGTACTGGACACCGTGTCTGGGACATATGGGAGAGTTTACAATCTGGAAGTCAAGACAAGAAGGGCATTGGTACTTCAAACCACAGATGTCAGAAATAAGACTTGAACAAACTCAAAAATAGCTGCTCAGGGATAAACCACAGAAGGGATAAGTAATCAGAAAAGGTAGGAAGAATGAAGAATAGATTGATTGGCATGACTGAAATCAGGTGTGAGTCAGTCAGGGAGGGCTCCAAATTGGAGGTGAACTTGGGCAGAGTTTTGAAGAAGTAGAGGAAGATGGTGGATAGAATGGAAAGGAGAGAGGACTTGAAGGAGGATGAGTTTTGCAGCTTCCTTTGCTTAGGATGGAATGAGGGATCATATCTTTACCAATTCAAATTTTCCTTACTTTTCTAAACCCAGCAACTCCTCTATGAAGCCTTCCCTGAGCTCTCCAGCTGGAAGAGATCTTTGGCACATTTGAAATCTCATAATGCTTTATTCTTGTTTCTTCATACTTTTATATTTTGCTCTGTATTACATTTAATTGCAATTTTATTTTATCCTTCCAAGTAGACTATGAGAATAGACTATGGCTTATTCATCTTTATTTAACTCATGTAAGTGATGGTGGTAGGTGGGATTGGTGAAGAGGTCAGGAAGTAAAAGGCCATTATTTTACTGATCCCATCCTAACATTTAATATTTCTTATAAATGCAAAATTTGATTCCAACTAATTTTCTCAAAGTTCTTCCAGAAGTCTTGATTCCAAAGCTGTGTGTCTATACCAAAGAAGGCAGGAAAAACATGAAGTCCACAAACCACAACTGTAATAAATTAAATCATAAACCATGTGGTTCAAGGGAGGAAATATCAGGGGAAAGTCCTGCTTCCTCACACTGGTGCCGGAACCACTCTCACAATGGAAATAAACTGGTGGTTTTAGTAGATGCCAGAAGCATTTACTATTGGTGGATTTTCTTGTTCTCACAAGTGTCTCTTAGGCAATTAGCACACAAAATCTATTTATTAGTATAACTATTATAATTGATCACAAAAAATAAACAAACATGGTTAACTTTTGGACATGGTATGGTAAAAGCAGTAGACTGGTAGTCAGGTGACCAGATTTTTTTGTCTTGGCCATTAACTTGCTGTCTGACTTCAGGAAAGTCAGTTTCTCAATCTGGACCTTAGTTTTCTCATTGAGAAAACCAATGGGCTATTCTAGATAGACAGTGGAATATTTTTCAGCCCTGATAAGCAAAGCAAGATAGAAATCATATATAGACTTGGATAAAGTCAATAGTAATTGCTCAGGAATAGACAATAGAAAAGATAAGTAATTAAGAAGTTAGTAAGAATGAAGGAAAAGGTAGATGAGCAGGCTTTAATGGTCTTCAGAAACACACACAAATATTCACATGTCCAGAAAGTAACAAAACTAAAACTAGAGGTTCGGTTTGGTTCTGGAACTTACTCCCCCAGGCTCAAAATGGCTAAGTACAAACTCATTCCTAGGACCAGGAATGTGACTCAAAGCCTATGCTCTCCTGATAGGGCAGCAGGGCAGGAATGTTACCTTCATATACACAGTAACCATTATGTTTATCTTTCTTCCAGTATTTAGAGAGCTAGAACTAATGCTCCTGCTGGGGCAACTGCAGGCAGAGTATTAGCATCAATGACTCAACCCCTGGAGGACAGATGAACATATGAGGCTAACCATTCAGAAGGCTTCTGTGGGAGGTGTCCACCTGGCCCTCTTCATCTCTCTCTCAGGTTGTTTTTTCTTAGCATTCAGAGGGAAGAAATATCTTTAGTTTTTTTTTTTTTTCCATATACACTACAGCTTGAAGGTTTAACTTTGAGTATAATTACTGTCATTCTTATTGCATTTTGTGGGGTAGAGAAGGACTGAATCTCTCTCCAACTTCACTCCTCCATGTGGCTATCAACACTGTCAGGAGTATGACTTCAGAATACAAATGACCGATTGGGATACAGCACACAATAAGTCAACTCATTCAACATATATTTATTAAGCTTTTAACATAAAACATCATTCTTACAAGCAGGAATTATGTCTAAATCTACAAGATCTGGAAGTGATCTTAGAGACCAAGTGGCAGTCTAAGCCACTGATTTTACAGATGAATATTTTTATACCCGAAAAAGCAAAGTGATTGCCAAAGGTCACCTATTAAGTGAGTGGTAAAGTAAGGTTCAAACCCAAGTCTTCTAATGGCAATTTTAGCTTTTTTCTACCTGCCAGCACGTTTCAGTAGAAAGGATATTAATCCAGAGTTCTCATTCTGCTAGTAACACATTGGAGGCCTTAAGCAAGTAATTTCACCTCTAGAGGCCTAAATTTCCTCTTCAGCCAATGACAGTAATTATTCTTGCTCTATAAAATGTGCCCCCAAAGTCCTGGTGCAATTTTAAATTTTAATAGGAGAGTGTGTTATAGACCTTCAAGTAATATACATACATATACTTGTGAATATATGTATATGTTTTGGTTGTTAACTTATATGTTGGTATGATAATGTAGTGAAGATCACATATGAACTCATATTAAAAGAATAAAGTAGCATAAAATGCACATAAATATTATTTTATTACTATCATGTCATATTCCATGCACACACATTCTCTTTCTCTCTCTCTGCCTTTGTGTCTATCTCTATTTCTGTCTGTTTCTTTCTCTATTTGTCTCTCTGTCACTGTCTTTTTCTGTCTCTGTTTTGGTCTCTCTTTTTCTCTATCACTCTCCATTTCTCTCTGTCTCAGTTTCTCTGTCACTCTGTTTCTCTTTCTGTCTCTGTCATTGTCTCTCTTTCTCTGTCTGTCACTTGGCCTTTCTGTCTCTGTTTCTGTCTGTTACTCTCTCTCTCTGTTTATTTATCTCTATCTCTCTCTGTATATATGTATACATAGATAAAATACCTCTCTCAGACATAGAAAGATAATAATATATGTTACTCTATTCAATGCTAGATTTTGTAGTTTGAATGGAATTCTGATATATCTGTATTAGATATATATATCTGTATCAGATATATATATATGCATATATATGATCCATGTAATTGCATATATAGGTATATTAAAGCAAAAGTCTAAATTATGACTAAAATCAACAACACCCCTATTTTTGACTAATATCTAATAGTTGTCCAGGAGGTTGTTGGCTTCATGGCTAGTTGGTCATTATCCATATATGTTGTGTTGGTCCAAGTTGACATTTACTTAGCCAATATTTGACACAATTGTTTTCCTTATATCATTTTCAACTTATATTCAGTTGTTTTGGCTAAAAATTAAGATTATCCAATTAATGTTGTCATTTACAAATTCTGAGGATTCAATGACTACATACTCACTCTTACAGCTAAACTATATAAATACCTAATTTAAATAATGATGATAACAGCAAAACTTTAAATATAAGCTTCTGAGATCATAGATAAACTCAACTCATGTGATCTGACAAATTGTACAACCTCTTTGGCTGAGTCTATATCCTTTCCTTTTGATAAACTTGATATCAATTGTCACTGCCTCTCACTTTGTTCTCAATTTTGCTTCCTTCTCTGGATCCCACTGATTCTCTATTATTGACTACATTTACCAACTCTGCAATATGTCTCTTGCCTGTAGCTCCTTTCTTTGACTCTATTTCTTTGTCAAGGAATCAAATTTCTGCAGTATAGATATAAGTAAACTCCATTGGTAAGTGGCTCAGACTATACTCATTTATCTGCCCATTACCAACCTAGAGAACTTTTTTAAAAAAATTCTATTGTGGGGGCAGCTAAGTGGCAAAGTGGATAGAGCACCAACCTGAAGTCAGGAGTACCTGAGTTCAAATCTGGCCTCAGACATTTAATACATCCTAGTTGTGTGACCTTGAGCAAGTCACTTAATCTCAATTGCCTCCGAGGAAAAAAAACCCAACTATTTCTATTGTGGCAGAGAACTCTCACCTCTACCAGGTACTGAAAGATTCGCTTTTGACATCAACATTATCATCCTGACCACTGATGTTTATTACATGATTGTAGATGGCATTATATAAAAGCTGTAAGTACAGATTAAGAAAGAGAGACTGTTATATGTAAGCAAAAAAGGAGAAATAGTTATGTTAAAGAAAGAGCTCTGTTTGTTTTTTCTTCTCATATGCTTCTCTTCTAAAAGAGTAATAGATAAATAAGTAGCATAATGGATAGAAAGCTGCTTTGGAATCAGAGAGCTCAAAATTCAAGTTTTGTCTTTGACACAATGATCCTGTGCAAGTCATTTAAGCACCCAATGTCCCAGGAAACTCAGATACAGGTTACACTTGAAAGAGCCCTGGTTTTGTAGTTTAAGAATTTGAATGCAGACATTCGTTCTGACACTTACCAGTTCTGTGACTTTGAGCAGGTGTTTAACCTTTCAGGGGACATAATTTCTTCAATATAAAATGGGGGGGGATGGATTGTAGCAGATATACTCTGAGGTTCCTACTATCTCTAGATCTCTGATCCTCTAAACTGATCTACATCAGTGGGAGAAATTTGTACACTAGGAATTCTTCAAAAAGTTCAGATCATAGATCTGAACCAAGAAAAACATACAAAATAAATCCAAATACATTTTTCTCCTAAAAAGGGGAAAAATCATAGCACATTGAAGATACTTGTTAACTGAGATCCATCTATTCCTATCATCATGTTAAAAAAAATCTGTGATCCCTAATTTTTTATATGAAGCTCAAAGTCTTTAGCCAGACATTCAAAGTCTATTCTTTTCTGATTCCAGACTACTATTTTAGCCTTGTTCCCCTCAGATAACCTAAACTCCATCCAAACACTTTATTTGTATCTTCTCAGTCATTCTGTCAAATCAGACTTAATCTTTTTCCTCTTCACGAAAATGTTTTACCCTCAAACCTCCTTGTGCCCTCCCTCATAATGTATTTTGTATTTTGAATCATAAATCATATCAAATTTCCATTTCTCCCTATTATGAGCTATGTGGCCTTGGATAAGTCATCTAATATTTTACCTGTTTGAGCTTCATTTTCATATTTATAAAATGGCAACACTTCTATGATCTATTCATATCTCATATTCCTACTTTTGCACCAACTGACTCCCATGTCTAGAATAGACTTTCTCTTCTCCTTTGCCTCCTAGAATCCTTCTCTTTCTACAAGAAGCAGGTCAAGCATCACTTTTTAGGTGAAGCCTTTTTTGATTGCTCCCAACTGGCACTGAAAGAAATACAGTCCCTCTAAAATTGCATTGTATTTATTTTCTTTATATTTAATCTGCATATACCTATATATCTCCTTATTGTGTTCCCTATTAGAATATAAATTCCTTGGGAGTAGGATTGTTTCAGTTATTGCATTCATATTCCTAGCTTCTAGCATAGTACTTGCATTATAGTAGATAACTAATAAATATTTGTTGATTGATGGAAACCTAACTCAAAGGATTGTCTGAAGGATATCTCAAGACAATGTGTGCTGAATGATAAAAAAGTTATATGAATGTGTAGGGACATTGCTCTCTGACCAACCCTTACTCCTACCCCAGGATTTAATCTAGGAAGTAAGAGGTGTTAAATTATGAAGAAGCAGTTATATGCAGTGATCTCTTTACAAAAAATGAACAAAGTATGAACTTGACTGCACTGGATGGGGCAACACCAAGTAGCTGGGTAATGATTAGTTCTCTCTCCAGATGGTCTTTAAATGACAGTGGAACAGTTTGAGAGGAAGTCAATTTGGGTCAGTCCAGATCAGCAGCTGCTTTATGAGATCTGACCCTGTACCTCTACAGAAGGTAGTGGATGGAGTAAGGTGAGGATTTTCTGTACTCCCCTGTAAGCCATGGCACTTTAAAGAGGAGTTACTGGACCATTTTGGCAAAGCATATTTGAAACACCTCCAGCAGGGAGCTGAAGCATATATTCCCCAAAAAGAAACAGACCTAGAAAAGGAGCAACTTCGTGGAATGGCTCTTATGGCAACAGAGAAGGCAGCTGACTGTACATACAAAGAACTAGCCCTGATCCTTGAGAAGACTCAGTAGAGAGAAGGGAACAGGGAGGGGAAGAAAGGAAAAAGGACTTCAAGGTCCTACAGGACAGAGACATGAGTTGCCTTGGCCACATGTTCCTTACATATATGCCTCACTATCTGTTGTCCAATTTTGTGACTATTCTTCCTATGGATACTGTGTTTATTTGTGAAAGAGTATATTCTAAGCTTATTAGAAAGTTTTTTGTTGCTACTCTTCCTACCATGTTATTTAATAAATGCTCCTGCTTTGAGCTAATTGTACCCACTGACTGACTATGAAGAAGAGCTTTACAGATAGGGGCTCATGAGCTATAGGAACAGGAGCCTAGACTCACAAGATCTCTTTGAAACCTATGAGTCTAATCTTTCCACCCTTCTTTGGTGAACCAACCTGAAAACTGTGAGTTCTGAGATGGGGAAGTTATTCAGAGGAAATATTATAAATGCAAGTTATTCTTCTTGTAAGTTTCTTAAGTACCTTATAAACCTTTCATTGGCTATCACAGTTTGGCACTGTGGTACTCAATAAATAGTAGGTACTCAATAAAAGTTTAATGAATTGAGTCACAATTTCATTGTATTTTTATAGTGAGCTACACAATTATTTGCTACTATTTCTTGAGTAATTTCTGTTTCCTGACGTCATAACATTTCCTTAGAATTGAAGGGTTTGAAAGAAAAAGCAGCAGACTGAGCAGAATGGTTCCTCCCGGATACCAGTCTGTCTAGGGAAGCAGCAACTGGCCATACCTAAATATTAGCAACCATACTGAGCAATAGTTGTCATTCCTCATAGCCCTCTCCTATCTGGCTAAGCTTTGCTAGGTTATTTCTCTCTCAGGAAAGATGATTAAATTTGCTATAAAAATGCCCATAAACCTGGGAGTGTCTACACTTTCACTGAGGGAAACTTTAGGAATTAAATAACTTGGTTCTAGCCACTATTAAAACAGCATATCATGTCACTATGAAATCTCCCCAAATGCTAAGGATTACCCCCTTCCCCCCTCAAAAAAAAAAACCCAACCCAGGTATCACTGCAGATTCATGTTCAGTCCCAGAATGACAATTAAGATATATTGATGTTGTCTGATACCTTTAAGGTAAAAGTTATCTCTCGTGTCTCCATTCTACAGATAGGGAATAGGGAGCCTCCTCTTTAGCCCAATTCTGATCATAGTTAGAAGCTGAGTAACCATAAAGCTATAAGGGACTGTCCCTAAACAAATTACACAAATATAAGAGAGATCTAGGAGAGGGGGAAGAACTAAACACTCTTTGCCAGATGTAGATCAGTAAGGGTCTTTTTCAATCACATCCGGATAGCGAGATGAGGAAAATCAAATTGATTTCGACAGCTAGTAAGCTCTTTTGTTCTGGCCCACAGGTACAGAAAGCCATATTTCAAACAGAAAGACTGGTCAAAATAGACACAATCTGGCTTATAACAATCACTTTGACATGTCAAAGCCTGTCTTAATAAATGTGCCTGTTCTTTCACTATCCTACCAACTGACCTTTAGCAAGCACAGAGGGGCATCTGGTCACCTTAAAACCATCTCATTTAAGGAAGCTTGTTTTGGTTCTGGTAGGTAAATACTTTCATGATCTTTTTAGGGAAAGTCAAAAAAATCGAAATTGAAACAAAGAAGAAAATAATTGTGAAAATGCATCTGTCCTCAGTTGAAAGGGAGAAAAAAAAAAAAAAAGAAAAGCGATATATTCTACCTTCTGAAAAAGGCAGAAGAAAGAAGGAGAGAGAAGGCAGAAGGGGAAGCATAATCTTGCAATAAGCCTAAATCCTTAAAGAAGGGTCAGTGGCAGGGATACTGGTCAAGCATCCAGACAGGTTTGATATTGAACATTCTGAAATAGGAATCACACAGGATTCTCTAACTGCAAATACATTTTATGGGCCTGGTACTTAGAAGGAAAGGAAATGGCACACTTGATGAAATCAGGGCAGCCACCAAATTGCTTCCTGAGCCAGCATTTTATACACACACACACACACACACACACACACACACACACACACACCCTCAAGATTGACCAGCATCTGAGCATGGAGAGGGAGGCGGCAGGCCAGGCTAGTGGAATTCTGCTGCTGAGCCGAACTGGGCTATCTGATTGGCCATATTTTTAGCAGTTAATTGAGGTAGGTGGCAATGAGAGTTGCCTGGCTGGGCTCAGTGGAAGGACTACCACTGAATATTTTATTTACTTAAGGAAGAACTGGCCATTCTTAGGTAATGGAGGTGAGGGAGAGGGAAGAAGTAGAGAGGACAGGGTGGAGTATTGTAAAATATATTGGAATGAGCCCTTTTCCATTGGCATTAGCAGAAAGAGGGAAGTTGGGGGTGGCTGGAGTGACTCAGAGGATAGAATCATAGAATCTTAGTGTTGGAGAAGACCTTGGAGGCCCTTTATTCTAAACTTTACCAAAAGCAGATAATATAACCAATAACAATCTTAACAAGAGGTCAGTCAGCATCTTCTTGAAGAATATAATATAGCAAAAGTTATATTCCTCCCTGCACCTCCTCCCACCCCGCCCCCATTAGCTTTCTCCTGAGGTGACTTATTACACTTAGGGATGGCTTTAATTGTTTAAGTTTTTCTTTTGTGTCCAGAAATCTTCCTCTTTCAGCCCCTAGTCCTAGTTCTGTTGTCTCAGCCAAGCAGCACAATAGCAGCCTCATACCTTTTCCCAGAGATTCCAGACACAAATCTGAAGGGGACAGGAAAGGTAGCAGGCTATTTAGTCTCTCTGTGCCACAGATAAACTGTGATAACCATGTTGCCTATTCTTAGGGTCTTTGCCAGGAATAACTAATAGTGACTGTAAAATACTTCCCTAATTACAAAGAGCTCATTAGCGTTAAATAATAACTTACTGTGGGTGGCCTTGGCAAGATTCCATGGCAGGGCTACTGAAGGAAGGAAAGAAATTGTTCCTATATTCCATTTATTCCCCCCTTTTCGGCACAAGGTTTGGGAGACCATAGTCTTTATCAAGCTTTCTCCTCACCATTGGACACCACAGCTATGGACCAACAGCCTCCTAAGGTTGACTTCTACTTTGGCCTTTGTTCAGTCAGTCAGTAAACAAGCATTTAATAAGTGCTTATCTGATACCAAGTACTGTACTAAGCACTGAGGATACAAATAAGTACAAAAATACACCTGCCCTCAAGAGTTCACAGTCTATTGCAAATAACAAAGGTACATATGAAATATATACCAAGAAATGAAAAAAAATCTGAGAGAGAAAGATACTGGGGCAGCTGGAAGACCTGGCAAGGCCTCCTGAAGAAGGTAGCTGAGTAATAAAGAAAAACAAAGGAATCAGGATGCAGATGGGAAAGGGACAAATTTTGAGGATGGGGCAAAGCATGCTTAAATTTTGCAGTTCTCCTGCCTTGAGTTCCAAACTTCTGGCCTGCCTAATTCACAAACACATCAGAGGTATCAAGGCAGACTCTTAGGCCTGGCTTGGGTTTAGGAGAGAGTTTGCAAAGTGGAAGATGCAGCTAAGTTCTAAAATTTGAGTATTTGATCATTGCAAAATGCAGTTTTAGGTCAGGAGAGCTAAAGAAAGTCCATTCCTGTAACCTGGGTCCCACCCTTAGGGGGATCTCAAAAGAAGGGGGCTGTGCACAGCCTTCTGGCTGCCCAGATGATAACAAGTGCTGGTATCAGAACACACATCGCCCCCCAACCCCCAGGGAAAAACCTTGCCCTATCCCTAAGACAGGTATAATAGCTCAGTTAACAACCTCAATGCTGTACAAATATCATCCATCACTCAAAACAAGGGTGATGAAAGGATGAAAGTACCCTCCCCATCCCCTCTGTTTTTGAAACAATTCCCTTTTAAATTATCGGTATCTATTTTAACCTGCTCAGCAATAACAGTTACGTGGGCTTATTAGAAAGCCTCGGCCAGTTCCCCTTTTTAATTTTGGGCAGACTCCCTTTTATTTGTCCTTGAACACTTTTCCTTCTCCCCACATATATCCCCTCGAAGAAACACTGACTTTACCCCATTCCAGCCTGCCTGGGAGCCAGCTCCAATTTTCCTTTCCCTATCTCCCCCCTTACATCCTTCTCCAAGTCAGCAGATTTGAGCTGGAAATAATAGACCCAGAATTCAGTGGTTGTGCCATTTGCTCTGGGAGCTTGACAATTAACTGAAAAAAATGTCTGGGGTTCACTCAGAGTAACAATTCACAGTCCTTCCGTGTGACAGGAGGAAACGAAAACCCCTCTGGAGAAGGAAGGGACCTCACCATCAGGCCAGGAGGTGTCTATTTCAGCTGGAGGGAAATTCAAGGAGCCTTATTATTCACAAGATCTTTTTCCAGTTTTGACCTTAAGAGTACTCTTAACCTTCCTCCTCCAGCTTGCTAATGGGCAAATAAATCTTGGGAGAGTATCTTAAATTCTTTTTTATCACAGACTGTATCACTGCGATAATAAGACCAGCCTTCAGAGTAACCATTAAGCTGGAGAAGGTGTGGTCATCATTTATGATTTTTTTTAGCCTTAATTGCTAGACAGACACTTTAAGTGGGAAGTCTGTCTAATGAGCCCAGTCATTAAAACATCAAAAACTGTTATCTCAGGTTTCTATTTTAGTTAGACATTACATTATTTTAATAAGGGGACTGCTTTTCTTGTCACCAGTTTCAGTAATCCAGGCCAAAGTGGTACACCGGGGAACTGGGCCAGTGGATAAGGGAAAGGGGAAGGAAAAGCAGTCTTTCCTTTGGAAAATAAGGAACCAAAACAACTTATGGGATCCTAATATAGAGAGAAAAGCATCTGCGGCATAGGCTCATAGGATCCTATAGCAAACAGGAAAGGAACAGGTACCTTAGACGTTAAATGGGCAACAAGTTCCCTTATTGTACAGATGAGAGAATGTAGGTCAAGCTAAGGGAAGTGACTTGCTCAAGATCACACAAGTAGCAAATAGCAGACATTAGGGAATATTCGATCCAAATTTCTAAAATGCTATTTTTCCTGCCAGAGGAAGCAGAGGAATTACTGGGACAGATGGTAATGGGTCAGCTGGAACACAGGACAAGCAGAATGATGATGGTCCATTGAGTTGTCTGGCTGTGGTTTCTTGGCTGTGAATTTTTCTGGTGAATATTTAGCAGCTTCCATGCTTTTATTCATGCCTCCTTGCCTCCCTTCTCTCTTCTGTACATGAAAAAGTGGAAGGAACATTGGATTGGGACAGGAAGGGTTAGCCTGCAAAGTCCTGCCATTTACCTCCCATGTAACCTTCAACAATTCTCTTTCTTTCTCAAAATTATGGTTTCTTCATCTATAAGATGAGCATGATAAAATACTTCCAGAACATAACCTCACAAGGTTGCTTTGAGAAGAGAGTTTCTTTTTTTAAACCTTAACATGCTATATAATGATTACACAACTATAACCTATATTAAACTATTTACAGTTTTTGGAAGGAGAGAGGTAAAAGAGGGATGGAGAAAATTTGGAACTTAAAATTCTTTTTTAAAAAATGAGCAATAAAATTAGTTTTTACATGTAATTGAAAAAATGCTAGTGTTTAAAAAAATAAAATGCTATATAATGTGAATTATTATCATTGTTGTTGCTTCTATGATTACTAAGGTACTGCTTTGACTTTGGATGTAATGGAAGGAATACTGGCCTAGGAAAAGACCTCACTTTGAGTTCTGATTCTAACATATTTAAGACAATGGACAAATCACTTAACTAAGCTTCAGTTTTTCATCTGATCACCACATTTGTACTCCTTACCTCATAGGGTTGTTTTGATGAAAGCTTCCGGCAGAAATCCTTACATATATGTCAGTTATGATTATTATTAGCCTCCATCAAGGACAAAGAATCTCAAATCCCAGCTACTTTATAAAGGCTTGTATGGTTATGTGATTCTTACTTTCCCATTGGCTCCTCTGCCGGTAGGATGCAGTAGACTGCATCAGACTATTTTGCACTGGATCATATCTCATTTTATATTATTGTTTTATGCACTCTCTGTCCTCAGTCCTCTGATTTCTGGTCATGAACTAGAGATTACATTAGGATGCTAAAGCTTGTGCCAATAAAGCATAGTCAGTCAACAGGCATTTATTAAATGCTTACTATGTGCCAGACACCGTGCTAAGTGTTGGGGCTACAGAGAAAGGCAAAAGACAATCTCTGTCTTTGAAGAACTTACAATCTAATGAGGGAAGCAATGTGTAACAAATTATACAAAAAAGCTGTGTGCAAGATAAATAGGAAGCACAGACCTTCCAACATAGACCTGGGAATGGTCTCAATAACTGTCATCTGATGATCAGCCTAGCTGACTCAAGAGAGACTCATCATCAGATTTGCCAAATGACCAGAGATATTTTGGCCCTGGCAACTCACAAAGACTCGGCCGACCCAAAGGAGTTGTGTTCTGTGTGTCTGATGAACAGAGTTTCCCACTGATCGAATAACTAAAATATAAACTCCTTGAAGAGAAAGACTTTTTTTATTGCTACTGTTATCAATTTAATAGCACAAATCTGTGCACACAGTGCTTAAAAAGCGTTTGTTAACTGAGGTATTTATAATACCTCATGTTTCCATTATATTTTATGATTTGCAAACTAGACTCTACAATATTGTCATTAATATTACAGAGTGAAAAGGGGAAGGAGATACACAGGTGGCCTCTCAGACTGGATAGGAGAAACAAATTAATATGTGTGAACAAATGGTCAGAATGCAAAGATCAGTTAAAGAATCTAGATGATCATCTTTCACGGCTAGAATTCTTTTCTTTCTTGCCTCCACTTCATAGAATCCCTAACTAGCTTCCATGTATAGCTCATGTCACAACCTACACAAAACCCATAATGAGTCCTATCATTACTAGCACTCTTAAAAAATTATTTGCATTATTTATATGTGCTTTGTGTTTGCATATATATCTGCTTATATATGTATATTGGTAGGATAGGAATAGATGAATGAATGGATAAGTGAATAGATAAAAAAAGGAAAGTGACATTTTCCTTTTTGTTTTTATATGTCTAATGCCTAGCACAATTCTTGGTACATAAAACATGCTTAATATTTGCTGAATTGAATGTTTCTTTTCATTTTTTTGTATTTTCTACAGAGTTTAGCACTATTCAGAGTATGCCCTCAATATACATTTGAAGGCTGATCATTCCAGACCTCTAGTTCATTCGAAACTCATTTGAGCACTGAATGAATTCTGCTGCTTTCATGAAAAATAAAACAAGCATTATAAAAATAAATTCATTTAACACAATTAACATTTAACACAATGTAGGTTATAATTGTAATTATTCACTAATTCTCAGAATGAAGAAAGAATCGAGTGCTGATTTGGGAACAGATTTGGTTTTTTTTTTCCTTCTTGTTGTTGATGGTACAATATGACATCCTTTATTTCAGGTCAAACTTTTGGATTATAATCTTTATTGTGAAAATTCAAGAGCTTTATTAATTGTCCCAAGGGCATCTTTTAATCTGTTTGTATCCAAATCATTCTCTTCTGAGGTCCTACTAACAAGCAATTAAAGACTGACAAAAATTTTGTCAGATTGTATGGGTATAGACAATAGTGTTAAGCAAGGAGGAAAGTTTGAATGGGGACTAATTTTTTTGAATAATAAATTTATTAATGATTGTGTTCATGTTAGAATGGCTTTAGCTTACCTAAGCAACTTTGTAGGGAATTAGCATGATATAATAGTGAATAAAGAGCCAGTCTCCAAGTGGGAGTGACCCGAGTTCAAGTGTTCATACACACATACACATACACCTCCACCCTCTTGTCATTTACTATCTAAATACTCAGGTTTACTCTTAAAGATGATAAATTCTAGAATAGCTATTAATTTACAGTGATAAAATGAGTTTCCCTACTGAGAATTCTCTATACCAATGAAATAACAGGTTCAGGCCAAAGCCAAACAGAACCTCATAATATTGGGGATTCTGATAAGGACTATTCAGATAAGAAAGAACTTCTCTATGTCACTCAAAAAGTGCAAGGTCATCCTCAATGAATACTAAGTTTGTGCTTGCTTCCAGGATCCACAAGTATAAAAAATAAGGACAAAATTCCTACAAAAAGTTAGAACCTAAGATCTTTGGTCCTTCCTCCTCTTTCAATCAATCAACAACCATTTATTAAACAGTTATTATATCATGAATCAGGCTATGTGCTAAGCATTGAGCTTATAAAGACTAAAATTAAAAAAGGCCTTCCTCTCAAAGGAAGAATGTAAGTTCTTTTGGGAGACACAGTATATGAACCTATAGGCAGACAAAATGTATGATAAATACAAGATGATTGTGGGGAGAATTGGGAATCAGGAAAGACCTCCTATGGGTGGTGGCCTTGTACCAAATTTTGAAGGAAACCAGTGGTAATAAAAACAGAGGTCAGGAGGGAGGGTGCACACCTGTTGATCCTTCTCCAAAGTATCCCTGTTATCTCCCTCTCTTCACCTGTGTAACACCCAAACTAATCTGTGTCTAGTAATGACAGTTGCTTACTCAAAAACTTCCTTGGCTTCCCATCAATCATACAATAAAAACACTTTTTACCTTGCCACTTAACTCCTTCCACAGTCTAGTTCCACCCTAGCCTTATTAACAACAGCTAATATTTCTATAGCATTTACAATGTGCCAGACATTGTGCTACGGACTTTATAATTATTATTTTACTTGATCCTCAAAACAATCCCAGGAGATAGGTGCTATTAATATCCACAGTTTACAGATGACAAAACTGAGGCTAACAAGAGTTAAATGACTTGCTCAAAGTCAGTAAGTATCTGAGGCTGGATTTGAAATCCAGATCAGATACCCCGGGGGTCCTCAAACTACGGCCAAGGGCCAGATCCAGCAGCTGAGGACGTTTATCCCCCTCACCCAGGGCTATGAAGTTTCTTTATTTAAAGGCCCACAAAACAAAGGTTTTGTTTTTACTACAGTCCGGCCCTCCAACAGTCTGAGGGACAGTGGACTGGCCCCCTATTTAAAAAGTTTGAGGACCCCTGATATAGTCTAACCATTGTACTACCTAGTTACAGTCTGTCATGTTGCCTTTTCATGCTACTCCCTTTCCCCACTTTCACTCTCAACATATTCTCTTTCAGATTTCCATTTGCTAAGAGCATTTGTAAAATGCTTAATATAATGCTGGACACATAGTAGGTCCTTAATAAATGTTTATTTCCTTCCCTTCCCTTCATGTAATGCATTCTCTACACATTTTGGTTAATTGAAATATTGTTTGTGCTCCCAATTAGAATTTACATTCTTTTCTTGAGGGCAGAGACTATTTTATGTCTGTCTTTATATATCGAACACCTAGCACATATGGTTCCTGGTTTAATAAATACCTATTGATTGATTGAGGGAGAAGGAAGGACCAAAGAGGATTTCTGAATAAAAATACAGCAAATCCAGGAGGAGAGCAGAAGTAGGAACAGAAATAAAAGTAGCAGAGGAGGGGCAAATATGAATTCTGTTTGGACAGTAAAAACTGGAAAGACTGGAATCCTTTTCTCGGTCTTTGAAAATATGATAGGAAGAATAAAGATTAATTACTGGCTCTGAAATCAAAAGACCTAGTTTCAAACCCAGCCTTTAATACTTGCTATTTGTGGGCCTTACCATCTGGGCTCAGTTTCCTCATCTGTTAAATGAAGTCAGAGCAATGATCTGAGTCCCTGATCATGCTACAACTATGATCTTATGAACCCTGGTACTTCACAATTTTAAGAATATTCTTCATTAACTAAGAAATGAAATAGGATTCTTTTTTAAATGTAAAATGCTAGTGTTTTCCCAAGCTGGTCAGCAATAGCAATAAAACAGGAAGCAACATAAAAAGCAATGAGACGGGTGGAGTGGGGGTGGATTGTGCAAATCAGCAATACACCTGAAATCCCTCCTTGGGGAGCTCAGGTTAGGCCTTTAAGCCACCCAGAGGGTGTGGTGATTATGTAACACACAGCACACACCCAAACTGTCTTAACATAATTAAATTCTGACCTCTATGGAAAAGGAAAAAAAAAAAGGAATGGTGTTTAAAGGCTGGACATGAATTTATAAATGTCTAGAGCTGTGCATCTCAAGGGAAACTCTAGCTGTCCTCAAGACTACATAACATCAAAATTTTTCTCAAAGAGCCAATTTATCCCTATCTCCCCTGCTTTTCTTTTCATAGAAAGGGGAGAAGAAAACAAAAACAAAAACTTTACATTTATTCTCTAATTGGAATGGCAACAAAGATCAAGGTTCATATTGATCTATATTGCCAAAGGAATATCATCACCACAATCTTGGGAAGTAAGTCAAATATTATTATCCTCATTTTACAGATGAGAAACTGAGGCTTAGGAGAGTTAAGAGAGAAGACACTGAAATAGAAAGATTGCGTTGTGGTGGGAAGAACATAGAACAAGGAAAGTTTTTAGTCTGAAATCTTCCACTAAGTAATTAGTTGCTTGACTTTGGGAAGTCAGTCTCTCACTCTCCCGGGTCTCAGTTTTCTCATCAATAAAATGAGGGAATTGGATCAGATGATCACTTCAGGTCTCTACCATTGCTGAAATTATCTGACATAAAGGCCCTTTGAAAATGGGATTCCTTAAGGCCTTTCATCATCTCATACTTCAGAACAAAGGGACAAAAATACCAATATCAAAACAACCTGACCTAAACAATTGGCCAAAAGAAAAAATGAGAAATGATTTATAGAGAGTCAAAGCAGACATGCTCCCTAAAAGAAGAAATTCAGAATTTGGAGACACAAAAGAATGAAGCTCTCATTTTCTTTCTATATTCTTACAGCAATTAGAAGTCTCAGTAAACTAGTAAAAGAAGGGCATTTGTCTTTAGTAATCCAGGTCTCTTACATCTATCCTTTCCTTTCATTCATCTGAATTCTGAGTTCCTGGTTTTTTGTCACCCCCAACACACACACACACACACACACACACACACACACACCTCTTTTAGTACCTAAGTTGTCTTTTTCCAGGCAAAAATATCAGATAAATTCATTAGAATGTATGACCAGGAAATGTTATCAGGAGGTTAACAGTGTTTAAGAAAAAGGACTCCAGAGGTAGCAGTGCATAAATAACCCAGTTTAGGGATAGAAAAGGCACTGACCTTGGAGGGTGGAGTCCAGAATCTCACACTCATTCACCCAGACAAGTCATGGGACTTCTAAGTTCAGTTTTCTCATTAGCAAAAAGGAAATAATTATACTCTGTACTTCCTTTCTCATACAAGTACTGTGAGCAAAATGATTTTTAATAAATCAAAAAGTGCTGTAAAAATATGGGATGCTAACCAAAGGAATGCATCCTAATAGTAGAATTTCAGGCAGTGTGATAGCAGAGAAAGAAAGATTTTGAGGGTCTTCCTAGAAACGTCAAAGTTCAAGATTTGTACCAACATAGATCAATTGAAATATTTAAAAGAATACACTTACAGACTCACAAATGTTAGCAATGGAAGGTTCCCTATGATCATTTAACACAACCCTTTACTAGATGATAAAGTCTATGATGGAAGGCACTTTGTATGTACCCCCAGCACTTAGAACAGTGCTTTGCAAAAGAGGTAACTAGTTTTGTTTGTTTTTTCAATTGAATTTGTCAAGGCTGACAAAGATGATAGGACTTGCCCATGGTCACATGAAACACAAGTGGCAGAAAGAGAAATGACTCTAACTCTGTAGCAGCTTGCCCTTTTTTTATGAGATCTAGAGGCCTATCTGAAATGGTCATCAGAAAGTGCAGAATTAAACAAATATTAAAAATTGTTTTTAAATGGAATTGGGTAAAAAAAACCATAGCATTCTAAAAAGTGCAGGACTCCATTTAGCATATTTGAACCACGTTCCAAAAAGGCCTGGGAGAGAAATTAATTGGAAGTGCTAAGACAAATAGTTCGAAGGTAAGATGGTGCTATTTTGTTTTCCTCACCTTGCCCTCTGAGTAGCCCTTAGTGAAAATTATCAGTGAAAATTATTAGAACTAACGAGGGTGCAAAAGAGAAGAGGGGAGGGACTAAAATTCATTGAGAAGCCCCTCTAACTTTCAACAGGGCATCCTGAATGGATTGCAAGCCAAAGCAAATGGGGTGAGCCTGAGGAGAGTGGAAATGATTATATTATATAAGGCCCATTTAGCTGCCAGAGGCCTTCTGGAGCTGGAATTATACGTTTGTGAGGGAAAGGATGATATTATTGGAATTGGAGACCCAGCTGAACCAGGAAATGAGTGGAGATTTAAAATATCAGGATGCAAAGTTTACTAAAGAGATGAGAAGACAGGCAGGAAGGGGGAGGAAGAAGGAGGAGAGGGGGAGAGATAGGGGAGGAGTGTGTGAAAGGGAGGAGTGTGTGAAAGGGAGGAGATTTGTTGTGGAGGGGGAAGGAGCAGATGTGGGGAAGATGAGGGAGGAGGAGAAGAATGGAGGGGAGGAGGAAGAGAAAAGAGGGGATGAGGGAGGATACCGAAAAAACTAGCTGACACAGCAGGGAGAGCTTGGGAAGCATTTCAGCACAATGAGCTTAGTCAGAAGATTCCTGGAGGTTGCTCTCTACCTCTTTGGCACTGAGTGAAAAAGGAGCTCGGAGAAAATTTTCTAAGATAAGAGCAGCTTGTACACCACCTTCCTTAAGTCTGGGAGCAGGGAGGACTGAATTTTGGGAGACATTGGGAGATTTGGGGAGATCTTGATCATTTCGGCTATGAATACATCCAAGGCAGGGGTATCTTCTGTGTCACATAGGCTGCCTCCTCCCAAATCCCTCCTACACAGAAACCAGAAGCCAGGGTGATATCTCAAGCATAGATGCTTTGGAATGGAGCCCAGGGAGAAAATGATAAGCAAACTCAAAGTGCCGAGGCATCGAAAGGGGACAGACGTGGGGGTGGGTTGGGCTGCTCACTTGCAGTCCAAGAGGGCTAGGCTGTTTGGGACAAAGGTGGGAACTGGGAGGGAGGGAGAAATATTCCAGGGGTTATTTGCATGTAAGAAAAGAGCCCGAAGCCATCTTTGGAAGTCAAAATATCATTCTACCGCTTTCATATCTGCTATCTGGCTCTTGGCTGCTCTCCCAAATCTAATCTCCAATCTAATCTCCCTTCTTACAGAGTTGCCTGGTGAAGTGTAATAAGCAACCTTGAACTCAATCTGCAAAACTATACATTGTTTTCTCTTTCCCTTCACCTTCCAATTCATGTATGTAGGTACATATATTTGAGTGTGTGTATATATGTGTGTGTGTGTGTGTGTGTGTATGTTTAGTAAATATGACTTTATGCTAGGGAGCTTGATTTGAAGGGCGTAAGAATAGCCCAATTACATTTAAATTACATATACATATACAGACATATATGCACACACACACAGTCTTTCCATCTGCTAGAAAACCCATCATTAGAGTCTTAGTCTCCCTAAGTGCCTTGGTCAAAATGCAAATTTCTCTGGGAGGGGTAATCTAAAAGTATTATTATTAGTGGTTAACACTTTATTGTGAATTATTTCCTCCCAGAGGACTGAGACGGGTATTGTAACAAAGGGAGTTTTGATATGGAGGAGGAGGGAAGGCTGATTTTGGAACTTGTGGCCCCATTGGGGAGATTCTTCAACATTGTGGGAAGTACAAGGTAGGAGGCATCAAAGACAAACTCTGCCTATTTTGCAACAGTGTCTGGTGGGGCTGGCCTGATTCCTTAGCCACTGTTTTGACAACAGTGCTTTGATGGGTAGGGCTGCAGAATATTAAGAGTTCAAAGGTGCCTTCAGAGGCTAAACCACTCATTGTATAGATGAAGACCTCTCATAGTACTTCATTTTGCACTTATTGAGATGCTTTGTGGGATAACAGATGGAGAAACTCACTTTCAAGTGAGGAAGATGTGGGTTCAATTCCAGCCCTCTCGCTAAAACTATAACTTATATTTGATATATTTGAAATATTGATCATCATCACTAAAGGTGGGAGAATTGCACAAGAGGAATTCCCCGCACTTTAGAAATCCTGGGTCCAGAACAAGAACAACAAAAGGCATGAAGGCAATTTTGCATGTGATGATGAGATTTGTGTTCATTGTTTTAAGGATAACAAAGGACTCTTTTGATCTCCTGGTAAACTGTGCCTCTCTCCCACTATTAGCCTTGAGGATTGATATCTGAACTTTGTCCTATCCCACTGAGGACCTACAAACTAATGTGACATCCCAATCATCAGTGCTTTGGAATGAAGCCAGGAGAGAAAACAAACAAATTCAAACAGCCAAGAGATCAGAAGAGGGCTGTTGACAGTCATAACTCTTAAGTACCCAGGTCTCTACCCATGCCTTTGAATGGAGCAGAAGTAGCTCAAACGGGACCAACCAGTGTAGAAGGCAGGGCTATGTTCTTACAGAATTATTCCTGAAACCCTACAGAGGGTAACCCGCTCTTTGGAGAGGTGTTATGGAGGGAATTTCAGGATACTCCCCAAGGAATACATTTTCTAAAGGAGGAAAAAAAGCTGAGTGTTAGAAAGTGGGAAATAAGAAACAGTTGGGAGAAACTTTGTAGCATGGATTCCTTTGGTTTATAAATCGAAAATGGTTTAAAGAGGCCAATGTGGTTAAACAAAAATGTCGAGTCAAAAGAACAGGGCCAGAAAACCCACTGGGTTTTCTATTCCTAAGATCTTGGTATGGAAAAAGACCATAGGCTTTTGGATCAGGAAAGCATTGTGCACACCATAGGATCACAGATAAAGAAATGAAAGGCACCTACCAGTCCAAACTCAGATTTATAGGACAATTAAGTTATGGAAGTAAGATCTGAATTCAAGTCCTCTTACTATAAGGCCTACCCTATTTCCCCAATAATACCTGCCCCAATCAACTCCTTCATTTTAAGCAGTAAGTAATGGGGGTACATTGGTCAGTGCCTTAAGAACAATTCAATTGAATTAAAAAAAAATGTTTAGTTAAGTGCCTCCTATGGGTCAGGAGCTATGCTAAGTGTTAGAAATCCAAAAATAAGGGGAAAACATAGTCACTACTATCAAGGATAGTGATTCTCAAACTTTTGTTTTCAGTATCTTTATCCTAGCAAAAATTATTGAAGATCTCTCCAAAGCATTTTTGTTTATCTGGATTATATTTATAGGCATTTACCATATTGGAAACAAAAACTATTTTTGAATTTGTAGACCCTCAAAAAGGGTTTCAGAGATCCCCAGGATTTTCTAGACCATACTTTGAGAACCACTGATCAAGGAATTTCTAATCTAATGGAACGGGCTATAGACATGTATAAGGAAACTAGGTGTCCCCGTGTATAGAGTGCTGAGCCTGAAACAAGAAGATTCACCTTCCTAAGTTCAAGTCCAACCTCACATACTTACTAGCTCTATGACCCTGGTCAAGTCACTTAACCCTATTGCCTTAGTTTCTTCAAATGAGCTGAAGAAGGAAATGACAAAATACTCTAGTATTGTTGCCAAGAAAACCCCACATCAGTCACAAAGCTAGACAAGACCGATACGAATGAACAACGTAGCTATGAATAGAAATAGGTCAGCAGGTCTGCAGCATGTTTTTTGAATGTTATCTTATTTGATCTTAAACTATCGTCTTGGGAGGTAGTTGCTATTGAAATCTACATTTTTCAGATAAGGAAAGTAAGGCAGACAGAAATTAAGTGGCTTACTCAGAGTTATATGGATATTAATATCTGAATCAAAATTTAAACTCAGGTCTTCCTGAGTTGCTCTATTTAGTCATCTAATTGCCACTTTATATATATCTATAATAAAAATCGAGTGTAATAAGAAGAAAGGAGAAATTCAGATAAGGTTCCATAGGAAAAATTGAGGAGGGGGAGATCACTTCTAGTTAAAGAGATCAAGGAACTTTCCAGGAAATTTGAAATACTTGAGCTGGGTTTTTAAATGAGAGCTGTAGCTTGCCCATAGTCACATAGGAATTGGTAGCAGAGTTAGGGCTAGAAGCTAGGTTGATTGGTTCCCAAGTCAATGTTCTTTCTACTAAAGCAGTAAGACTTATCTAGAGAGGAGGAAATTTAAGTTACTAAAACTCCTCCTTTCTTCTCCTTCCTCCTCATCCCTCCAAAAGATGAATGGAAAACAATTGTGAAGAACAGCAAATAGCAAAAGGCTGCTACTGGGAGTCTGGCTAATACGAGCTAGGGAAAGATACCCAAATTTGGTTAGTAAAAGTAGGGCCCGCAAAGGGAGCACTGTGAAGTGGTGAGCAAAGCACAGAAGGGTTGCTAGAGTCCCCTTTTCTCTCTGACTTTGTAGGAGGTAGACTAAAGAAGAGAGCTACTAATGGGTCTCCTTTGAGATGTAGATAATCAGTGGTGAATAATGGGAAGGAAGAGTTCTCCTCAAAGGAGCCAGCAGTCTAAGCTCTAGCCTTGGTCCTGGGATCCCAGAAATTGCTCATTCACAAGGAAAATATTCACAAGTACTCAGTCAGTTTGAGAATTCTCAGGTTCTGAGGTTTCAAATCTGAGGTCACAAATTTGTCTACAATTAAAGGTCAAACACTACATATGGAACAGAGAAGTGGTTGGTCTAGCTCAACTACTTCTATCATCTTCATCTCTTTTCCACTTTCATAGTTACCACCCTAGTTCATTTCCCTATTACCTCTTGGCTAGACTGGAAAACATCTTCCAATTGATCTTCCTGAAAGGTAAGAAAAAAGGGGAGGAAGGAAGACCAAAAAATAGCAGACATCACTGGCTTTCAATTGACTCTCTCATTCCTCCAAATGACTACTATATTAAAATTTCTATTCACAAGCTTTCATGCCCACTCTTTCTTACTGACCCTTACAAGTATAGGATTGCACACACAACAGTTAGAAGCTTCCTCAACATCTTTATCTGTTAGTTTCTCTTTGTCTAGGTTCACCTAAGAAGAAGAATCTATTGCATGAGAAAACTGATTCTTGTTTAAACAAAATGAGAATAACACTAAGGAAAAGACTGAAGGACAAAAAGCACATAAGGAAGATCTGGGTATGATTAAATCTATTTCCAAGACAGATAAATCAATAGTGAAACTTCATAAAGTCAGAAGAAAAAAATGAATAAATTAAAAAACTTCTGCAACATTGAATATTATTACTAAAAAATAAAATGCTCAAGAAGCTTCTATGATTTCTTATGATTATGAATCTATGATTCCTTTAGAATAAAATGTAAACTCTTCAGTTTGACATAGTGTCCAACTTTTTTCTTCTTCTTCTACACACACACACACACACACACACACACACACACACACACACATTTTGTGCCTGGAATTCTTTTCTTCCTCAACTCTATCTCTCGGAATCTTGTGCTCTATTCCAGATTCTGCTCTCATTTCCTGATTCTCCCAGTTGTTACTGACCCCTTCCTCCAAAATTACTTCGGATTCATTTTGTATTTTTAAAAATTTACTTGTCTTTGTACATGCTGTCTCCCTGAGTTTAGTGTAAGATCTTGGAGACAGTTTTGCACATCACTTAGCAGAAAGCAGGTACATAAACGCTTGTGAATAGTTAAACTGAATTGGCCCAAAGAGAAAAGGAGTTACCCATCTGAAAGGAAACTCTTTTTTTCCAAATATAAATGTAAGAGGTGAACAATTAAAGCTAAGCAGTACTTGGATTCACAAAACAACAGGATGACTCTCGTACTTGAGGCTTAAATTGGGTGAAAGCTTATAGAATCTCAGGTCCAATACTTGCCATTTATAATCAAAAGTATAGGATAGGCAGAGTAGATTTTCAGCTACATGGTGTGACAGAAAGGACTTTAAGGAAGATTCTCCTTATACTACCAATTTTCCTCCAACTTTCTGTTTAAAGCCAATAATTTCTTATTTCTACCTTTAGAGATTCATTCATTATTGAATTTTACCAATCAGAGATGCTTAGAGAACAGTCTACTGGGAAGTTATACTAAATGACATCCAAGGTTCCTTTCATTTCTGATATTTTAAGATTAAAGATTATTCTCTTTAAAAAATAATCTACATTACCTGAGAGTTGACAGTCAGTCTACAAACATTTAATTCCCAATAAAGTGTTGGTGACTTTCTTCTCAAGAAAAGAGCATGGTAGTTTGAAATCCAGAGAAGTGTGAAAATATAAGAGGAAAGAGATAGGTAAAAAAATATTAAAAGGAGAGGAATGAAAAAAAAGGAGACGAATGTGCACAGAAAGGGAGGGAGGAGAGTTATATAGTTGAGTATCACAATTCTATTTTATTTCCAACTCAAGATCTCAAGTTTTTTCTCCCTAACTTTTCTGATGTATCCCTATTGATAGAAGTGATTCCATTTCCCCTACTTTTCTCACCTTCGCTAGGAAATTAGCTTCCTGCATATCTTAGGTCTTATCTAAAGTCCATTAACTTTTCTAATGGGTAGGGCTTTAGTTAAAATAGAGGCCATGAAAAGAGAAATCAAACCAGTAGTTCCCAAGACCATAAATTTGGAGAGAAAAATCTTCTTGGAGATTTTCAGTTCTAATCCCACTCTTTTGAGGACTAGCAAATTGACTTCCCCAGAGATAAAAGACTTCTGCAAGGCCCTATAGATAAAATAGCAGAGCCAGATTCAAATTCAGGTATTTTGATTTGAAGAATAAACCCAAGAATTATTTTAGGGGCTCCCACACCCTATGTGTGTTGCCTGAATAGAGGCTTATGTGCCACCCTAATTGAAAAGGAATTATTCTTAATGCTTTAGGTACATATACCTTTAGATACATATAGGGAAAGGTGTCTGGATAGGCGAGCATGGAAAGGTGAGAAAAGGGGGAGGAAGGAAGGCCGGAAAAAAAAAAAAGCAACTACCACAGACTTTCAATCAACTCTCATTCCCCAAACTGACTATTCTATTAAATATTTTATTCACAAATTTCCATCTCTACTCTCTCCTACTGTCTTTTACATGTACAGAATTGCACATACAACTGTTGGAAGCTTCCTTAACACCTTTAGCTTAATCTTCTCTTTTTCTAGGTCTACCTAGGAAGAAGAATCTATTGCATGAGAAAGCTAATCCCTGCTTAAACAAAACAAGAATAATAATCAGAGGGAGACGAAGGTTCAAAAAGAATATGAGGAAGGTGTAGGTATAATTAAATCTAGCTCCTAATTAAATCAACAGAGAAACTCATAGACAGAAGAAAAAAATGAATAAAAAATTTAAAATGTCTATAACATTGAATAAGTATTATTTTGAAATAAAATGATCCAAAATCCCAGTGAAAAATAAATTTCTGCATATTTTCCAGAGATCATTATATGAGAATAAAAAATTCTAGAATGAATCAAAAGAGAAGTAAAATTTTTAAAGGAAGAGAGTAGAAGGAAATTTTATATGATGACGTAACTTTCGAAAAAGAATTAACAAAAACAAATGACAAAGCATACATCTTAGAATACATGATAGAGATTCTCTTTAGTGTTGTAAAGAAGATGAAAAAAAAAGAATGACAGATTTGGAATTCAAAAATACAAAAGTAGAAGAAAATTTGGCAGAAGAGAAGTAAACAATTTCTTTAAAAGAACGCATGAATTTAAAATAATCCAAAGCAATTGACAAATTAAAAGACTGAATATCAACCATTGTGTCAGAAATAATGTAAGAATATTGTCCAGAATTTTTGAATAATGATGACAAAGCACTGAATAATGGAATCCACATGTCATCACAAGAAAATAAAATGAATAAAATCCCAAAGGACATATTAGTTAAATTTCAGAATTCCAATTCCAAACAATAAATGTAAACAGCCAAAAAATGGTCTCCAGCTCTGGAAGAATTTCAATTCTAATAACCCAGGACTATACCACATCTAGAAGAAATCAGAGAAAAGAATGTGATAGGATATTGCAAAAATAAAGGCACTCAAGATGCAAGCATTCAAGAAATTTAAAGTTTATATTGTTCCCTGAATTGTGCTGATGTAGTATACAAAGACAAAAATCAAATAGGCTCCTCAAGGAGCATATTTTCTTTCAGAAGCCTATTTTTGAATACATAAGCATATGTGAAAAAAATTTACAAAATAAATACAAAGTTATTTTTGGGCAGATGCTAGCAGCTGAGGAGAAAGGGAAAGGCTTCCTATTGTATTTGGATTGAACTTTACATCAAACTAAGAGTTTCAAGAGGCAGAGGAAAAGATAGGATGCATTCAAATAATATATCATATAAAGTCAAATCTAATAATTGATGAAAAAAAATGCACTTCCAACAAGAGATATTTACTGTATTGCTGAACAAAGAGTTCATTAGATAATTATAATTCTTAAGAAAGGACTAAAAAATAAAACAAATTCTCTCCAGAACATGTTTGAAAAAATAATAAGTTCTTTCTCCTTTCTTCTAATTCTAGATCACTGTGGTGGTGATCAATGATCTCCTCCATTTTGGGTACTCACTCTGCATTTGTTCGTTTCAATTTGTCTACAAGCATGCTCTGGTTTTCCCCAATATAAATATACCTTTCTTTGACCTTTCTACACCATCAGCTGCCATCCAATTCTCCTCCATTCCTATATCCCTTCACTGCAAAAGTGCTTGGAAAAAATAATCTTCCCAACCTTCTTTTCCCCAGCCTCCACTTGCTCAACTATTCACTTTCTTCCTTGTAGTCTGACTTTTATCCATACAAATTTATTTAAACTGACCTCTCAAAGATTCCTAATTATCTCCTGATTTTCAAAGTCAAGAAATTTCCCCTGGTTTTCTTCATCCTTAATTTCTGTGTAATTTTTGACATCATGTCTCCTTTTTTCTCTAAAGTCTTTCCTGTTTCGGTTTCAGAAACGCTGAGATGTCCTGGATCTCTTCCTATATCTCTATGAGGTTCGTGTTCTTTTCCTTTAATAGCTCTTTCTCTTCCCAATTGTGTTTTCTCAGATTTAATTCTTGGCTTTTTCTTCCTTTTTCTCCATACTGTCTCCCTTATCATTACATTCACTTTCACAATTTTGACTTCATCTTCTATGAAAATGATTTAAAAATTCAAGGTGATAGGTTATAAACCTGTAAAACATCTCTTTAATGTCATGAATATAGTTTGAAATCATTGACTAAACTGATTTTATTATTATCCCTCACCTCTAGTGTAACTTGTTCGTATCTGTGAATTTCCATTCAACTAGTCTTCAAATTCAAAACTGCTTCCTCCCCTCTAGATTCTGCCTCCACAAAAATCCCTTGTATTTATTCCTTCCTCATTTTCATTGCCAACACTATTATAAAAGGTGTCCCACAAATCTTAGTGCAGTTTAAAACTTTACTAGCTTAGGTGCACTAAGACTGTTAGAACATTTTACATAGACCATCAATACTACCCACATGAACTATCACAATAACCTCTTTTTTAAAAAAATTAATACATGTGCAATCATGTTAAACATATTTCCACATTGGTCATGTTGTGAAAGAAGAAAGAATAAAAGGGAAAAATCGCCAAAAAATTAAAAGTGAAAATAGTATGCTTTAACCTGCATTTAGACTCCATCAGTTCTTCCTCTGAATAGAGGTTGCATTTTCTTTCTTTCTTTCTTTCTTTCTTTCTTTCTTTCTTTCTTTCTTTCTTTCTTTCTTTCTTTCTTTCTTTCTTTCTTTCTTTCTTTCTATTTTCTTTCTATTTTCTTTCTTTCTTTCTTTCTTTCTTTCTTTCTTTCTTTCTTTCTTTCTTTCTTTCTTTCTTTCTTTCTTTCTTTCTTTTTGAGTCTTTTGGAGTCTTTATTGCTAAGAAGAGTGAATTCTGCCATACCTGATTATCACACAGTGCATAATAACCTTTTCACAAATTTTTCATCTCTGTTCTCTCTCCAGTCCTCCTCCTAACCCAACCTGCACAATGATGTCAAACTAAGACTCTTCTTTGACATGACTCTTTGCTCAAGACCCTTAAACAACTCCTGATTGCTTATCAAATAAAAGTCAAATTTGCCATCACTTAATTTTTTATACAATCTGATACAAAACTGTCATTCTGGTCTTTAATAAAATTCTACACTATCTACTTTTGCCCTCTTAATTACTTTGTGCTTTATAGTATTTGTGCTTTTTTGTTCATACTTGTTTTCTATGCCTGTAATCAATTTAATTCAACAATCATTTATCAAAAGCTTACTAAGTACAAAGCATTGTGCAAGGCATTGGAGATACAATGATAAAAACAATAGACTGTCCTCAAGAAGCTTATATTCTACTGGAAGAATATAACATATGCACAGATAAGTAAATACAAATTTTATATATGAGTTTTGTTATTATTCAATCATTTCAATTGTGTCTGACATTTTGCAACTCTATTTAGAGTCTTCTTGGCAAAGATACTGAAGTAGTTTGCCATTTCCTTCTCCAGCTCATTTAACAGATGAGGAAACTGAGGCAAACAGTTAAATGAATTGTTCAGAATCACACAACTACTAAGTGTCTAAGACTGGATTTGAACTCAGGAAAATGAATCTTCCTGATTCCAGGCCTGACACTCCATCCAATGTACAATCTAGCTGGCCATATGTAAGATACTGGTCCTTTAAAATACTGCCCTTTCAGCAATCTGTTGCTGAATTGTCTGCTTTGCTCAGAGTTCTAAAAGAAAAATCTACTCTGACTCAGAGTTCTGAAACAGTTGTTCATTTTCTTTCAAGTGACAAGCTGTAGTATAGTGGAGAGACATGAATAGTAGAACTCTTTTATGATTCAGGGACAAATATAATCTATCTAATTATAGACAGGATAAGATTTTGGTTACTCTACACAAATTAAGGTAGCTTCATATTCAAAGAGGACCCAAAATATGAATTCAGAAAGATAAGTAAAGAGAGAAGGAGGTAAGAGGACAGATTTCAAAAATGTATCAATTAAATTTGAAGCTGGAATTGATTCATACTATAGATGATATTTAAGAGAAAGTCTAGCTTAAGAGTAATAGGAGGCAGGGAATAAAAGAAGTCACCTAGCGCATCAACTTTCTCATGCCTAGAGAGATTTAAGTCAAGCACAATATGGATAATTCAGTTTAATAGTGGAAGCATCTGTTCCATTTAGAGAAGTTAAGTTCATCAGGGAAATTTTATAGATAGCTTCTAAGAAAGAAAGAGGACACTAAATATTTCCATGGTTCATAAGTTATCTGGAACATATAGGTTCTTCTACCAGTATACATCCATTCATCCTCACAGATGCTGAGTGCAGTGGTGGGAAAATGTGACCAAGGTTTACATGTGGATTGTGAGGAATGTTATTATTTAGGCTTTGGTTTTAATAGATGAAAACCTGGACTATTATCATTGTTTCTTTTGCCTTGCTCTTGTTTTTAATTGTATCATTTCAGTCATGTCCAATTCTTTGTGACCCCGTTTCAGAGTTTTCTTGGAAAAGACACTGGAGTGATTTGTCATTTCTTTCTCCAGATCACTTTACAAATGAGGAAACTGAGGCAAACAGAGTTAAGTGACTTGTCCAGCATTACATAGCTAGTAAGTGGTTGAGATCATATTCAAACTCAGGCCTTCTGACTCCAGGCACTCTAACCACTGAGTCTTTTAGCTATATTTAGTAAAAATATAATCCCCTACAATGGCACTATCCATAGAACCCTTGGAGATTTCAAGTATAACCATGTGCTAAGGATTCTCAAGAAACATAAATCCACCAACTTACCCACTGAAGTGAGTGAACCAGCCCAGAGAGAGTGGGTGTTCATACAGTCTGAGAAAGAGGTGTGAGGTACAATACAGTGGGTAGATACCTAAATGTAACATGAAATAAAATTTAATAAGGTGAGAAACACTAATAGCTTAGATGATTGCAGGGGAAAAAGGTGATCAAAAAAATGACCATGAAGTAAGTGTCGATTGAACTAAGCTGAGCCTTAAAGGGATGTAAGGATTCCAAGACGTGGAAGTGAGGAAGGGGAGAACAGCAGGCAAACTCAATTTTTTCTTATCAAAGTTTGTAGTTTCTGAAGGGATTTGTTGGGAAGCATCTCTTGTGTCAAAACCCAGTAGTTACTTGAAGCTCAGATATGTGCTGCCTCCTACACAGGACCTTTCTTTAACCTATCCTGGTTGTTGGTGTTTTCATCACCCCATTACTTTGTATTTATTCATCTGTGTACTTCTTGTACTTTCCCAATAGAATATATGTTGCCTGAGAGCAGTGGCAGCTTTGATTTTATCTTTGCACTTCCAGATCTTTGTGATAGTACTTTGTGAGTTTTTCTTTTTTCATCAGGACCTGCAGTTTCATCACTATCGAGAATTTCACCAGATCCAGGTAATGATGAGACAGTCATCTTTGAGACAGGAAGACCTGCATTGGAATGTTACATTTATTGGCTGTGTCATTCTGGACAAGTTACTCAAACCTCAGGTAATTATTGGAGGTGTAAGTCACAAAACAGTCATCTTGCAAATAGCAAGATGGGCTTAATAGGGCTTAATCAAAACTTGTTAAATGAATGCATAAAAACAAAATATATCAATTGCTTTATTTTTTTTAAAGATAATAAAATCAGTAAAGACAAAAAAAGAAAATGAGATAGTGAAATACCCACACCCATAACAACAAAGGCATCTATCTCTTAAGATACCCTTTGCCACCAGTGTACTTGCCTTCTGAACACACTATTTTTTATCATCTGATCCTTTTGACTATGTTGGACAAGAAAGAAAAAAGGGCATGGACCCACACTTAACACCATATACCAAAATAAGATCAAAATGGGTCTATGACCTAGGCATAAAGAATGAGATTATAAATAAATTAGAGGAACATAGGATAATTTATCTCTCAGACTTGTGGAGGAGAAAGAAATTTGTGACCAAAGATGAACTAGAGACCATTACTGATCACAAAATAGAAAATTTTGATTATATCAAATTAAAAAGCCTTTGTACAAACAAAATTAATGCAAACAAGATTAGAAGGGAAGCAACAAACTGGGAAAACATCTTCACAGTTAAAGGTTCTGATAAAGGCCTCATTTCCAAAATATATAGAGAATTGACTCAAATTTATAAGAAATCAAGCCATTCTCCAATTGATAAATGGTCAAAGGATATGAACAGACAATTTTTAGATGCTGAAATTGAAACTATTACCACTCATATGAGTGTTCCAAATCATTATTGATCAGAAAAATGCAAATTAAGAGAACTCTGAGATACCATTACACATCTCTCAGATTGACTAAGATGATAGGAAAAGATAATGATGAATGTTGGAGGGGATGTGGGAAAACTGGGACACTGATGCATTGTTGGTGGAGTTGTGAACGAATCCAACCATTCTGGAGAGCAATCTGGAATTATGCCCAAAAAGTTATCTAACTGTGCATACCCTTTGATCCAGTGGTGTTTCTACTGGGCTTATACCCCAAAGAGATACTAAAGAAGGGAAAGGGACCTGTATGTGCCAAAATGTTTGTGGCAGCCCTGTTTGTAGTGGCTAGAAACTGGAAATTGAATGGATGCCCATCAATTGGAGAATGGCTGGGTAAATTGTGGTATATGAATGTTATGGAATATTATTGTTCTGTAAGAAATGACCAGCAGGATGAATACAGAGAGGACTGGAGAGACTTACATGAACTGATGCTAAGTGAAATGAGCAGAAGCAGGAGACCATTATACACTTCAACAATGATACTATATGAGGATGTATTCTGATGGAAGTAGATTTCTTTGACAAAGAGACTTAACTGAGTTTCAATTGATAAATGGTGGACAGAAACAGCTACACCCAAAGAAAGAACACTGGGAAATGAATGTAAACTGTTTGCATTTTTGTTTTTCTTCCCGGGTTATTTTTACTTTCTGAATCCAATTCTCCCTGTGCAACAAGAGAACTTGTTTGGTTCTGCAAACATATATTGTATCTAGGATATACTGCAATGTATTTAACATATATAGGACTGCTTGCCCTCTAGGGGAGGGAGTAAAGGAAAGGAGGGGAAAAATCAGAACAGAAGTGAGTGCAAGGGATAATGTTGTAAAAAAAATTACCCTGGCATGGGTTCTGTCAATAAAAAGTTACTATAAAAAAATTTGAAAAAAAAAAAAAAGAAAAAAGGGGCATTATCAAAGAAAAGTAGAGAAGGGGAACCCAAGCCTACATATTAGTAAAACATGCTATTTCCCTGAGCAGGGACAACAGAAAATGACCTAATAAATCTATCTGTAATTAACCATGGAATCCCTTGATTTACTGCCTTGCTTCTCATAGTGATAAATATTGAACAATTCTTCTAAGAAACCTAGAATACATGACCTCATGACTTCTTTCCTCTTATTTCCTTGTTGATTTTCTCCAAGTTTTTTAAAACTCAACTCAAATGTTACCCCCTTCATAAAGCTTTCCCTGGTCATCCCTCTTGTTAACAATTTTCCTTCTTGGATCTCACACAGAACTTTGTTTTATATTTTTCTAATGAACATATCACAGAATAATGTGTCATCACTCTTCTAGATTACAAGATTACACTCTTCTAGCAGGGATTTCATCCTGTCTACATTTTGCACTTCCCCTGGTATGCCATGTTTAGCTTTCAATAAGAAACTAATAAATATTTGTTGAATTGACTTGAATTAAAGTGAACCAAATTGAATGTCACCTTCTATCAGTAATAGTGAAATTGTTGAAGGAAGCAGATTCCAGAGGTGCTGTTTTTATTTTAAAATCAAAAAGAGGTGGAAGGAAGCCCCTTGCCTGCTGTCCCATCATGAAGAATAAAATTGGGGTGGGGGAGGAATGGAAGCAAGGTTTTGTTTTAGCTGTGGGTCTGCTGAGATGATTGTAAAGAGAAGGCTGCTTATAGCAAACAGACAACCGTTATTTGTGTTGTGCCATTCAGCAGTCTGGAGTCGCCCCCATGCTATTATGCTTTTTATTCATAGAAACCAGGCCTACCTTTCCAGTGAGAGAAACTAACCATCAACTTTAAATTATGTGGCCTTGCAGCCGCCTACTGTGCCTAATCTGAGTTACTGTGATTTAGGACCAGAGAATTTCAGGGTGGGAAGGGACTCTGGAGAGCACTAATTCAAACTTCTCATTTTACAGAGGAGGAGACTGAGGGCCAGAAAATGAAAATGACTTACTCAAAGTTGTACTGTTAGTTGATGGGAGAGGTAGGATTTGAACCCTGGCTATTTGCCTCTGCGGACCTGAAATCAGCAAGATTCATCTCCCTGAGTTCAAATCTGGTCTCAGACACTAGCTATGTGACCCTGGACAAGTCACTTAACACTGTTTACCAGTTTCCACATATGTAAAATGAGATGAAGAGGAAAATGACAAATTTCTCCAGTATCTTTGCCAAGAAAAATCCCAAATGGGTTCATAAAGAGTCAGATACAATTGAAATCAATGAACACCTTTAGAACCTTAAATTAGGACACAGAATGTAAAAGAACTGAATTTAATTCATGGCTCTGCCTTTGACAAGATGTATAGTCTTGAATAACTTGTTTTCCCGCCTCTAGATTTCAATTTCCTTCTCTAAAAAATGAAAGGTTTGGACTACATTAATACAAAGTAAGCTTTTACTTAAGTCACATTGTTCCATGAGGTATAAAAACATTATTTTCCTTTCCTAAAAATTAACATTTTGATGCTAGTGATAGTTTCCTTTCTAAAATATTAAATATGAAATATTTAATGTTTCAAAGGGCATTTTAAAATATTATCTATAGTTGATATTTACATAGTACTTTAAGGTTTGCAAAGTGCTTTATCTGTTATATGATTAGTTATAAAAATTTATAGATAATAATAGATTTTATTTTCTCTATTCTGCTTCAAGGCTTTCTTAATCAACAGTATTCTATATCCCACTTTCCCTAGAAAAAGCATCTGTGAGTTCTATTAACATATTTCAGAGAAAAAAAAAAGTAACACATGGCCAAATGAGTTGGGAAAATAGCAGTCAATAGTTCTTAAGCTAGGGTCTATGAACTTTTTTTTTTTAAATATATTTTGATAAATTTCTGTTAATTGATTTCTTTTGTCAATCTCTCTCTCCATATAGATATAGGTATCTATCTATATATTTTATCTTATGCATTTAAAAACATGTTCTGAGAAGGTATAAGAAACACAAAAAAAAAAACCAGATTAAGTCCCTTGTCTTAAGTGATCATCAGGGTTGATCTTCCAGATCAAAAAAAAAATTCATTATATAAAAATTTAGACTATAAAGCTAATAAATCTGGGATTGTTAATCATTTCTACAGTGAATTCCCTTAGTATCTTTGATAACATAAGACAACTTACAAAAACATAAGGTTACCCAAAGCAAGGTACACCTGCATTGTCACCTTCCTGTACTTGCATATACTTCAATAATTAATGTTTGTACAGTGTTAAGCATGGTGCTAAGCATTTTATCAGTATCACCTCATTTGATCCTTACAACAACCTTGGGAGGTAGGTGCTATTGTTACCTCCATTTTACAGTCAAGGAAACTGAGACAAACAGGTTTAAGAGATTTGCCCAGATTCATATAGCTGCTGAGATAGATTTGAAGAAAGATCTTTCTGCTATGCACTAGGCTACGTTGTTTCCTCAGTGTTTCAGTATTTTGAATGTTCTTGCTGGGGCTCAGTTTCCTTATCTATTAAATGAGGGAACTAGATAGAGTGATCCCTAAGGTTTGTCTTCTGATTATAATATTCTGGGAGTCTATGAATGTATTGGAAAGAACAAGAAATTTGGGAATTACTGTCTTTAATAGTTCACATTTTGTCTCTCCCATTAGAATTAGAGCTTCTTGAAAATAGGAGCTGCTTTTTTTCCTCTCTTTGTATCCCTACGACTTTGCACAGTGCCTGATATATAGTAAGTGCTTAATAAATGTTTGTTGACTTGATTAATTCATTATTCGATCTTGGGTAAGTCATTTTTCCACTTTGGACCTCAGTTTTCTCATCTGCTAAAAATTCTACCTGTCTCATGAGTGCGCTGTTCCGATCAAAAGAGATAAGGATAAGTGAAAGTCTTGAAGATAAATAGTTCTCAGCAGCTGCCCAGGGTGATTATCATTATTATTTACAAAGATCGAGAAGGGTCAAAGAAGAGAAAACCAAAAGAGGAAAACAAGAGAACTGAAAACCCAAGCTAAATTTGTTTCTGAATCAGTCGGCACAGATGTGCTCCGGAGTCATACAGATGGAGCCCTTCCCTTGGAATACAACCCTCCATTCTGCTCAGCTACCACATTGCCGGGGGGGAAGCTACGAGGGGGAGCCAGAGCTCGGCCCTCGATTTAGGTTCCCCCATCTGGCACATCACAAGATCCTGCCACACCACCCGCTCAGTCAGCTGGTGAAGTCTCCTAGTCTGGGCTTGCCTCTTTACATTTGGTTAAGCCTACGTGCCTATGTGCCCTAGGGGGAGGGGACGGGGAGCACATACAGATCCATGCTGCATTCCTTCCCGTGTCTCGGAACCGGGGCAAAAAACAACTATTCGATTTCAAAACCACCCAGTTCCCGAAAACTGCCCCTTCCCCCTCCAATCATTCAAGTCACAAGGGCTCTGTTGAGGTTTTGAGGTTTCTCTGGCTCTAATGATGAATAATGATGGTCAGACCCTGCCCCAATAGCCCACAATGCCTCTGTCTAAGGCTCTGTCTACCTGCCCCAGAACAGCCAGTCAATTTGGTTTTTAGAAAATCAAGATTTCTCATTTGAAGAAAGAACAGGCTCGAACCTGTTGTTAGGTGTCAAGTAAACAAAACACCTGGTCATAAGATTGCCTTTTTCAGTTTTCATCTAGGAGTTGGGGTGATGATGTACATATTGTTTATGGTTATCAGAGACATAAGATGCCGTTCTTTCGCCCTCTAGGAATTGAATGCAGCACCTGCTCTATGCCGGTTCACATGTACGTGTTTGAGAAGCAACATGACACAGCAAAAAAGATTACTAGCACCTGAGTCTTAGAATTGTGTAGGCAAAAGTCCTTAGCTTTGTGATTTGAGGCAAACTGATCCCTTACCCTGGACCTCAGCTCCCCCGCATCTGTAAAATGAAAAGGTTGGGTTCTCTAAGGACACTTTCAGTTCTAAATTTTATGAGCTTATGATCATAGGTATAAACCTTGACTGAATATATGGGGGAGAGAGAATCTTCCCAATAATTAGAATTTCCTTAAGAGGTTGAGTTCCTTCCTAGTCACTGGAAGTCTTCAAGCAGAATACCTCCTTAAAAATGTTGGAGAGGGGCTTGATTCTGTTGATGAGGGCTAGAGATAACAAGTTGAAGATCTGAAGTCTCTGACTTTGGAATTCTGGAGCAAAAGAAGACTGTTTATCAAAAGGCTACCCTCTTTTTCAAGGTTCAATTTATGTATCCTGAACAATCCCTACAAGAAATGCTAACTTCCTCCCCTGAAATAAGCCTGTATCTCTCTTAGGGGAATTTTTTTATTTTATTGCATTCAACCACATGCTTTAATTATATGTGAACATAATTTCATCCAAAGTGAGTTCTCAGAGAACTAAGAATATGCCCTACACATCTCTCTCTGGTCCAGAGCACCTAGCAAAGTACACTGTCCAATCTATGTTGTGATTTGTCTCAGCTAATTTGTGAAGGACATCTTTCAAACTAATCTTAGCCTTCAATAGAATTTATAGGTTAACATAGTGGGAGGGCAGCTAGGATAGAGTCAAGAAAACCTGAGTTCAAATCTACCTTTGAGCAATTACTGTGTGATCCTGGACAAGTCACTTAACCCTCTTTGCCTCAGTTTTCTGATCTGTAAAATGAACTGGAGAAGGAAATGACAAATCATTTCTTTGCCAAGAAAACCCCAAGGAAACATGATTGAAATGACTGAACAACAAGAGAATGGAGGAATGGGATGCTAGGGCTGGGCTGTTCTCTTCACTGTCCCCTGAGTATATTAAGCTCATTCTTGCTCTGATGCTTCTGATTGGAATTTTTTCCCTCCACTCCTTTCTACTCATTCCAAATCATCATCCTATTCTCCCTAACCTGAGAAGTCTTCCAGGATCATCTTGGCAGATCCTGATTTTTTCCCTTTGAGTTTTGATAGCATTTACTACTTAGCCATATTATCTTGCATGGTATCTTCTGTGCTCCCAGAAAGAAGCTAGCTAGCGCTCTCTCTCTCTCTCTCTCTCTCTCTCTCTCTCTCTCTCTCTCTCTCTCTCTCTCTCTCTCTCTCTCTCTCTCTCGTTGTCTTTGTAGTTTCAAAATGCCTATCAATGGGCTAAGGACACAGTTAAAACATTATTTATTATATGTTTGTTAATAATCTGAAAAAGGACCTAAATGTCTACTCTCCTGTGGCTGTAGCAGTGAAGTCAGGCAGAGTGTCAAGGAGTCAGTCTGCACTCTCAGCCTAAAACAGGCTCTGAAATACCACAGGGAAGGTTTTCATGCAGACATCTGACCCTGACATGCCATTGCACAGCGGGACCATGATCAAGAATAGAGGCTCTGCTGCCTTCACCATGGATGCGGCAGTCACCAAAACTCTGTCCCCTGCTTTGAAGCATTGGTAGTACCTCATCATCTAAAATTTTTTTGAATTGTTCACATTTTAAAAAACAAAAACATCACAATGGCATAAACTTTTCTGAATGATTTCAGTAGCATCAACACTGAGTGAAAGTGACAAAGCTTTTTAGTAAGACTAAGGATGCTGAGTATGATGCAAAGAAATGAAAAATTGGATAGATAGCATTAAGTTGAAACATCAAGAGACTGGACACCAATGGTAGCTAAAGAAGATGCTATGAAAGAAAACATTAGCCTGGAGGGATCTCAAGTTTCCTCATCTGTCCGATGAGAATAGCAATATGTTCCCTCCGTAATTCACAGATTTGCTTGGAAAATGAGGGATGATGTTTGAGAATAGACTTTGTCAGGTACAAAGGACTATGTACATGGAAGGGGATGTGCAGTAAATGTGCCAGGCTGGCTACCAAACACCAACCAAGGCTAGAGCTAGCCCTCACCCAGAGCATGGGCCCTGTGCCACATTTTCTCTCTGGGTTGAGTAGATGAACAATGTTTACAGCTAATCTTCTGAATCAGTGAAGATAGACTAATTGCCTCTGCCTTGTTACCCTAAACAGAAGCTTGGCCAGAGCATTACCGCAAGCACGTTCCCACTGGGCACGGCTGCCCCGTCAGCACTTCCAGCCCATCTGGGGCTCTGCTGTCAATCTTGGGAAGAACTACATTCCTTGCATTCCTGCCTGGAAACCAAACACGGTGCACTCATTTCCCTTCTCATTAACGGGCCAGGGAAGCCTCGTCTGTAGCTGGTCACAGGTTAGTCAAAAGTCAGAAAAACACGGCAAGTTAACTCTAGGGAAGAACATACTAATATCTTCTGTAGTCCTTGTTCTTGTCGTCGAACTCTTTGTTAGGGCAGTTTCTTCAAACTGACTGTAAGTTTCTTGAGGTCAAGAATCATTGTCTAGTAACACCTGAATAAATGAAGAATAGAAGTGGCCTGGGGCATTCTCGTTGTGGGAACTGCTTCCACCTGAACAGACAACAGCCCTTCTCTGATATCCAGTGGGTAGGCGGTGCAGTGGACAGATCTGAAAGATGAGAAGCTCCTTCTATTACCTTTGAGACCCTGGGAAACTTATTTAACTTGCCTGTTTCCTCAACTGGGATGATAATAATAGCACTTCCCTCCCTGGATTGTTGTGAGAACCAAATGAGATAATGTAACATAAAATGCTTTGCAAACATCAAAGTACTCTTGTGAGTGAGGGTGGTGGACATCCCAAGGATGTGCTAAGGAGGTGCCTCCAAAAATTCAATTAAAGGACTGGCTAGTAGCATCAAAGGAGGTAGGTTTTGAAGCCACCTCTGCCCACTCACCTTTCCATGATCCTTGTTCATGACCGAGGCTATTGCAAACTCCTCTTAGTGGGTCTTCCCTGCCTCCAGCCTCTCCCATCTCCAGTCCATCCAGCACACAGCAGTCAAAGTGATTTTCCTAATGCACAGGTCTGGCTACGTCACTTTGCTACAGTGGATAAATCCCTGTAGAAGTTCCAGACTCTTCTGTTAAGCACTTAAAGCATTCCATAATCTGGCTCCAGACTCCTTTTCCAGTCTTACTACATATGGCTCCCCTTCACTCGCTCTTCTTTTCTTTTTTAAATTTTAATTAAAAAAAACTTTTTAACCATTTATTGTGGTTGTTGTTCAGTCATGTCTATCTCTGACCCAATTTGGGGTTTTCTCAGCAAAGATGTTGGTATGATTGGCCATTTCCTTCTCTACTCATTTTACAGATGAGGAAACTGAGGCAGACTGAGGTAAGGGACTTGCCCGATATCACACAGCTAATAAATGTCTGATTTTAATCTCAAGTCTTCCTAACTCCAGACTTTGTGTTCTATCCATTGAGTCATCTACCTGCCCCCTCACTCCTTCCTCTTGCTGTGTGGTTCACATAGAATGATGCACATCTCTCTGTCCTGCAATCCTACAATCTGTTCCTTTCTCACCTCATCTTTCAATATCTAGCTTGCTTCAAAGCTTAGTTGAAGCTCTACACGAGGACTTCCCTACTCCCTTAGGTACTATTAGTAACTGATATTTATAGAGTGCTTTAAAGTCTGTAAAACTCCATTCCCATATTGTCTAATTTGGTCTATCCAACCCTGGGAGCTAAGAGCTGCTATTATTTCCATTTTCTAGGAAATTAAGGTTGACAGAGGTTAACTGACTTGCCCAGGATCTCAGGTCTTTCTGATTCCAAGTGCAACACACTATTCTGTATACAATTAGACTATATATTCATACTTGTTATTTTCCCCCTGTAGAATGTAAACTCCTAGAGGGCAGGGATTATTTTAAATCTCCAGCCCCTAGTATAATTCCTGGTACACATAGTAGGTACTTAATAAAAGCGTTTTGATTGGTCCCTGACTGTTTTCTAGGACAAGCTGCCTCTATTTCTTTAATGATAATAGTTGGTATTTATATCGCTTTGAGATATGTGTTTATCAATGCATATATATGTATATACATATATGCACGCATACACAAACATACATAAATGTATATACATAAACACACATAAATATGTGTTTTTATATTTTCATATATATTCCTATCCTCCATCATGACAAAATTCCCATTATAAGGAATATTAAAAGTACTAGGGCTCCACATTTAGCAAATAACAGAATGAGCATTTGAACTCAGATCTTCGGTATAGTGATCCTGCTCCTCACACCAGGACGCCTCTTCTCAGCTGGGCATTCTTTGATTCCTCCACAGTGTTTTGCTGTCTTGCACACAGGTGTTTGATAACCATGTGTTTTGTTTGGAGTAGACTGGAATTAGAGGAAAGACACCTGGGGCTATGAGTCCACATGTTTATGTATGCAGACAGAGCCTTCCCTGACTTCTCCAGGTCAGCTGTTGTCTCTCTTCTTGGGACACGTACAACAGAAGGAGTGTTCTTCTCTGTACTGGGCTTATATGTTATGCCCTCAATTAGCTCATAAGCAAAGACTGAGGCTTTTCTTACTCCTAAAGTGCTTCGGATTAGGTTGAGCATATAAATACTAAAAAAAAAAAAAAAAAAAAAAAAAAAAAAAATTGTTGATTGATTGGAGTTCAGCAGTGATGTCATCTCCAATGAGTTATTGCTCCCTTTCCTTAATGAAGAGGCTCTTATAGTTCCTTATGAAAAGATGGAATTTTGCCCTAGGGATGTGGGGGATGGAGGGTAGGTGGGAATCAGCTATCAAAAGGAAGAATAAGGAAACATCTGTGATGCATAGAAAAGCCAACTGAGATTTGGGTCACAAGATGGTCAAACTTACCATGGTTTCCAGTGGATTGAAGAAATCATTTACTGGGACCTTGTTTCTGCTGTTTGTCTGCCAAAAGTCAAGTCACTCTGAAGCCCTGACCAATATCTCTATGGATCCAAACACCTGGATTGAATGGAGTCAGTGACTCAGATGTTTGGTCTACATAATATCAAATATGGATTGGGATCTTTTTTTTTTTTTTTAAATCTGGAATTCATTGATATGGGATGCAGTTTGAGAATTATAAATTATAAACTTGGCTTTTAGACCTTGGTCCCTCCTTCCCTACTCTGATTCAAGAAGATTCTAGGACAATGGATAATATGGATCAACTCATATTATACTACTACTTTCCCCCAGTAATAGAAAGAGAAGTTTTTACTGAATTAGTTACAATTTAACTTCAGAATTCTTCTGTACCTAAAGTTTATGCCGACATCTCCCTCCACCTTACTTTCCATCCCCATCCTTTCTGAGTATCTCTAGTCATCTCTCTAAGGAAAGGGAGCTTGAATAAATTCATTCTAATTGAGATGTTAAGGACTGATTCCTTGTGGAGATGAGTTATATTTTTAAAAGGAAAGTAGGGAGAGGGAAATGCTTAATCCGAAGGCCTGAAGCTTAAAGGCGTCATAATGGCTTCAATATTTTTTTTGCAGAGGGATTACTGAAAATGAGACTTGAAATCAATCTTGAAGGAGGTGAGAATTGGATGAGAGTTTAGTTTCCACAAAGTTATGAAAGTTAAAATGAAATTGAAACTTAAAGAAATGGAGTCTAGGATGAAGAACAAAGAAACAAAACTAATAAAAGGAAAATGTAATTAGGGGTGGAGGATTCAGAAGTGAAAATGGAGAGATTTACAAAGATCCCAGCTTTTGGGATAAGAAATTACTGTTTGACAAAAACTGCTGGGAAAATTGGAAATTAGTGTGGCAGAAACTAGGCATTGACCCACACCTAACACCGTACATCAAGATAAGGTCAAAATGGGTTCATGATCTAAGCATAAAGAATGATATTATAAATAAATTAGAAGAACATAGCATAGTTCACCTCTCAGACCTGTGGAGGAGGAAGGAATTTGTGACCAAAGAAGAACTAGAGATCCTCATTGATCACAAAATAGAAAATTTTGATTATATCAAATTGAAAAGCTTTTGTACAAACAAAACTAATGCAGACAAAATTAGAAGGGAAACAATAAACTGGGAAAACATTTTTACAGCCAAAGGTTCTGATAACGGTCTCATTTCCAAAATATATAGGAGAATTGACTCTAATTTATAAGAAATCAAGTCATTCTTCAATTGATAAATGGTCAAAGGATATGAACAGATAATTTTCAGATGAAGAAATTGAAATTATTTCTAGCCATATGAAAAGATGCTCCAAGTTATTATTAATCAGAGAAATGCAAATTAAGACAACTCTGAGATACCACTACATACCTGTCAGATTGGCTAGAATGACAGGAAAAGATAATACTGAATATTGAAGGGAATGTGGGAAAACTGGGACACTGATATATTGTTGGTGGAATTGTGAACACATCCAGCCATTCTGGAGAGCAATTTGGAACTATGCTCAAAAAGTTATCAAACTGTACATACCCTTTGATCCATCAGTGTTACTACTAGACTTATATCCCAAAGAGATATTAAAGAAGGGAAAGGGACCTGTATGTACAAGAAAGTTTGTGGCAGCCCTTTTTGTAGTGGACAGAAACTGGAAACTGAGTGGATGCCCATCAATTGGAGAATGGCTGAATAAATTGTGGTATATGAATGTTATGGAATATTATTGTTCTGTTAGAAATGACCTACAGGATGATTTCAGAAAGACCTGGAGAGACTTACACGAACTGATGCTGAGTGAAATGAGCAGGACCAGGAGATCATTATACACTTCAACAACAATACTACATGATGATCAATTCTGATGGATGTGGCCTCTTCAACAATGAGATGAACCAAATTAGTGCCATTTGCTCAACAATGAATAGAACCAGCTACACCCAGCGAAAGAACTCTGGGAAATGAGTGTGAACCACTACATAGCATTTCTACTCCCTCTGTTTTTGTCCGCCTGCATTTTTGATTTCCTTCACAGGTTAAGTGTACATTATTTCAAAGTCTGATTCTTCTTGTGCAGCAAAATAACTGTATGGACATGTATACATATATTGTATTTAACATATACTTTAACATATTTAACATGTATTGGTCTACCTGCCATCTGGGGGAAGGGGTGGAGGGAAGGAGGGGAAAAATTGGAACAAAAGGTTTTGCAATTGTCAATGCTGAAAAATTACCTATCTTGTATATATCTTGTAAATAAAAAGCTATAATAATATAATAAAAAAAAATAAATAAAAAAGAAAATGGAGGGATTTAGAATAAGAAACATATTGTAAAACATATTGATCAAAGGTGGGGACATAGGATAAGAAATATGATTGTAAAACATAATTAGAGGTGACTCACAAGTGGAAGAGAAGATACAATTAAGGACTTCTATTCAGGTAGGGGGAGAGAAGTAATGATATAATTAAGGATGGAGATTCATGTCGGGGAATTAGACTCTCCAGATAAGGCTGAAATATTTGTAGTTCTCAGCCAGTAGGGAATATGGGAAGCACTGAACTCTGTTCAAATAAGGTATCTGCCAAGGGAAGTTGTAATGTAATCTGGGGTGGAGATTCACACTCAGGGAGGAGTGGGGGGTTAGGCACTCCAGATAGGTGGTGACCTCTTTGATTCTCAGCCAATAGGGAATCAGAGGAGGGACTTGTTTTTGGGGTATAAAAAGGACATGTCTATTGATTCCAAGTGTTCCTTTTCTATAGGATATCCATTTCTGCAGTTATGTAATTAAAGACTTTTAACTTCACCCTTCCCAAAACCAATGGAGTTGTTTCTCACAAAGTATTATTAGGCTAGGTAAAGATGTTAGAAAGAAAACAGGAAGCTTGTTTTAGAAGATGGCCCATGTGGGGAAGTAGTAAGAGATAATAACAATATTATTGCCTTATATTGTTATAGTCATTTACAAAGCACTGTACATAATATCATGTCACTGGGTTCTCACAATAGCCCTGTAGGATAGTTACTACTGTAAGTATCATCATCCCATCTCATAAGAATTTCTCTTCATTTAGTAGTTGCTGAGAGGCCTTGGGATATAATGGAAAGAAAGTTCAATCCAGAATCAAAGGCCCCCTGGCTGCTAATCTTGGATCAGCTACCACCCATTTGATCTTGGCCAAATCAACCTCTCTATCTGGGTTCTTGTTTTTCATCTGCCAAAATAGGGGGTTGAATTCCATAGCCTCTGAGATAACCCCCCTCCTTTAAACATTGCTCCTATTAGGAGACCTTTCATTGAAAATAAATCTGAGGTTTATATACATGGTAGTCAGACTTTAATTACCCTTCCATCACTATCAGAGAAATGTCTCTTCCTCTCTTTCACACAAAGTCATAACAGACTAGGGTAACTGAGGCCCCTCGTAATCCTTTACTGCCTTAAAGCATGGTGGATAACCCTACTCCCTTGCTTAAGCTGGACCCATACCCTTAAGGTACCCTCACAGAGGTATCCTGCTTTCAGGACATGCACGGGTATCTGGCTCAACTGTACCTGTGGTTGGACTCTTCTTGACATACTACATTCTTTTTCACTCTCATCTCCACTTCTGGTTTGTCCCATATGAAAAATTTCTACTTCCAAGCACCATTGGGGTGCCTTTAATGCATATTTTGATTAATTTGTGATATGTTTTTCACTTATTTTCCTTTATTAAGAATGTTCTTGATAGTCATTTTCTCCCAGATGAAGATTGTAGAAATATATATCATTTGCACCATGGTCACTGTCCATTTAGTTCACACCGTCCTCTTAAAAGTCCTTTGAGAAAGGGGTTTCCATTAAATCCAAGGTATTCTTGTTAACAAAAGCTATCTAGAAGCTCTCACACGAGAGACCAAAGGACTGCCAACCCAATCACAGTTCAGGCAGGGAACAGGAGGATTATTTGTGCTAAGTATATTACATGTCTTATTAAAATGTCTTCAGTGGAAATCAGATTATAAACAGGAGAGGGGAAAAATTTACCAAGATAGGAAAGGGAGTCAATTAGATTGGGGTAGAATAAGATGGTTAATTTAACCTGCACAAAGATTATTCTCTCTTCTTTTTCCCTGCTGAGGATGGGAAGAGTTTCACAGCTTTGCCTTGCAAAACCCCTTAGAGTGCAGAAGTTTTAGAACTGAAAGGGAAAAAGGAAAACATGGTTTAATCCCCTCCATAGGAGATGCAGAAATGGATACCGAAGAGGCCATAAGATCATCTATTTAAAACTGTAAGGGACCTCAGGGATGGTCCAATTCACTCCCTTTATTTTGTAGATAAGGAAACTGGAATCCCAAAGTGATGCAATTTGCCTAGGGCCACCCAGGTAGCCAGTAGCAAAATGGAGATTAGAATCCGGATTGTCTGACTCGAGTTGCAGTGAGTACTCCTACTACAATTTACTCCTTTTCATAGGAAAGCAGCTTCACAAGGTTAAGTGACTCATCCAGAGTCACATAGATAGTGATAGAGCTGGGGCCAAACCAGCTGCAAAGAGAACACACCCAATATAAGAGGGGGGGAAAAATTGACACCTGCCCCACCTTTCTTCCCCTCCCATCCAAAGCACTTGGCAACAGGTAAACCTGGAGAGACCACTGCCAGGCACAGGATGTGGGCAGCTTATGCAACTCTCTCTCCTCCCCTCCTTCAAGAGAGCTTTAATTTATTGGGTTGATCTGAACCCTAGGGGAGACAAAATGAGTTTGCCACTCCCCTCCCAAGCTGGAACATTCCTTCTTGGTCCATGACTCCCTTTGCAGGGGGAGGTACAGATCTCTAGAAGGACTCTCCCAAGGAGTCCTTGGCATCTGCAACACCCCTACCTTGCAGCTGCAAGAGTTTTGTGAGGCTGGAGATCATGGAGGGAGAGAGGCTCAACAGGAGATTGTGGCTGGACTTTATCATCAAGAGGTGTTTATTGATTGTGGATTCCTCATTCCAGTGCTAAATAAAATGGGAATAGGTACAGTGGGGATTATTGGACAGAAGTATAATAATAATTATACTTTTTTTAAAAGACCTTGCTCTCAAAGAGCTTTCCCTCTAACTGGTCATATAAGACTTAGACACAAGACACAAGAAAACAATGTAATTAAATACTTAATTATGGTTATGGGAGTGCCTTCATCTAGAGATAAGTACTATGTTATAACTACTTTTTCATGCCTTAAAGACCACTTATTCTTTGTGGGACATTGCATACAAATTACTGCCTAGAACATATATTAATTAACATGTACATAAATAAATGGTGAGATTTTTATAAATCAATTGTATTAATTGCTTACTATTAAGGGAGGGGAGAAAAGGAAAAGAGGAAAAATTTGGAGCTCAAAATTTTGTAAAAATGAATGTTAAGAATTGTCATTGCATATAATTGGGAAAAAAATTACTATTTTTTGAAAAAAATGAAGCAATTGTGTATATCAAAATACATATTTTGCCCTGCCATGGGCCTATGTTTTGTTGATGAGCACACTAATTTATCCTTGGAAACAACACATTTTCTTACACTTAGCTTTCAGGTGAGTCAGATTCTATAATTGTTTCTATGCCACATCTATGAAAGATGTTGTGGTCATTAAGCTAGTCTGCTTGTTAGAACCCCCTTCAGTGGCTAGCTCTTCACCCTTGCCTCAAAATCACAGGATATTTGGATTTTTAAAACTGAAACGAACTTTAGAAATCACTCATTTTATAGGGGAGAAATCTGAAAGAAGGGACTGACTTGACATCACACAGAGAGTAAATTGTAGAAGCCTATTTATTATTTCTCCAGTAGGAGCCATGGGCTCTTTCATAGGACAATTTGCTTTAGGGTATTCCCCTTTCTAATAGTGGGCTCTCCCAAGAGTCAACAAAATGATGTTACAGTACAGAGACACTGTAGATTCACAGATGTGGAGCTGGAAGTATCTCTCCCAGAGACAGCTCTGAATGGGGTTGGACTGCTCTGTGACAGCCACCTCTTAGTGTACAAGTCAGGAGCTGTCCCGGGAAGAGCTACAAATGCTGAAATCCTAATTTGTAACAGCCCCTGGAGACAATTACCACCACCACCACCACCATCACCACTGCAGCTGTCGATGCCGTCACCACCTTTGGACTTCCCAGCATTTTATTGCTAGTTAGTTTCCTCATCTGATTTGATTTAATTATGCTTAATTGTAGCAAGATGAACTGTAAGATGATCTAGCAAGTGCCCTGCGTGGTTGAAAGGTAAAGCTGCCACCAGGATGCCTGCAGTGGAGGCATTTGGGATTTTAATTAAAGATTGTTTAGCAATCAACCAATCAACAAGCATTTATTAAGCACTTACTAACAAAATAATGATGTTTATTTTAGTGGTTTTGGAACATTGACACTGATTGCTCCAGAAGAGAGAGACAAGAGTCTAAATTATCCCTTCAATTTTGTTCCTTTATGTGATGCTGACACTCCAGGGCTAGGGCTAGTTATTTTTTAAAATTAATTTTTATGCCTTTTAATATTTTTATTGATATCTATTGCATAAGAAATAAGCAGATCAGCAAAAACCAAGTCATGAACTAATAGCATATATAATATTTGACATCCATTGGCCCCCATTTATTTAATGAAAGGAGGTACATTTTCTCAACACTTTTCCAGAGACTTTGATAATTACACAATATTCAATTTCATTTTTTTCCTTTCCATTTATATCATTTTAGTCACCTGATTTTCCTGATCCTGCTTATTTCATTTTATATCAGTTCATATAAGTTTTTCCATGCTTCTCTGAATTCTTCATATTAGTCAATTCTGATGACCTATTTATGTATTATAATTTGTTTAATCATGCAATAAGCATCTGCATTTGTCTCTTCTTTGTTACTACACACAAAAATACTTTTGCTATGAAAATATTGGTTCATGTGAGATCTTTCTTTCTGTCTTTGACCTTGGAATATATTCTGGATCAAAAGGCATTGACACTGATTTTGCTATTTTTTTTAAAGCATAATTCCACATTTCTATCCAGAAGAACTGGGCCAACACACAACTCTACCAACAGAATTATCAGTGTTGAGCCAACTAGATATTGCAGTGGATAAAACATTAGGCTTGGAAACAGGAAGTCATGAGTTCAAATCTGAATTCAGAATTTTTAAAGCTGTGAAACCTTAGGCAAGTCATTATGCCTCAGTTTCCTCAGCTGTAAAATGAGATTGGCAACTGAGATTGGCAACTGTTCCTGTCTCCAAGAGTTATTGTGAGGAACAAAAGAGATAATATTGCATTGATGACAAAAGCTCACACTTGAAGAAAAGAATCATAGCATTTTAGAGCATGAGGAAATTTAGAGAAGAAAGAAAATTGAGAATTATGTCTCTAATGGCTTTCCTGATTATGGTGGTAGTTGTTGTTCATTCATTTCAATCATATCCACTTCTTCAGGATTCCATTGGAGATTTTCTTGGCAAAGATATTGGAAGGTTTGCCATTTCCTTCTCCTACAGATCTGGAAACTGAGGCAAGCAGAGTTAAGTGACTTGCCCAGCATTACACAGATAGTAAGTGTCTGAGGCCAGATTTCATTTCAGATATTCCTAAATCCAGGCCCAATTGCAATCTACTATACCACCTCATTGATTAGTGATTAGCTAATAAACATTAATTGAGCACCCATGATAAACCTAGTATTGAAGCAGTTGGAGTCCTAAAAAAAAGAATACATACTTGGGAACTGCTGAGATTGTTTCTGGGTCCTGCTATCTGGGAGTTGGAGAAAGAGAAGTTTCTCCATTGGCAGTAAAAAAGTTATTCCTGGTAGTTATGAGAAAGGAGACAGTTTATAAAATAGAGAAAAGATGGCCCATCCTTGAACTTACATAACAGCAATGGTGTCTTGAAAGAAGTAGTTTAGCAAATATAAAATGATTTATTCCCAACTGAATACACAGTGCTAAAGAAATTATTTAGTAAAAGAATAATTTGTATGGCATTGAAATCCAAGAAGACTTCTTGAAGGAGGTGATATTCTAAGAAAGGGATTCCTCTTAAATATAGAAAACAAATGAAAGGAACTGTCAGAGAAAGGGGAGAAAAACTTACAAGCATTAAGAAGCAGTTGGTATGAGAGAGATAGACTTCTGGGATAATGATATTCACTGAAGGCAGAAGGCTGCTAATAAAGCTAGACTAAGACATTAGCCTGGATCAAAATATTATGGAAAGGGATCTGGAAGGGGCCTTATAAGTCATTTTCTAAGGTCCAATTTTGTTACTTTACAGAAGAAGCAATTGAGATTCATAGTGATCTTATGACCTTGGCCAAGGTCACAACTTTTTGTGTCAGAGGTGGGATTTGAACCCATGACTAGTACCCCAATGACTATAGAAGAATTACCTAGGGAATAGCTGAGTAAATTAGGAAGAAAAAGCTTCATGACCTAGGTGGGACTAGACATGACTCCTGAAGGTACATATGTCATAAGAAGGAATCTTCTAATGGCTCCAGAAGGCATTTTTTAGACATTTTTAGACATCCCAGTAGCATTATTTCTGTCTTATGATAAATGACTGAGCACTTTGTCCAAGGTCACTGAATGGATTAGTGGTATTGTGGTAGGTGGATCCCCAAATTCCATCCAACTTCCTGGTCTCTCTGTGTGAGGACTCCACCTGCTTTCAAGATTGCTAAACAAGAGGAGAGAAGTACAAAGATAGACCCTAGATTCTGGGTTCAAATTCTGACTTGTTCCTATACTTCCATGCATATCCATGTTGATCCTTCTGTGTTTCTGTTTCCTTGGAAAACAGGGGAGATGAATAATACTATTATAGGAATCTAGGATTTGGGTGGCAGTTCTACTTCTGAATTAACAATGAGAAGGGCTGGGTCTTGGCAAAAATGTGAAGTGGATAGGCTGTCTTTTGTGTTCACCTGTTCCCTTTTCCCATACCTTATACCTCTAACCCTGTTCCTTTTCTTTTTTTTTTAAATTTTTTAATAATTTTTTATTAGTAGAAGGCATGCCAGGGTAATTTTTTACAGCATTATCCCTTGCATTCACTTCTGTTCCGATTTTTCCCCTCCCTCCTTCCACCCCTTCCCCCAGATGGCAAGAGTCCTTTACGTGTTGAATGGGTTGCAGTATATCCTAGATACAATATATGTGTGCAGAACCAAACAGTTTTCTTGTTGCACAGGGAGAATTGAATTCAGAAGGTATAAATAACCCGGGAAGAAAAACATAAATGCAAGCAGTTTATATTCATTTCCAGTGTTCTTTCTCTGGGTGTAGCTGCTTTTGTCCATCTTTGATCAATTAAGTCTCTCTTTATCAAAGAGGTCCACTTCCATCAGAATACATCCTCAAACAGTATCGTTGTTGAGGTATATAATGATCTCCTGGTCCTGCTCATTTCACTCAGCATCAGTTCATGTAAGTCTCGCCAGTCCTCTCTGTATTCATCCTGCTGGTCGTTCCTTACAGAACAATAATATTCCATAACGTTCATATACCACAATTTACTCAACCATTCTCCAATTGATGGACATCCTTTCATTTTCCAGCTTCTAGCCACTACAAACAGGGCTGCCACAAACATTTTGGCACATACAGGTCCCTTTCCTTTCTTTAGTATCTCTTTGGGGTATAAGCCCAATAGAAACACTGCTGGATCAAAGCTAACCCTGTTCCTTGTGGCATCTCTCCTACACCAGTGTCCTGGAGGTTATCGCACTTCCTTCTCCCAATCAAAGCCTGCTTTGGGGAAAGATACTGATATCATTTATTAATTACAATATAAATGTGAAAAACTCCCTCTCCTTGGAGAGCTTAAATTCTATTCTTAAGTATGAATGTAGACCACTGAGTTCCCATGGAATAGGGAATGGGTATATTTTCCATCCTTTATTTCTAAATGCATAATCAAAGGATTATAGATAAAGAATAGGAAATGATTTTACAGGTCACCTAGTTTTAAATTCTTCATCAACAGATGAGGAAACTGAGACCCAGACCATTGAAGTGACTATGTTCACACATGTAGTAATTTAGCAGAGTTGGATTTGAACTGTATCCTATGATTTCAAGTTCACCGCTTTTTCCACTGTTATCACACTACTTTTTACTCCTTGGTAAAAGAATGGCAAACAGGCAAGCAAAGTATTTGGTGTTGTTACTTTATTTGACTACTACTACATCCACACTGGGAGTTCTTAGCCTTTTTTATTTCGTGGACCCAGATGGTGGTCTAGTGAAGCCCATGAACCCTTTGTCAAAATAATGCTTTTAAATTCATAAAACATATAGGATTACAAAGTAAAACAGTAACACTGAAATATAGTTATCAAAATATTTTAAAAACATGTTTGCTCAGCAATATTGTAAGATGATCAGCTGTGAATGACAGCTAATCTCAGCAATACAATGATCCAAGACAATTCTCAAGGCCTTTTGATGAAAGGTACTGCCCATCTGCAGACTGGGAGCCCAAATGTAGATGGAAGACACGTTTTCTTTACTTTTTTTATTTTTCTTGGATTTTATTGTCAGTTTTCTTTCACAACATGACTTACATGAAAATGTATTTCATATGACTACACATCTATAACCTATATCCAATTGCTTACTGTCCTAATGGGAAGGGGAAAGAAAGAGAATCTGGAACTCAAAAATTGAAGAAAGAACATTAAAATTGTTTTTATATGTAATTTGGAGGAAAATAAAATATTAAAAATAAACAATTTTACCAACCCCAAGTTAATAATCTTTGATCAAAACTATAGTAAGTCCTGATAAGTAGTATTTTGGCCAAGGGAGACTTCAAATCATTACAGCCTAGTCACTGAAAATATTGCCTGGCAATTAGTTCCTTAGTAGAATTATGTGTTTTCACTAATAGAGACCCATACTGCATTTTAGGAATGCTCAGATGGCACCATGGAGCTGTTTCAATAGGCTGCTATGAGGAAATGAACCTGGCCAGAGTTTCGGCCTGAGATGGGCCTCTTCAGTAACAGCACACACTCATTCATCTCTCATTATATTTTTGGAATCTGCTTGCAAAATTGTCCTACACTGCAAAGATGTATTTGGTTATATCTGTAACACTCTGAAAAGGACCCCTCTAAAATCTTCACACAATGCTGTCTCCTTTCCTTAATACCAAGCTCCCCCAAGAATATCATGTCACCTTTTCTCAGTTCCTTCCTCTGCAAGCAAGATGCCCTGATTTGTCACAATGAATAAAACAATATAGGCTAGAGCCTCAGTATGACACTACCTGCTATGGAACAGATTTCCCGGAAGAGCAGAGCAGAATGCTGGCCCCAGGCCAGGGATGTTGTTACCAGAACTACCTGTAGGAAGCCTAGGAGGCAGGTGTTGCCTACAACTGTTGGCCTTGCAGCAGCCAGGACAGGGTATCTGAGTGCCTTAGGCCTTCCCTGGAACACATGTGCCCCAACTTATCACAAAACAAACACCCTTACTGCCATAAAGAGTGCGATTTCCTGGCATTGAAAGTAAGTGCATTTATACAAAGCAACAATGAAAAGGGTCCCTTAATATAGGTTATTATGGGTAGATAATTTCCTTGCCTACCCTATAGTCCTAGATAGTTCTGACAACTAAAATACACATACATACACACATGTTCTGACAACTAATTACACACACACACACATACACAATACATGTATATATGGAGAGAGAGAATGAAAGAGAAGGGGGAAGGAAGGAGGGGGAGGAGAAAGAGAGAGAGAGAGAGAGAGAGAGAGAGAGAGAGAGAGAGAGAGAGAGAGAGAGAGAGAGAGAGAGATCAATAGATTTATGGCTGGCTGGAGGAGAGATCATCTAGTTCAGAGATCCTTTTTTTGGGGTCATGGATATCCCTTCTCCCCCCTCTGCCCCACCCCATCCTCTTCTCAGAATAATGTTTTTAATTGCATAAGATAAAATACATAGGATTACAAAAGTAACCAATTATAGTGAAATACAGATATCAAAATATTTTTTAAAAGCAAGTTCACCATCACAAGATAAGAATCTCTCATCTAGCCCAATCCACTCATTTTACAGCTGTGTAATAATAATAATAATAATAATAATAATAATAATAATAATAGCTAGCATTTATATAATACCTACTTGTGCCGAACACTATGATAAGTATTTTACAAATGTTATCTCATTTGGTCCTTACAGCAATTCTGGGAGGTAGGTGCTGTTGTTATTTCCATTTTACAGTTGAAAAACTGAGGCAAGCAGAGGTTAAATGAATCGATCCAAGACAGTCAACTAATATCTGAGGCCAAATTTGAACTCAAGACTTCCCATTTCCAGATCCAACACTCTATCCACTGTACCATCTACCTGACCCTGGAAAACTCAGTCCGGAGACTTTAAAAAATTTATCTAATCCTTTGACTCTAATTCAGATATTTTTTTCTCTTATATCGCCTCATGACCTCCAGTAAATGAATCAGCAAGATTTCATGTCATGGTGGTAATCACCGATGTTGTGACTGGTAGTATTGTTTAAATTAGTGAAATTAAAGTGATGCAGTCTTAAATAGTTGATTTCTCCAAGAAGTTCTCATCATCATCATCATCATTATTTTGGTGGGGAAGGAAAGGAAGACACTAGGCTCACGGAAAAACAAAAAAGATCGCCATGTGGCTTTGTTATCTGGGTAACATCTGCCTGGCCCAGGCAACTGTGATGCCTTTTTAATATCATCTTGCTCACTGTATATCCAGAGCACAGCTTCATCTTGTATTAAATAAATGCTTTAATAGGATTCAAGTTTGATTAGTGGAAACAGGAGGCAGAGTGGTGAAGCTTCAGCTTTGCACATATAGTCTCAGCCACTGTTGACAAACACCTGGTATTCATTATTATATCAGTCAGTCAACTAGCAGTGATTAAGTACCCGTTATGTATCAGGCATTGGGTTAAGTATTGGGGATAAATAAAGGCAAAAAAAAAAGTCCCTGTTCTCAAGAAACTCACTCTAAAGGGGAAGAAAACATGCAACCAACTAAATACAAACAAGATATATTCAGGATAAATTCTAAATAATTTTACATCTAAGGTCCTTGTCTCTACAACATTTACATAGAGTCATCGGCACCAGACCTCCCACTCTGTCCCAGGGATTTTCTATAGTAAGAATCAGCTGGACTAGCCACAGCAACAGCTGTCAGCAGTCCAAAAGTATAGAAAGAGTAGAAAGCATGAAGTGAGAGGAAGAAAAGGAATAGCAAGAAGAGGGAAGATAGGGAAGAGAAAAAAGGAAAAGGCAAAAGAATGAAAAGAAAAAAGAAAAAAAGGTACATGTAATAGGATTGAAACTAACTAACTCCTCACATTTGCACAGTACCTTGTGATTTTGATGCAGTGGAAAGAGCAGTGGGTTTAGAGGGTATGGGTTCAAATTCAGATTGTCACTGCAGGCCAAACTCTTTCTCCAGATTTGTACACAGTCATCAAGGTGAAACCCGAATTCCAACTTGGACATCTTAATGACAAATTCAGTTATCTTTCCATTATCCTCTGCTACCAACATTATGGTAGGCACTTTCCAAAATATTAACCCAAATTATGGGTTATGCCCATAAAGCCTTATTTTTTACTTCTCCCCAATGTACCATCCCCCCAAATATACCACAAACATTACTACCTGGGTTCATACTTATACACCCTGTCCATAATGCCTTCCCTTCTCCTCCTTCCTGACTCTAAACCCCATCATTCTTCAAGCCCCAGCTTGGATCCAAGAAGCTTTCCATAAATTCCCCAGCTCAGAATGATATCTCCATTTTTTGTATTTCAATATAATCTACTCTAATTTCCTAGTTCATAATTGACTATATAGTGCACTTATTGTTTTTCTCTAACCAAATGCAAATTATGACATTTCTGAGGTACCACTTCACATCTCTCAGATTGGCTAAGATGATAGGAAAAGATAATAATAAATGTTGGAAGGGATTGGAAAAATTGGGACATTGATGCATTGCTGGTGGAAATGTGAAATGATCCAATCATTCTGAAGAGTAATTTGGAACTATGCTCAAAAGGCTATCAAACTGTGCATACCCTTTGATCCAGCAGTGCTACCACTGGGTCTGTATCCCAAAGTAATCATAAAAAAGGGAAAAGGACCCACATGTGCAAGAATATTTGTGGCAGCTCTTTTTGTAGTGTCAAGAAACTGGAAACCGAGTGGATGCTCAACAATTGGAGAATGGCTGAATAAGTTAGGATATATGAATGTTATGGAACCTTATTGTTCTATAAGAAATGACCAGCAGGATGAATACAGAGAGGCCTGGAGAGACTTACATGAACTGATGCTAAGTGAAGTGAACAGAACCAAAAGTATATTGTACATAGTAACTACAAGATTATGTGATGATCAACTTTGATGGACTTAACTCTTCTCAACAACATGGTGATTGAAGGCAATTCCAGTAGAATTGGGATGGAAACCATCTGAATCCAGAGAGAGAAAACTATGGAGACTAATTGTGGATTTAAGCATAATATTTTCACCTTTTTGTTATTTGGGTTTTTTCCCTTGTGTTTTTTTTTTTTTCCTTTTTGATCTGATTTTTCTTGTACAACATTACAAATATGGAAATATATTTAAAAGAATTGCAGATATGTAACCTATATCAGATTGCTTGTTGTCTTGGGTGGGGGGAGGTAAGTGAGGGAGGAAGAAAAATTTGGGACACAAAGTTTTACAAAATATTGAAAATTATCTTTACATGTATTTGGAAAAATAAAATACTATTTAATAAAGTATTTTTCTCAAACAGTTTGTGGGACTGAGTCCCATTCTTCCTTTCAGGGCAAATTCCTGGTCCTCAGTTCCTCATCCATTAAAAGAAAGGGTTGGGATTAGGTAACCTCTGAAGTCCTTTCCAGCTCTGAACTGGGATCCTGTAATCCATGGGAAGGTGCCCCCACTATCCTCATGGGATCTAAGCTATGAAGTATGTATCTATGATTTTCAAATCAAGATTTTTGGATTATAACAAACATACTATTGGCTTCTTTAGGAATCTATGGAAAAACTATACCAAAGATTCAGACCTGAGCCTGTGGTCCTATCCTGGAATTCACCAGATCCTGTCTTACGCATTCCTAAATGCCATCATTCTATCCAATGCATCCCAACCCTTTCCAGTCTTTCATACTTCTGTGTGACTTGGTTGAAAGGTGTGTGTGCCATTCAAAGAGAGAGAGAGGAACATTACTCCTTTATCTCCAGGTTTCTCTCTATACATGTTAACTACAGTCAAGTACAACATAAGCATAAAAGATCCTTTCCTACAGCCATCATCCTTCTCCTCTCCACCACAGTCAGCCTAACCTTAATCTAGCCTCCCACAAAGGGAATGGGCAAACTGCCCACGTAATATGATGTGAGTCCAGTCTGGAAGACTGTTCCTACCCTAAATTATTTTCAACAGTTTAATACCTCCCACTTCTTAAAATTCCAACATCAGAATTTCTGATTTAATAAGTCTTATCTTTTAAAATACAAATGTCCCTGGAAGGGTTAAAGTAGAACTCTCAGTCCATATCTAGCCAGGAGATTCAGACTGTTTTCTTCTTAACACCTACCTGAGATCTATGGCACTGAAAGAAAGAATGGGAGATTTGATCTGAGGGTGGGGAAATTTTGGAGTTTGGCACATCTCTGGGAAAACAAGCTCGAGAACTGGGTTGGAAGGATTTTTCTCTCCTAATGCTTAGGGCAGCAGGAACACATGGAATACCTGGGGGTGGGTATGGGAAGGGGTGTTTGATATAAAGTTCCAGGAGATAGCATGAATATTGGAGAAGAAGGTAGGAAGGAACTAAAAATAAAATCATTAACTTTTTGATTTCATGGCATTTCATCAGTATTGTTAAGATCCAAAACTGACAAAGAGAAAAGGGAATGTGAAACACAAACACTTGGCAATGGCTTGGGATCTCTTTAAGGTGTCCAGGCATTCTGGTTGGGACACAGGCTTCAGAAAATAGGGATTCCAGAGCATGGATGATTTTTAGGATACACACAAATGGATACATGCAGCTCCTGCCACTTCCAGGGGTTAAAACAATTCTTAAGAAAAGACAGTAACATACAAAATACTGCTCCAAACTTGTTTCTTTAAAAGCTGCCAAATGAGAAGGAATCATTGACAAGCCCAAAGCAAATCAAGCCCACTCCCTTTTATTTGCAACCTCTACCCTTCTAGAATTTCACCTCTTCTGCAGGCCCAGGCCACTGAGGCATTCATTCCTATTCAATTGGACTTTCACTGTTCTTCCTTTAAAAAAAATTTTTTTTTCAATGCAAACTATAGCAGCAGCTCTAATATAATCAGTGCCTATTCACTGGGAAATGAAAGGTGCTAAGTTCATTTGAGGCCCTGCCTCCTGTTTCATCACCTGGCTTTTCTCTTGTTGGAAGGCAGAAATGCAACCCTTCCCCTCACCCCACCCCACTTTTTCCCTCCAATAGCTTTAATAAACTATTATTTCAGTCTTCAAAACACAGCTGTATTGTGAATTGTCCAGCAAGTATTATGGGAAGCAGCCAAAGGACTGGAGAGCTGGGAGCTGGTCTCTGAATTAAGCCCTACCTTTCCCACTCCTCCACCCTTCTCCAGGCACCAGGTGGAAGCTAAAGAGGGAAAGGGGCAGGAGGGAAAGACTAAGACCCACTGCAACAGCAAGAACCACATTGAAAAACCAACAATGGGCCTGGCATTGAGAAGGTGGAATTACTGAAAGGGCTGGCCTTCCAAACTGACGCTGCCTCTGGGGTATAATTTTAGGGATCCAGGGAAGAGTCCCTTTATAAGATCATAGATTTTGAAATGGAAGGAGAAAACCACCAAGGTCCTCCACTCCCTCTCCCCCAATCCCAAAACAAAAAACAAACCAGAAAACAAAACAAACCCTTCCCTGTTTAGCTCCCTCATTACTAAAATTTCAACCCTAGAGATACAGTCTTTGGGCCTCCGGGCTTGTCTCACTATAATTTCCCCCTCTCTCTCCCCCATATTATCCCAGGAATCCTTCATTATTCTTGTATAGAGGCAGGATAGCATGGATAGAGGAAAGGGAAAATTGGAGTAGGAGTACCTGCAATTTAGTCCTAACACTTAGTTTCTGTTCCTTTTTCTGTAAAATGGATGTAATACTTCACAGAATCACAAAAGCTAACAGGTGGAAGCAAGCTCAGGGACTGACATACCTGAATAAGAATTCTGTGTTATAACATCTAGAACAAAGAATTGCTCTTCCTTTTCTTGAAGACCTTTAGTGAGGGGGACCCCAATTCCCTCCTAACTAAGTCAATCATCCATTTTGGACCATCTCCAAATATTAGAACTGTAAGATAGAATCAAAAGAGCTAAGAACTTAGTATCAGAAGAAACGGGCCTGCTGTCACCTGGAAAATGAGATTAATACATATGCTGCCTATCCAACAAGGTTCTTATGCATAATGCCTGGAACATAGTAGGGGTTTGATAAATGTTTATTGATTAGAGGAGAAAATATTTTTAAAGAACTATTTAATTATAAGGTATTATTGTATAAGAAATTATGAGAAATGTAGTGGAAATTATGGCTTTAGAAAAACATGGGAAATTTTGGAATACAAGGTTTTACAAGAATGAATATTGAAAACTTTCTTTGCATATATTTTGAAAATAAAAGGCTATTATTTTTAAAAAAGAAAGAAAACATGGATAGATTTGCACAAAATAATGAAGAGAAAAATAAGGACCAAGTGGGCATTGTATACAGCAACACCAATATTGTTTTAAGAATAACATTGAGTGACTAAGTCACTCAATCATAAGTACTCAAAGTAACTAAAAAAGACAAATAAAAGGAGATGCTACCTGTATCTAAAAAAGAACTGATAAATATAAGAGTATGTATAGAATAATTTTACAATATATATGTGCATATGTATGTATGTGTGTGACTAAAGATAAGACACAAACATACAAATATCTTTATCTAGACACATTCATATTTGTGTCTAATAGGCATATCTAGGGTCAGGGGAGGGAAGAAAAAAGGAAAAAAGAAATTTATATAACTTTATTATATATTTAAAAGGAGTAGCAAGTTGTAGATAACATATTTGCAATTTCATGTGCAGTCATTTTTTTTATTCTACTATGCTATGAAAATATTTATTTTATTTCATAACTTAAAAATAAAATAAAATTTTAAAAAGATGTTATATGTGCTATGGTGGAAAGTGAGCTGAACTGAGAGACAAGAAAGACTTAGTTCAAATATCATTTCTGGTATTTACTATCTTTTTTGATTATGGTCCCTTAACCTTGAGTCTTAGCTTCTTCATCTGTAAAATGGGGATAATAATATTCCCTCCCTACCTTTCAGTGTTACTGTAAAATAAAAATGAAGTAATGTAAAAATGCCACATATGTTTCATTTATTGTTATTATTAGGGAATTTTTCAAGTCTAAATCTGTCTCTTTGCAAGTTTCTACCTAATGCTTCTAGCTCTTCCCTGTATGACTATACATTATAAATCAAATCCACCTTTGAAGTGATGGCTTTTCCAATACCTGAAGGAAGTTATAACATTCTCTTCCAAGTATTTTCTCTGGGACAAAACATCCCCAGTTGCTTCTATTGACTGCCATGTGGCCTGACTTCAAGGTCCTTCACAATCCCAGTTGCCTTCCTTTGAATGTTTTTTAGTTTGTTAATGTATTTCCCAGAACTTTCAAGGAAAGTTCTTGGGACACCATGGTTACGCAAACGTGAGCCCAAGGATCCTGTGTCATGCTATAACCTTGCACGTTCTAATAAATCTTAACAGGGTATAAATTTGATTCTGCACTCTATAAAATCTAGAAAGCAAATAGACTTTTCATGTGATCTCAAGATGTGGGGGAGATGATAATATAGTTGGAGGGATCCAAAATTGGGCAGCTAGGTAGCACAATGGATAGAACACCAAGCCTGGAGTCAAGATTTATCTTCCTGAATTCAAATCTGGTCTCAGTTACTTACTATGTGACCCTAAGCAAGCTATTTGACTCCATTTGCCTTAGTTTCCTGATCTGTAAAATGAACTGAGAAGAAAATGGCAAAGCACTTCAGTGTCTTTGCCGAGAAAACCCCAATTGGATCATGAAGAAGAGGCAGATATGATTGAAAGACCACAGAATTGGATCACATTTAAGGAGACCACATTTAAGCACATCATTGAAAGTGGACACTAACAAGCTGGAGAAGAGGGGAATCAGGATGGAGAAAAGCCCCAAGACTGTGCCTTGTCATATGAGGATCAACTGAAGGTTCTGGGAATAATTTCCCTGGAGCAAAGAAGACTAGGGTGGCTGGGTGAGAAATATGCTAGCTGTCTTCACACATTTTAAAGGCTGCCATTTAAAAGAGAAACTTGATCCAAGAAGGAAGCCTGAAGAACAATGGAAAGACGTTTCAAAGAAGCAGATTTAGGCTTATGTCAATAGATTTAGAGGTGGGAAGGGGTCTAAGAAGTGATAGGATCACAGAGGCAGAGCTACAAGGATACTCAGAGGCTCCTAATCCAAACTTCTCATTTTATTGAGATCAAGGGAGGCAACAATTCATTCAAAGCTACACAGATAGTGTGGGAGAGGGAAGTAGAGAAATGGAATTTGAACTAGAATCTCTGATTCCAGCGTCAGCATTCTTTCTACCACACCATATTTTAACTCCTTTATTTTATAGAGGAAACTGAGACTTAAAGATCTCAAGTGATTTTCCCATTGACCCAGGTTTTATGACTCCAAATCCAGTGTTCTCTCCCCTTCTTTTGGCAATTGTTACTGTTGCTACTAAGCATTTCAGTCCTGTCCAAGTCTTCATGACTCCATTTGGGGTTTTCTTGGCAAAAAATACTGGGGTTGTTTCCCTTTTCCTTCTCCAGCTCATTTACAGATCAGGAAACTGAGGCAAACGGGGTTAAGTGACTTGCTCTGGGTCATACTACTAGTAAGTGTCTGAACTGATTTCCTGACTCCAGGCTCTGATTTTATTCACACCACCACCTAGCTTTCTCTTTTAGCAATCAAAGCTGTCCAAAAGTCCAGAATTGAGTTGTCTGAGGAGGTAGAAAGTGGTTTCTCCCCTCAATATCTCAAATAAAGGCCAGATAGACACTCTGTTAGAGATGTGGTGAAAGGGATTCTTGTTCACATACAATCTGACAGTTTCTGAAGTTTCTTTTTAAAAACTGATATTCTGTAATGCTGCTGCTGTTGTTGTTTTAAAGACCCCATAGCTAACATTTATATAATGCTTACTATGTATCAGGCACTATGCTAAGCACATTACAAATATTTCATTTAAAGAAGTATAACATTTGAGGAGTGAAAAATGGTCATTTTAGCAAGCTGCAACTCTGTACAGATCTCAGGATAACTACAAATTTAGGTAAATTCCTTAAAATGAACTTTCCATGACATGGTCTTCTTTCTTCAAAGTTTAAATGCTTATTTCCAAGTAACTTCCTTGACCCACCACCCTATTCCTCCCATTTATCACCAATCTTTGTTTAATTGGGGTCTGGCTAACTAGAGCTTTTTCTGGGCTAGATTCAAAGCTTTGCTTTGTTCTATAGCTTCAGGCCCTAGGATGTGGTGGAGGGTAGAGCTGGAAGGGCAAAATCTCCATAGAAAACCTAATAACATCATCTTTCCAAAATTTTCTCCTATCAATTCATCAAAAACCTGGACAAATCAGTCAATATCAACACCACTTACTTCAGAAGTAATCCTATCAGGACCATCATCTTGGAACTGGTTGACAAAAGCTTGCCAGAGCAATCAAGAGATCCTAGTCTATCCAAATTATCTTACAAAGCAATAACTTGAGCAAGAAAGAGAAGGAGTGAAGAAAGGGAGAGAAAAAAATGAGAGTGAGGTAGGAAGGAGAGAAAGAAAAGAGGGAGATGGAAAGGGGAAAGACACACACAGAGAGACAGAGACACACACACAGAGAAAGACAAAGAGAGAAACTTTCACAGAGACAGAGAAATATAGAGACAAAGAGAGTTAGAAAGAGATAGAGAAAGGAGACAGATAGAGACAAAAGAGAGACAAAAGAGTCAGAGAGAGAGAGAGGAGAGAGACAGAGACACAGAGAAAGAAACCCTAGAAACAAAAGAGAGGCAGAGCAATAGATAGAGAGGAAAGAGAGAGAAACACACACATATAAAGAAAGAGACACACAGAGAGAGACAGAGACAAAGACAGAGATGAACAGAGACAGAGAGAAAGGGAGGGAGACATTGATAGAGAAAGAGAGGAGAGAGACAGAGAAAGAAAGAGACAGATCGAAAGAAGAGAGAGACAGCTAGAGAGACACAGAGAGAAAGAGACAGAGAGACAGAGACACAAAGAGAGATATATAGAGAAAAAAAGAGAGCAGAGTGACAGAGACAGAGACAGAGACAGAGAAGAGAAACTCAAAGTCAGAGAATCTGGTTAGCATCCTGACTCAGTTGTTTACTAATGTGACTTTGGGGAAGTCACTTTACCTATTTTACAAATTCTTCAATTACCAAAAGAAGGGCTTGGACTCAATGATCTCTAAGGCCTATTCCAGTGTTAAAAACCAGTGTTCCCATGAGCATCTACATCAGAATTGTCTTAAAGGAAATTGTTTAGAGAAGTCTTATTTATTTTTGGATCTGATTTGCATTTAACTTGCCTAGGTCAATGTCAACTACATAAAGGCTGTCAAAAAAGATTTTCAAGGTAAAATCTCAATATTCTTCCAACTCTAATACCTCATGATGACTTGTAGGTGACCCTGGTTTCTTGAAGGCCATGCTCTGGAATGTCCAGTCTATCTTTGATTACTTGCCCCTTGACAGATTGTGTGCTTGTCATCCTAAGACCAGACAAATGAAGGTCCAGGGAGCCCCTCACTAGAAGGCAGAGCACAGTGTCAAATTGTTTTTGGCCACAGGGATATTTTCTAAGGTGAGGAAAAATTTTGATACATCAATAGAACTAACATCTATTCTGAAGACATAAATTCTTTAAGTATTCTTCCAAGGTCTCACATTTACCCAAATATTCACCACAGGGCTATTAATAATAATAATAATAATAATAAATAATGTCCCATTGACTGACCAGTAGCTAAATGAATTATTGTATATGGATATAATAGAATATTACTATGCCTAAAGGATGATAAATATGAGGAATTCAAACAAATCTGGGGGAAAAAAACTGTGTGATTCATTACAGAGTGAAGAAGGCAGAACCAAAAGAACAATATGCACATGAGTGTAAACGTGTAAATTAAGAGGACAATAAAAGGCATCAAGGACAGGGAGATACAGGAGGTGGATCACTGATCATAGATCATTAGGAAGAGCTGGGTTCAAATCCTGTTTCAGTCATGTGTGATGATGGACACAATCTCTCTGGGCCTTATCTGTAAAATGATTTCCCTAATCTGTAAAATCTGGACTAGATGATCTTTAACCTCTCTTCTGGCTTCAAATGCTGCATTATATGATTCTAACAAAACTCATGTTAAACTTAAAGGACAATGTTGGTTTCAAAATACTAAAGTTAAATTTAGCACACATCTCTTCTGTTGAAAAGAATGGTTAAATATAAAAGTAGAAAGAGATGTGAATTGTGAACCTAATCTACATTAGATCATCTTGCTTAACTTTTTTATGGGAAGATGCTATTGGAAAGGATGCATTTCTTGGGAAGTGACTGATGTGTTGAAATAAAAGGGACAAATTAATCTTTAGCAAAGGAAGATCATCACTCTCTAATGAAATGGGACGGAAATGGGATTCTAAGCAGACAAATGCCCTGATCAGTGAATATAATTTTATTTTTTTCAACAAACATCATTAAGAGGTATGTTTTAGAGATACAGAATTTTTTTAAGACAATTTCTCAAAATTTACTCTAAGTGACAAAAATTGGAGTGAGAAGGAAAACAAAAAGATAAAAACTTCCAGAGAGAAAAGAGGGACTAAAAAGAAGAGTTCAAAACTAAGTGCTTTGGGAAAATATGAAGAGGGAGAGATTACTTTGTACGGAAGGAGATCAGAGAGGGCCAATATCTTCAACACCTAGAGAAAGAAGCCCCAGCATTGTTTCATAGGAAAAACCCAAAACTTGGTCATAAATAAATGAGAAGAATGTATCTTGGAAAGGATGAAATTTGTCCCAATTTAATTCCACAGATACATATTAGACTGAAGAACACTGTACAAGAGGTTGAAGGAGACAAAACTTTATTAATAGCTACAGCCATTGTCTTCATTGAGTTTACAGTCTCCTTTTTCCTAAACTCTCTTTTTCTGTCGAGGACACCGCAATCTTTCTTATCTTTGGCATTTGAAGTCTGTTGTCCATACTCAGAATGTGCCCCTCCTCACTTCTGCCATATAGAATTCTAGTTTCCTTCAAAATCCTCAGGTAGCACCTCCAAAAGCAAGCATAATTATCTTTTTTTGCATCATAGGCCCCTTTGGCAGTTTGATTCTCAGAATAATTTTTTTTAATAATAGATTTTTATTTTCAAAGTACATGCAAAGATAGTTTTCAACATTCACCCTTGCAAAACCTTATGTTCCAAATTTTTCTCCCTCCTTCTCTTCCTTCCACCCTCTTCTTTAGACAGTAAGTAATCTAATATAGGTTAGATGTATGCAATTCTTCTAAACATATTTCTACATTTATCATACTGCATAAGAAAAATCAGATCAAAAAGGAAAAAGATGAGAAAGGGAAAAAAAGCAAGCAAACAATATCGAAAAAGGCTAAAATCCTATGTTGTGATCTATATTCAGTCCCCATTGTTCTATTTCTGGATGCAGATGGCTCTCTCCATCACAAGTCTATTGGAACTGGCCTGAATCACCTCATTGTTGAAAAGAGCCCGTCCATCAGAGTTGGTCATCACATAATCTTGTTTTCTTGGTTCTATTCACTTCACTTAGTGTCAATTCATGTAAGTCCCTCCAGACCTTTCTGAAATCATCCTGCTGATCATTTCTTATAAAACAATAATATTCCATTGCATTCATATCCATAACTTATTCAGTCACTCCCCTTTTGATGGGCATCCACTCATCAGAATAAAATTCATAAATGCTTAAATAAAATATACAGGATTACAAAGGAAACAAATTATACTGAAATATAGGCATCAAAGTACATATTTTAAAAGTTCACAGATTCCAGATTAAGAACCCTAAACTTACAAGATGACCATACTAATCACTCTTTTTCTCCTAAAAACCAGTGTTGTTCTTCTAAAAAACTTTTTGTTTGTTTTCCTTCAATATAAAGTAGAGATTCTGTTGGGAAAAAAATGTTAAAACTACGTGTCATATGAAGTCAGAAGAAAATAAGAATCAAGGAAGTCTTCATGGTGAAAGTAGGATTTGAGGGGTCCATTAAGTATAAGTAAGATTTTATAGGTAAAGAGATGGAAGGAAGGAAGACATTACAGGTTCCCACAAAGACAGTGTGAGAAAAATCAGAGATGGGAAAATGCGATTTAACTGGATTGTCAAATACATGGCTGAAAAGTTAGGGTAGCACTACATTGTGGAAGGCCTTTAAAGGACAAAAGATCGACTCATTCTGTGGGTGAAGAAGTGAGAAGTGATGACCAGGCCTATGCAAAAGGAAGATTGATTTGGCAGTGCTATCAAGGAAGGGTTGGAAAAGAGAGATTGAAGATGGAAAACTTGGTTAGAAGACTGCTGCAATAGTCTAAGTCCATGGTAATGAACTAGAGTTCAAAGAAGAAGGGATGAATAGAGAGTAGGAGACAGATTTGAAAGGTTGTTTAAAAAAAAATTTTTTTTTGAGGCAGCAACCAATTGATCAACCCTTTTCCTCTTGTGCAATGAAGGCACAGTGCAGTGGAGACATTTGGAGACATAGTCAAACATAGGTTTGAATCCTGGCCCCATCATCTGTGTAATCTTTTAGAATCATATAAATTCTCAGTGTATAAATTTTCACATTTGAAAATGAGCTTAATGAGTTCATTCTCATAAGCATTTATTAATTTAAGTTTATTTTATTTAATTATTAACATAATTAATTTAATAATTATTATTAAGCACAAAAAGTACTAGTCAGGTTTCAGGAATAAGAAGACAAGCAAAATAATTCCTGATCTGCTTAATTTTCTACTGGAGAGATAAAATATGTAAATACACACATATACTCAATAATTTGAGATGGGAAAAAACACTAAGATGTAGGGGGATTCCATAAGAGGTGACTCATAAGTTGAGCCTTGAATGAAACTAAAGTGTCTAAAAGATAGAGCTGAGGAAGGAGTTCATTCAACAGTTTTGGAAGATGTAAATAAGGCAGCCTGGACAAGGGTTGAGAAATGAGAGATGCAATTTCAAATTTGGGAACAACAAATAGGTTAGTTTGACTTGAACCTAAAATACATTCAGGAAAATAAAATGAATTGAGCATAGAAAGGAAGACTGGAGCTGGTAAGGTCCCATTCAGCCTTAAATTTTATGATCTTTTAATACCAAAGTTTCAAATATGGGCTAAATGAGTGAGTGGTGGTGCCATAGAACAAAAAAATTAAATTCAAGTGGAGCAGGTTTAAGGGGAATGATAATAAGCTTAGCTTGTGGCATATTGAATTTTAGAAGCTGGTAGAATATCCTGTTGGAAGTATTCTGTGGAGATGTAGATTTGGAGCTCTGGAGCAAAATCAGGGCTAGAGATCTAGATTTGGGAGATATATATAATTACATGATAAGTGAAGCATGTTTTCTTTTTTATGAACTATAGGAGAACATTAGGAAAGGGATAAAGAGCAAGACTTCAGAAAAAAGAGAAAGGGGCAATTAAAAAAGGATTGCAGATGAAATTCTACAATGGAGAAAAGCAAAATTCATTTTATAATCTAGTTTAGGAATAAAGCATCCATCCACTAAAAATGAATGCTCCTTTTAATTATTTGTTTATTATTAGTTAAATTAGGCCTAAATAACTTGGCAATAGTATTTTTTTTTTATCAAATAGTATCCTACAAGAATTAAATTTGAATCCGCCCTCAGACACTTTACTGGCCATAGAGTCCTGGGCAAGTTGCCTTATTTCTCTATATTTGAGTTTCCTCATCGGTAAAGTGGGGACAATAATATTGCAGGATTACTGTAAAGCTCTTTTATTTTTGTTATTCTTTCCTTTTCCTTTATATTTTTCTCACTTCTGCCACGCCATGAGAAAGCTAAAAAAAATCAAGGAAAAAAAAAAAACCTGAAAATGCACATATACAGATGTATACAACTCCATGGAAGTTAGTATGAGGCAAGCAGTTTCAGAAAGGAAAAACACAATCTCTGACTAATATGAAGGAGACTCCAAATTGCTTTTGGCAGAAATCTCTCAACCCCAGATTCCCCTCCCTCTATTCATCCCTGCAGTTCCCAGCTAAAAGAAAATAAACTGTACAGCTATCTCACTGGCCCAACCTGTACTATTGGGTGACTGAGTGAGGACTGAACAAACAAACAGTGGTGTACAATTATACACCTGTGTAATTAGTGTAAATACCAACAAAGATCCTAGTGAGGACCACCTTTATCTCTATGATCATCTGAATTTTTTAAAGCACCTCCTTTTTCCTGACATTACTTAATTTAAATGAGGTATAATATGATCTCCTGATCTTAAACACAGGAGATTTTTTAAAAATTGTCTTCCTAATCCTAGTCTGTTGATGGCCCAGGTGAAGGAAAACTCACCAGCTTGACTTGATATGACATTCACCTTCTCAAGAAAAGATTTATTGAGACACGTTTCTCAAGAAAAAAAATAAAAGGGTGGCTAATTTTAGAGGCAGTTATCTTAAACCTATTATGCTGCTGAAGACAGAAAGAGAATTACATAGCCCAAATGGCCCTGAATATTTATTGCTGCTCTGCATGTCTTTTTAAAAAATCAGCTTAACATCATTTTACTTGAACAGATAGGTATAAAGGGCCAACTAAAACAGAGAGAGGCTAAAATGTCAGGATTTGCCTTCTCTTAGCTTTTCCTCAAATGGACTACAATCAGTTAGTCCACCAGGACCGCCAGGCTGTTGTAGGAGGCCATCAGCTATGAACTGTTCTAAGCAGCCTAGTTCATTGGAAATGGAACTTGACTGACAATCAAAAGACCTAGGTTCTTGGTCTATATTTCAGCAGAATGTCTGCTCTCTAATCTCTTCTTCTTCTTCCTCTTTCCTCACATGAACAGACTATACTACAGAATTGCTCTGATTCCTATGGCTCTAAAAGTCAAATGAGTCTAAGAACTTCTGCTGCATTGCCATTATAGCAGATATGGCATGTAATAGGTTACTTTCTTAGTAACTGGTAATATTATTTTGCCAATAATATAAGTTACAAGTTATTTTTGGGGTTCACATAGGGCTCTCCTCTCTAAAATGACCTGTGGATCCATAACTTGGCCAGTGACCTCCTTCTTGCTAGCCACAGTTTGAAGACAAATTAGCAACACAGATAGTATTGTGTGACAGTTCTGGATGAGATACCTCTTCTCCTTTACATCTCATAAGTATTCTCTGGATTTTTGCTCATTTCCAACTCCATTTTACTCAGTGCATTTCCTTCAGGGGGAATAATTTTCTTTTCTTTTCTTTTTCTTTTTTTTGCTGAGGCAGTTGGGGTTAAGTGACTTGCCCAGGATCACACAGTTAGGAAGCATTAAGTGTCAGACAAATTTGAACTCAGGTCCTCCTGACTTCAAAGCTGGTGCTCTATCCATTTCGCCACCTAGCTACCCTGGGAATAATTTTCTACTTCTCTCCCTTCTCAGATCCTAACCATCTTTCAGAGCCCATCTCCAGCCCTCATTTCCAGATCACAGTTTTAGAGCTATAAGGGAACTTAGATTTCATATTGCCCAACCTCCTTATTTTATAGATGAAGAAATTTAGGTTTAGGAAGATTAAATGATTTGCCCAAGATCATATAGATAATAAGCAGCAGAGATGGTAAGCAAACTCAAGTTCACACACACATATATACATATGTATGTGCAACACAAATATACATATATATGACATATATACATATAGATAGAGGAAGGGAGGGAGAGAGAAGGGGGAGAGAAAAAGATGAAAAAGAAGAAGAAGAAGAAGGAGGGAGAGAAAGAGAGAGAGAGAGAGAGAGAGAGAGAGAGAGAGAGAGAGAGAAGAGAGAGAGAGGAGAGGGGGAGAGGAGAGGGGGAGAGAAAGGGGGAGGGAGGAAGTTGAAAGGTTGGATTCAATGATCTCTGTGGTCCTTTCTAGCTCTGAATCAGGTGTTTATGAAATTAGCCAACTTTACCATTAGCTTATTAGCGGTAGTAATAGTTATGTCAATGGCTATCTCTAATGGTATAATATGGTATAATGGAAAGAGCATAGGACTGGAAAGATGGAAACCTAAGTTATTAGATCTGTTTCTACCACTGACTAGCTGGTGCCATCTCAGGCAGTTACTTTAACCCTTTGTGCCCTATCTTTCTCATCTGTAATGTGGGAATAAAAATAGCTATCTTACCCAGGTGATAGATACAAAATCTCTTGGGGGAAAAAATAACACAAGTTCTAGACAAATTCAAAGGATTATTTTAATTGATGTCTCAATAACAAAGTTAATTTCAAACAAAAAAAAAAAACCAATTCAACTTAGTTTACATCTATTGCCATTAAATGAACTTCAAGATGTAACAGGTCATAACAACTGGGGTCCCTTTCAACAGTTTATATCATCCCTATCTTAGACATTATTCCTTTCATCCAGAATGTATAGGGTGAACTGTTCTTCAGATTCTACTTTGAACTATTCCATAAAGGTCTTCCCAGCTTTCTTTATATTCTTCAAAATTATTGATATTAATTATATCACAAAATTCCATTATATTAACCTAGCACAATTTATTCAGTCATTTTCCAGTTGTTAGACATTTAGGTTGCTTCTGGGTTTTTGGAATTGTGAATAATGCTGCTATAAATATTTTTTAATAGATAATTCCTTTTTACTTCTTTTTGACATTTTAAGAGTATGTTCTCAGTAATGAGATTATTTTTGATATTTTCTGCAAATTGTAATGGATTATCATGTATCCAGTTTAGTGTGTGTGTTGCATGTTTTCTCAAAGTTAAAGCAGTTGAAGAAATTTACCCAGGGAAACATTGAGTAAAGGAAATGCTAGGTGCTTTTCTTAGCCATTTTGCCTAGTTTGGATCCTTGGAAAGAGGAGAGAGAGAGAGAGAGAGAGAGAGACTGTTAGGGAAGGAGGACAAGCATATGATATATGGATTTCCTTCTTGACCATACCCAATGAGGTGAGGTTAGTGGGTTCCATAAGCCCCTTGGAGAATTTAAGTTTTCTGATTTACTTGGATGAAAGTTTCACAAGGAGTTGAAGTTGGGGAGGAGGAGGTAGTAAGAGAAACTCGAACTTGGCTTTCTTCCCTCTCCCTCCATAAACGACTCTGACATTTTTACAAGACAAAGAAAAGAATCGGATTATTTCAGCCGATTCTCTTGATTTAGAGGAGTTGTGATAACTCCCTGATTAGCCAGTCAAATATAAATGTATTGAACGCATCCTATCTCACAAAGGCCTTTTTGTACAATAGATGTTAGAAAAAGCAGAACTTCCCTTCCCAAGCCCCCCGCCCCGCCCCATTCCTCCTTCTCCCCATGCAAGTACAGGAATTTACAGTTTAGATGGGGCACAGAAACGCTTTTCTCGAAATAAGGAAAGCATGCCCTCTAAGCAACTTCGTCAACAAGTGCAAAGAATCAGCGAGTACAAGATTCGCTCTGCAAGGCAAAGGAGAGGACCTGGAGCCAAAATCCTGGCTCATTTCCTGCTCCTTGCAAGGACTACGGCTCAGACCCAGAAACAGCATTCTGCTTTCCCCGTAGATTTCAGCCCTCAAGGAATTTCAGATTTACTCCGCTCAAACTTTAGGAAAACAGAAAATGAATTTCAGTCCCGTCTATAGATGGAATAAACACCCAGTTAATCCAACTAGAGGCATCCCAAGGCCGGCATCTCAAGCACTCCAGCCGAGTCACCTATTCCTATAGCCAAGGACAAAATCTTTCGACAGCCACGATTGCATAGATCTCCACACACCCAAACCACAGCAGCGCGAAGACAGAAACCTGTACGGCATCTCCGGGAACGCGACCCTTTGGCTGGCCAGCCTCCCAGTTTCACGAGAGCGAGAGCCCACCCAGTGTCCCCCCCCTCCCTCCGGCTGACTCCAGGGTCACCCCGGGATAGAGTGAGCAAGGAGAACCTCCTAGCTCCACATCCCTGCCTAAACCCCAGAAAGGACACAGGGGAGATAGAGAGATTGCAGCCTCTGCCTTCCCTTTCCCTTGATAATTTCTGACACAGCTCGGGGGCTGCTGCAGGACGTGGGTGGCTTTCCCCGCAACCTGTAGAGTACAGCGGCAACCAACGAAACCCTTCCCCACAGTGCGGACCCAGGCTAGTGTGAAACCCGCAGAACCTTTTAAATAAAGCTTTCAGCGTCCCTTCCAGCTTCCACCCTCGATTCAGATTCGGCAAGAATTGGATACGGCAGTAGCTGGTTAAACTTTCGTATCTGGTAATGAATTGGGTGGTGGTAGGGGGGTGTAGAAAGGGGACTTAAAGTCACCTCGTATGTCCTAGTTAACCTAGTTGTTCTAATAACCTAAAAGGCTTCCCTGCAGTTTCACCACTCCCACCCCACCCACATCCCCAAAAAGAAGATGATAAAGTCTTTCTCTGGAAGGAGTGAATGTCAGAGACCTAGTGGTCTGGGGGGTTGTTGTTATTCCTAATTCACTATTAATTCCCACCTGCCTTTGCGGAGAGGGGGAGGGGGGGCGGCCAGGGGTAAATTGGCGTGCACACGCTCTCTTAAAACCAGCCTAAGGGTTTCAATTCCCTCGTTTTGCTGGTCGGGCAATGAAGAGAGAAGCAGCGGGGATGGGTTCCCATACGAATTCGTGCGAACCCAACGGAGCGAGCTATGTATGACAGAGAGGGCTGCGACAAGATAGACTCCGTAGTCCCGATCTCCCTTTCCCACTTCGTCCCACTCTTCCTCTCCTCTAGGAGAAAAGGATCACTTTATGAAAAGAAAACGCCTGCTCTACCCAGGCGCTATGAATCCTGCCCTGAACCACCAGCACAAACTTTCGCAAACCGTTTTCCTTTTCCCCTCTTTACGCTCTCCCCCAATCGGCTCCCCTTTCCTGACTCCCTCCTCTTAATCCTCCATAAAGATCTGGAGAAAAGATTCCGATGCTAACCCACCTTGCTGTCCCTTCGGTCTCCTCTCTCCAGCCCGGTTCCTATCATAAAAGCCACCAGTGTCGCTTTATAGGAATTAAAGTGGAAAAGTAGCTCATGGGTGCCTGCAGCCGACAGGAGGTTGTCATTGATTTGTGTGAAGCAAGCTAAGCCATTCCAGGAGTGGTTCTGAGAATGCACTCCCACCCCTCCCTCTAAACCAAAAGTATTTGGCAGCCAGCCGCTTGCGTCCACCTGTACTATTAAGCTCTGAGCACCATGTGGGACAAGTACCAATTTTACCAGTAGCTTTTCATGCTTCACTTTATAACAGGCAAATTAAATTCCTTTGAAAGAGAAAGGCAGAAAAGAAAGCTGAGGGTTAGGGTTGTGTTTTTTTTTTTTTTTTTTTTTTTTTTTTTCTTTTTTGCTTCTTCTCCCCTTTCCCCTGGATGTCTCCTTTCCCTTCAACATATCATAAAATGCCTTACACCGTTGATCAGGAATCACGGGTGGCTTGTGTTATTATTACTGTTTTATTCATTTATATGTGTCCTTCATTTTTAAAAGGCGATTTTATTTCCATTTGTCTGAAACATGAGTCTAATAAAATTACTAGAATGATATGTTTTCTCCTTCAAGGACCTGGGCATAACTTAACCAAATTAAATGCAGCCCAGTTGTCACTCACATAGCAAAAGGAGAGGAACACGGAAGGGGAGCACCATAACTACAGTTTTCTTCCAAAAACAATCTAATTGAAGGATTAGGAACATCCCCAGGTGGTGTTATAAGGTGCAAGCCTGAAGAGTTGGCTGCTTTGGAAATCCCGGGGATGCACAGTGACCCCTGAAAACTTTTTTTTATCTTAAGGGCTGAAACTAAAATGCTATTTAGAAACACCTAAAAAGAATAGAACGGCATGAACTCAGAATAGACATTGTGACCTCAATGGGAGTATACCCACCTCTGGGGGCACTTTAGGTTTTATATGTGGAATATAAATGGGTTTATATATGGAATGAAAAACAAAAACAAAAAACTTTACACCTCACCCCAGTGTCAGACCTTTTCTGCCCTTCCCTCCAAGTTTCCTATTCATTGTCAATTGTACCATCATCCTCCAGTCACCCAAACTCATCATTTCACTGATCTTTTGCCCCTCCCTCCCTCTTGATTCCCTCTTCCTTACTTCACTCCTTCCTTCTTCCTTTCCTGAACAAAAATATAATTAGGTGCCAAGTCCTATGAATTCAACTTAATCTCTCTCCACCCCCACCCCCCCACCCCGTTCATTCTTCTGTTTTATAGTAGTTATATTCCCATTTGTACTATAAAATGTAAGTATACACGAAGACCAGCAAACCTTTATATACTTACTGCCTACCTCATGAATTTGAATACTAAAAGGTTTGTTGAATCTGGAGATTGGGCCAAATCACCTTTCAGGGAATGGATGTGGTTCCAATAGCTTCTCCAATGCCAAAATCTAGGGACTGGCATTTTCCACAGACAGACATGGCCTTTTCCACTGTTTTTGACACACCTCAAGTTAAGGAGACCACCTGAGATGCTGGGCATATAGTTTTTTACCCTTTAGGTGTTCTGCTGAACTAGACGGGGAAGCTCTAATCATATAAGTCATGTCCAAACAGAAATAGGAACCTTCAGAACTAAGATGGTTGTGAGAAATAGCCCATGGAAAAGGGCAGGGGCATAAATGATGCTATGGAGTAAGGGGAACAATGTCTCTGACACCACGAAGTTTCCTTCTCTGATCCTCTAGATCATAATTCAGTTCACTAAACATTTACTTTAATCAGCATTTTAACCTCTCTTATTCAGTTATAATATGTTTTATTTTATGTTTACATATGTCCAAGTACATGTTTCTGAGTGTGTTCAGAAAAGGAGTCTGTCAGCCTTTAAATTTCCTCAAAGTCAGATGCAAATCCAACTATATATATATGTGTGTGTATATATGTATGTATGTAAACACACACACACACACATATAAAGATATAATTAAAAGGAAATAGCATGAAGCCAAGGACAAGACTAGTAAGCCCCAAGTATAGAGGGAGGTAAGTGGCTACCTATGTGGTTGTTTATAAATGGCTTCCAGAAGACTTCCCTGCCCAAAAATTCCTCTTCTGCCCAAGAAGGAATAGTGGAAAGAAAGTTCATTGCTGGAGTTGAAAAGCCTTGCTGGGCTTTAATTCCTTAATCTATAAAATGCAGTTCTTAATGTTTTTGTGTGTCTTGGCCCTTTTTAGAATAACAGTTTTAAATAAATAAAATAAAATACATAGGTTTACAAAGGAAACAATACATACAATTATAATATATATTAAACATATTGAAATCATTATCAAAATACATTTTTTAAAACAAACTTGCTGATCCTAAGTGAAGAACCCTACTTAATCAATAAATGCTTATTAAGCACCTACTATGGGCCAGACACAAGCTAAGTATTAGGATAATAAAGAAGGCAAAAGACATTTGAGGAGCTCACAGATGAAGGGGGGAAATAAGATAAAATAACTATGTACAAACAAGCTATATACAAGACAAGTTGGAAATAATTAACACAGGGAAGGCACTAATATTAAAGAAGGAAGTCAGGAAAGACTTCCTTTAGGAGATCCCTTCCAACTTGGACATTTTATATTCTGGGAGCCACAGTACTTTGCTCCAGATTCCCTCTCTAATCTTGCAGAGAAAAATCTTGCACTCATTCTGTTTCCTGATCCTTTAGAGTTTTTGGAGAGAAATCTTCCCTTATTCCTGTGTCACAGTCTAAATTGTAACCCCCTGAACTTGTAGGGACCTTCTTCTACTTTTAACTATTAGTAATTCATTCCTTTGTGTGAAGCAGTGCCCCTTTTCTGTACTCCTATTTATACCTCCTAGTAGATGAGTTATTAACAGCTTATTAGGAATTAGTTCATTAAGGGTTTTCTTCTTCAATGCTTGCGACCTGAACAGTAAAAGTTTTTTTGTCTGAAACAAATTTCACTTATAGGCCCCATGCAAAATCACTCTTTGAAAACCCAATTAAACTTTCCAGTTAATCCCACCAATGAAGCCCAAGAGCAAGCAAAGTTCCCTACAGATTCCTCTAAATCAATCAACTTCTATCAATCACATGAGATAACATTTGTAAAGAACTTAGCTCTACTTTAGTGGCTGGCACATGGTGAGTGCTATATAAATGCTTATTCCCTTCCTCAGTCGAGGAATCAACAACTCTTTTAAAGAGCATTTCTAAATTCCCACCCAGTGCTAACCTCTGTGAGGATGTAAAGCTGTATCTGATGTTATCCTTAACTTCAAAGAGCTTACAATCCATCTAATTGCAGAGACAAACTCATAAAATAACCTGGGAAGTCATTCCTCCCAGACTCAGTTTCCTCATTTATCAAACAAGTGGGGAGGATAGAGTAAATGTTCTCAAAGGTCTCTTCCAGCTCCAAATCCTACACTCCTAAGGCATTCTTATTGGAATCATTATTACAAATTGATATAATTAAGTGGTATATTGTGCCATATGTACAATTAAAAAAATAGGGCAGTATATAATTAAACACTAATTTTGAGGCACAGACAATAAATAAGGAAGGAATTAGATTATTGTGGGCTGGTATTGTCAAGGAAGGTTTCAAAGAGGAAGTGAAGGAAGAGCTGGCTCAAAAAGGATGGGAGAATTTGAATATCAAAGATAGAATGAGGGGAATGGAAATTCATTCTGAGGATAAGTTTATGAATAAAGGCTCAGTGGAAGAGAGGAAATGGGACTACTTGGCTGGAGCCTAGGGTGTGTGGGGAGCAGTGGGAAATCAGGTTGGATAGTTAGGGTGGGGCTAGATTATGGATTAAATAGCAACTGGGAGTTTCAGACTGAATAGAGTAAGCATGGGAAAATGGGTGATGTTTTGGAGGGGAGGATGGCTTGAAGATTATCTTTCAAAATAACTGGAAGATGGCTATGTAGAGGGACTTGGGGAGGGAGAGAAAAAGGGAAAAGCTATATTAGACTTGTCTCTTGACTGGCTCCTTCCAGTAAGGAGGTAGAGCCCCTCCTTGCTATGTCTCTAGTCCCTGTGTTTGTAAGGAGTGTCTGGTTAAGTCAGTAAGCTGTGCCAGTCTAAATCATATCTTAGGGCCCCAGATAACTAGGAAGGAAAGTTTGGAGGCTCTCCAGCCAACACCAGCTCAGTCCTGCAGTGGACAGTAAATGTCACTCCCTCCCCCTTAATCACTATTTGCCCTGCTTCTGACACTCCCTTTTGAAACTTCCCTGGGCAGAAAATGGAGAGCTCCACCCTATATCCCTCCCCCTCCTCACTTCTCCTTCTTTTTTTCTCTTCTCCTCTGCATCTGGTGCTTGCAAGCTTCTAGGTGGGGGGCTAACTGAGAAAATGGAAACAAAAAGGAATCAGAAAGCTAGTGAGGAAAGGTTGAGAGGAGAAGGGATGAGGGTGAAGTAGATTATTACATGAGGGCCTTGAGAGGAATGTTTGAGCCTCTGAAAACTACACAGTGAAGGACACACTGGCAAGCTTAAATACTTCCTGTTATATAGTTCCTTATAATTCCTCTGTTTCTTCCCCAAGTCCCCACAAAGGTTCTTGTTTCCCTTCTCTTAAGAGGAAAGCCTTAGTCCATAAAAATATGTTTGAATTTTTAAAGTTTATTCTTTCTGTGAAGCAGAATTGAGGGCTCAGCAAGCATATTATTTATTCTAATGAGTATAAATTCACTTTAACAATTAGGTTTGAGAATGAAAGGCCTACACAGTACATTGAATCAAACTCCTAACATGCTCACCTAAAGCAGTAGGGGACTTTGGTCTTTAACCACAATACACGAATAAATGAATTTATCAGGACTAAAGAAAAAAAAAAGAATACAGAATGCACACATATAAAGAAAAAAATTAAAAACTTTTGGGGAGGGAAGTCCTGCCACTGGAGTAGAAGGATCTGGGTTCAAATGAAGTCTCTGACATAACCATTATCAACAATTTGGGGGCACATTCCTTAATCACTCTGAGCCTGAGTTTCTTAAAATGAGGACACTGGCAGGGCAGCTGGATGGCACAGTGGAAAGAAGGAGGGTCTGGCAGTCAGAAAGACTCATTTTCCTAAATCCAAAACTGGTCTTAGACATTTACCAGCCATGTGACCTGGAGCAAGTCACTTAACCCTGTTTACCTTAGTTTCCTCATCTGTAAAATAAGCAGTTGAAGGAAATAACAAACTCAAGTATCTCTGCCAAGAAAATCTCATAAAGGGCCAAAAAGAGTCAAACATAACTCAAAATGACTGAACAGCAATGGATTAGATAGCCTCTGAAGTCACTTCCAGCTCTACATGAATGATCCTATGGGTCTATATTCCCTATGTTTCCCTATTTATTTCCAATAAATCAGTATTTTGTTTCTTCTCTCTGACCTTGATATTGTACTTGTTGAGTTTAAAGTGTTGGCCATAGGATCATAGAATAACAGATCCAGAGCTAAAAGAGACTTTAGAAACCATCGAATCTAACCTCCTAATTTGACAAATGAGGAAACTGAGACAAATTGGAGTTAAGGGACTTGCCAAGGGTCATACAGTTAGCAAGTGTCAGAGACCAGATTTAAACTCAATTCTTCTTGATGAAATCTTTGTACTAATAGTTATAGTTAATATTTGGCACTGCAATAAGCATTTTACAATTTTAATATCTTACTTGGTCCTCACAACAACCCTAGGAGGTAGGTGCTGTGCTACCTCCCACATCCTGTCATGATTGGGTGTTTCCTCCATTCTCCTCCCTATTTTCTAATAAAATTGACAATCTGAAAATATTCTATTTTAGACATGTTTATGACCATGCCTCTAACCTATCATAGGATTATATAATCAAATTATTTTTGAAGGTCTAATCAGTTAGATAATTAGTATTTATTAAGCTCCTACTATGTGTCAGGTGAATGCTGGGAATACAAAAAAACAGTTCCTACTTTCAAGAAGTTTATAGTCTAACAGGAGAGGCAAACAACTATGAAACAATATACGCTGACAGATAGATATATGTATTTACATATATGTATTTATGTGTGTGTCTCAGAAGGAAAGCATTAAGATCAACTAGGAAAGTCTTCTTGAAGAAGGGGACTTTGAGAATTAAGGAAAGTAGTGGGGAAAGAACTCCAGATGTGAGATATAGCCAGTGTAATAATTCTCAGTCAGGAGATGGAGTATTATGTGCCAGGAACAGCCAGGGAATAAAGTAAAAGAAAACTGGGCAAGGAAAGGGAGGACTAAGAAGGAAGAAGAGATAAATGGCCATTGATTGAATATGAGGAATGAAAGAGTGAGGTATTGATGATGATATTTGGGTTGTGAACTTGGGTTATTGAAAAATTGGTGGTATACTCTACAGTAATAGGGAAATCAGGGAAAAGGGATAGTTTGGGGAAAAGATAGTGAGCACAGTTTCAGACATTTAGACAAATTCAGACAGAATTTGAGGGGTCTAGGGGAAATCAAGCTCAAGAGGTTTAAAAGGCAATTAGAGATGCAATTAGATCAGCAGAGAGAGACCAATGGGTAAGCAGTCATATGCATGGAGATGATCATTGAAACCATGGGAGCTAATGAGATCAACCAAGTGAAATAGTGTAGAATATGAAGAGAAGAAGGCCAGAGACAAGGCTATGTAGACCTTGGTTTTTAGTGGCCATGATTTTTTAGTGGATGAAGAAACAGCAAGGAGATAGAGAAGGATTAGTCAGATAGGAGAACTGAAAGAAAGAAGTGTCCTAAAAACCTAGGGAGAAAAGAGTATCAAGAAGCAGAAGGTGATCAACAGTGTCAAAAGCTGCACACACATCAAGAAGGGTGAGGATTGAGAAAAGCCATTGCTCATTAGTCACTTTGGCAAGAGTATTTTTCAATTAAATGTGGAAGACATAAGTTAGATGCCAGCAAGAGGAAGAAACCCTTTGGGAATTGTGGCTTAAAAAGACAATTTTGTCCTGAACCAGTTCCAGAAGTCCCTAACCTTGGAAGCCCAAGGCACAGAATATTAGCCCAAGAAAAGGGGTGGGTCATATAAGCTGCAAATGTGAAAGCTTTCTTATTGTGTGACCCTACTAGCCATTTCTCATTGTAATCACAATCCAAGTTTAGTGTGAGAACTCTATGTGATCTCAAAGAAGTTCCAATGATTCAATAGAAAGAATATTCACCTGAAGAAAGGAGAAATCTGGGTATGAATACCAGCTCTGATACTCATTAGTTGTATGATCACTTTGCTTCATCATGTTTCCTCATCTATAAAATGGGGATAGTAATGTCTCCCCTATAGCAACTAGCTCACAGGATCATTGTGAAACTCAAGTGAAATAATGTATGTAAAGTATATGTAAGTAAATCACTATTGATCAGAGAAATGCAAATTAAGACAACTCTGAGATTCCATTACACACCTCTTAGATTGGCTAAAAATGACAGGAAAAAATAATGCTGAATGTTGGAGGGGATGTGGCAAAAATGGGGCACTGATGCATTGTTGGTGGAGTTGTGAATGAATCCAACCATTCTGGAGAGCAATCTGGATCTATGCCCAAAAGGTTATCAAAATGTGCATAGCCTTTGATCCAGCAGTGTTTCTACCCAAAGAGATCATAAGGGAGGGAAAGGAACCCACATGTGCAAAAATGTTTGGGGCAGCCCTTTCTGTAGTGGCAAGAAACTGGAAACTGAGTGGATGCTGGAGTTGGGGAATGGCTGAAAAGGTTATGGTATAAGAATATAATATGGAATATTATTGTTCTGTAAGAATTGATCAGCAGGATAATTTTAGAGAGGATTGTAGAAACTTACATGAACTGATGCTAAGTGAAATAAACAGAACCAGGAGATCATTGTATACAACAACAAGATTATATGAAGATCATTTCTGATGGACGTGTCTCTTTTCAACAGTGAGATTATTGAGAGCAGTTCCAATGATTTTGTGATGAAAAGAGCTTTCTGCACTCAGAGAGAGGACTGTGGGAACTGAGTGTGGATCATAACATAGTATTTTCACTCTTTTTGTGGTTGTTTGCTTGCATTTTATTCTCTTGTGCAGCATGATAATTATGGAAATATAGAAGAATTGCACATATTTAACAAATATTGGATTATTTGCCATCTAGGGGAGGAGGTGGGGGGAATGAGGGAAAATTTGGAACACAAGATTTTGCAAGAGTCAATGTTGATACACACCTCTCAGATTGGCTAGAATGACAGGGAAAGATAATGCAGAATATTGGAGGGGATGTGGGAAAACTGGGACACTGATGCATTGTTGGTGGAGTTGTGAATGCATCCAGCCATTCTGGAGAGCAATTTGGAACTATGCTCAAAAAGTTATCAAACTGTGCATACCCTTTGATCCAGCCATGTTACTACTGGGCTTATATCCCAAAGAGATCATAAAGAAGGAAAAGGGACCTGTATGTGCCAAAATGTTTGGGGCAGGTCTCTTTGTAGTGGCCAGAAACTGGAAACTGAGTAGATGCAATTGGAAAATGGCTGAATAAATTGTGATGTGTGAATATTATGGAATATTATTGTTTGATAAGAAATGACCAGCAGGATGATTTCAGAAAGGCCTGGAGAGACTTACACGAACTGATGCTGAGTGAAACGAGCAGGACCAGGATATCATTATATACTTCAACAACAATACTACATGATGATCAATTCTGATGGACCTGGCCATCTTCAGCAATGAGATGAACCAAATCAGTTCCAATGGAGCAGTAATGAACTGAACCAACTACGCCCAGTGAAAGAACTCTGGGAGATGACTAAGAACCATTACATTGAATTCCCAATCTCTATATTTTTGCCTGCCTGCATTTTGGATTTCCTTCACAGGCTAACTGTACAATATTTTGGAGTCCAATTCTTTTTGTACAGCAAAATAACGGTTTGGTCATGTATACTTATTGTGTATCTAATTTATATTTTAATATATTTAACACCTACTGGTCATCCTGCCATCTAGGGGAAGGGGTGGGGGAAGAAGGGGGAGAATTGGAACAAAAGGTCAATGCTGTAAAGTTATCCATACATATAACTTGTAAATAAAAAAACTATTAAAAAAAAGAGTCAATGTTGAAAAATTATCCATGCATATGTTCTAAAAATAAAACTTTAATTTAAAAAAGTATATGTAAAGTGCTTTACAACCCTTGAAGCTCTTCATGAATGTTATCTATTATTATGAATTAAGGCAGCAAAATATGGCAAAAATGATACCAGTAAATAGTAGGATTAAATGGTTCATTCTTAAGTGTCCCTAGCCTAAGGCTATGAAAAGACTGATCACTTGGTAGACCTACAACTGGAATGGAACTCAGAGGTCACTGGGTCCAACCACCTCATCTGGTGAGTGATGAAACTAAGACCCAGAGGGATTAAGGGACTTAGTGTAAAATTATACAGGTGGTAAGGAATAGAACTGGAATTTCAACCTGGGTCCTTGTATTCCAAATCCAAAGCTCTCTCTACTTCACCTTAAAGAAAGCTCCCCTTTACTTACTACTGTGGTAATCTGTGGAGTTGCTGGGGACAAAGCTTTGCTGATACTACATCAGACCTAGAAGAATAGCTCCTGACAGATGATTTCCAGAAGGTAGTTGACAATGAAGATCTGGTCTTGGGGAATATGAATGTGTCTTTTTATTAGAGATGGTTGTTGAAGCTATGGGAATAAATAGTTGCCAAGGGAGAGAAGGTAGGAAGAAAAGAGAAGGCGGCTAATGGTAGAGACCTGAGGGAGATTCCTTATTTAAATTCCAATAAGAGGATACAAGCATCCCAAAGATCTTTGAGAGGGCATAATGGTATGGATAGCAATCAGATTATAACTGAGGAGGTGATGAGGAAGTAGAAGCACTGCGTGCAGACTATTTTTCTGAGAACTTTTGAGATTAAAGGCAGAGCATGAGAAAGATCAGACAGTAGTTTTAAGTTGATGATAGAATCTAAAAAAGCTTTTTTATATTGGGACACAGAAGATTTAAACATGGAGGCAATAGGGCATGAGTATAGTAAATAATTTTTTTTTTAAAAAGGAGACCGGAGATGCAAAAAGAAAGAGAAGGGAGTATGTGTAATAAAATTCCTACAGGACATGGAAGAAGATGGAATTGAAAGAACAATTTAACTTTGGAAATTAGGAACAACTTTTCTTTCTGACTCAGAAAGAAAAAAAAGTGAAAACAAAAAAAATGTCTCAAATAGGAAGAAAATTGAGGAATCTTCCAGTGAAGACTCTTGACTTCAGGAAAATAGGAGATAAGGTCTGAGAGATAAATGGGGTGGGAGAGGTCAGGCATAAAGAATAGTGGAAAAGATTTGGGACAGTGGTCAGGGAACTATGACATGAAGTCATCTCCAAAGGAATGTCAGGAGTAGCTGATTATCTACCTTTCCTATTCCAAGATTCAATGGAAAAGATTGGATATTCTTTGCTTAGTTTTAGACTGGAGATCATCAATGCTTTCGTATCAGAAAGGAACCTTGTATATGATGAATTTTAAAAAGCTTTTAGGATTTCTGTTGTTGTTTTGTTTTTACCACAGCTAACTTTTTGGGAAAAAAAAATTCATGAGCATTATAGCATTTCCCAGATAACAATGAAGTTCCATAATATTGCTAAACAGCTGTGAGCAGCAACTGCTAGCGTGTGTTAATGGGCATCCTGAATACATGTGCCTTATAAAAAAGCAATAACAATCATCTTAACAAATGTACTTTTGACAGTGCTACAAAAGTAAGCGTAGAAATGAAGGGTTCCTAAAATAGAGATTCTGTTTTTGTCTCAGCAGCCAAGTTGGTTTCCAGTTGGTCACTGGTAAGAATTAGACAATCATTTCGGAAGGCTTAGGGAATTTTGCATGGTGTCTAGTACATAGTAGGTGCCATATAAATGCATAGCACCTACTATGTACTAGACACCATGCAAAATACTTTACAAATACTATCAACAAACTTGTCAAGCAAATGCTGTTATTATCCCCATTTTATCTTTAAGGAAACCAAGACAAATAGAATTTTAGTGATCATACATCTAGTAAGGATCTGAGATCAAATTTGAATCCAGACTTTTCTGATTCCAGGCCCAGCTCTCCATCCACTGTGCTACCTATCTGCTTTAGAAGGTATTTGGATACAGTAAAAAGGGAGCAATTAGACAATAATGACGAGCCAGAAAATTGCAGCAATAACTAAAGTAAAATATTTAAGGTGAAGTTGAAAACACTAAGGATTTGGAGTCCAAGGACCCAATGAAATTCTAGTTCTACTCTTTCTTATCTCTAGACCACCAGGAGGGTCTCATCATAATAGTACTTTATTAAAATGTACTTAGCTCCCATAGTCCATACTAAATATTGACAACTGAATCTACTTAAATTGTGATATAGTTTCTTTAAAAATTTGTATTTTTAACTTTGCAAAGCTCTTCCACATCAAATATCTTATTTGAACCTCTCATCAACCTAAGTGGGGTGGGGCAGAGATTATTATTCCCATTTTATAGGTGAGAAAACCGAGACTCAGAGGAGTCAAGTTTTGCTGTACTCAGTGAGCTAATAGAACAAAGAGACTAGAATTTTATGATGTCATTCTTCAATAAGACATCTTTGACACTAGGGTAGATCAACGGAAGTTTTGCATGGAGCAGAGTACAATATACCTGCCTCTAATAGAAGTTAAGCTTGATATAAGAAAAATGAAAGAAGCCTTTAACTGTGCTTATAGGAATTTTAAAAATAAGCTTCTTGAGGGAAGAAGCCAGATCTACTGCTTTCTCTGTAGGTCTCAGAAAATAATGGTTCTTCAAGTAGGCATTCTATATGATTCTCCTACTTAATAAACTTCAGTATTTTCTATTGCTTCCGGGATCAAATATACACTTTCTGACTCTTAAAATTTTTCACAGTTGGATCCCAATCTACCTTTCCCACATTATTATTCATTATTCTCCCCTTCTTGTCCTCTACAGTTTGGCCAAACTTACATTCTTACTGTTCTTCACACATCTCCTATTTCTGCATCTTTGAACAAGCTATCTCTGTTGTCTGGAATGTACTCCCTTCTTACCTCTGACTCTTAAAATCCTTTATTTCCTTCAAAATTTTGTTCCATAGATGCTTTCTGCATAATGCCTTTCCTGATTCCCTCAGTTGCTAAGTGACCTTCCTGAAAACAAATTTATCTTATATTTTACCTCATTTTTTATCTTGTATATACTTATTGTTGTATGCACCAATACAATGGTGCTTTCAAGAGAAAGCTCTTGAGGGTAGAGACTGAGTTTTTCTTTTTTAATCTTCATGTTCGCAGCACCTAGAACATCATGAGTGCTTAATAGACTTGCTGATTAAATGCTTGGCTAGAAAACATTTCAACATTACTAGTGATTCTAGTGATGGGGACCTCACTTTGTGTAATCAAATAAATAGCTCTGTAATTTTGACACACAGAGCAAACTTCATGGAAATCCATTCATAGTGAGAGAAGAAATGCCTATTAAAACTCACTAACCAATTTTTCAAGATGGCAGCTGAAGCTACAAGTTAGATGTGATATGGGAATTATATCTTTGTTGGTTACTGTGCTGGTCTAAGTCTAGACGTAAGAGTGTACTCAATGTGGAATACAATATAGCAGTCTCATTCTCTTTGTTGTTATTTGCTTGCATTTTGTTTTCTTAATTTTTCTTTTTCTTCCTTCTTGATTTGATTTTTCTTGTGCAGCAAGATAAACTGTGTAACTATGTATACATATATGCTTTAACATGTATTTTTACATATTTAACATGTATTGGACTACCTGCCATTTAGGGAAAGGGGTGGGGGGAAGGAGGGGAAAAATTGAAACAAAAGGTTTTATAAGGGTCAATGTTGAAAAAAATTATCCATGCATGTTTTGTAAATAAAAAGCTTTAAAAAAAAGTGAACTCAAGAAGTTGATAGATTAAGCTGAAATTAGTGCTCATCGGTGGCTGTCAACACCAGGTTTATTGAAACATTCAGGATGTTTACCCAATTCCTTTCAGTCCCGAACAAACATATTCAGACAAGAAAAGTTCTACAACAGAATTTAGTTCTCCCTGTAACACGGAAAGATCAGATCTCTCTCTCTTTGGAACCACAACTCCATGGTGCTGATCTAGGATCCCAAACATCATCCCCCAAATGATGAAAATATCCTTAGGATTTTCCATATAAGAGACACAGTTCTTCAATGCTCCCTACTGGGTGGAAACAGGGCCAGGTTTCCATAAAAAAGATAATTCCACTGTCTTGACACTACCATGATAGAATGGTTACCTCCCCAGAGCTTAGCTCACCAGGTTCATGTTATGGCTCTTGCCTATATAGAGTTGCCAATTCAAGTACAAGAATCTCCTCTGTCAGGATGACATTCATTCTACTATAGAGGTAACAATTTAAGTTTCTTGTCATCTGTGGTATATTTTCTATAGCATAATAAATTCATCAAAATCAATATCACCAAAATTATATCTACTTGGGAAATTTTATTAGATGTTCCTTGATTCAAAAGGGATAGAATCATCCATATATTGAAGGGTTTTTAAAATTCAATTATATTTTCAATTCTGAATTCTTTCCTTTCCCCTCTGTGATCCTTTGAGAAGTCTAGAAAGACAAATTCTTATACATATATTGAAATTGAGGTTTATTTTTATATCAGTTCACTCCTTTCAAAGTTACTATGGAAGAATCAGACAGACAAATACTAAGTTCAGAGCCAGGGGGTCAAGGAAAAGATGCTACTTCCTGTGGCCAATAACACCTGGCCAAATGACATCGGTTTGCCACGTTTTAGAAAAAGAGGAAATTGTGAGGAGAGGCTGAAGGTCACTGTGGGGCTTAGAGAAATGAGAACACCTGCCATTTGTGAGACAAGTGATAGCTTGCTAACAACCTTGAGATGCTAAGGGAAGGTTCTAAGTACAAAGTGCTATTTTTTTTCCCTTGGGGAGGGGGAAGAAAGGAAAATACTTTCCCCCAACACATACCTGACAAGTCCCTCATGACAAGGTAGCAAAAGTGTACAGCTCAGCACGTGGCTGGCACTTGGCTGGCTCTAGCTCAACTTGGGTGTTATAAACTGAAGGGGAACCAGCCTTCTGCATTCAGCCTAAGGGTCCCAGAACTTCCTAGGGTCTCTCCCTCACTTCCAATTATATAGGACTGACAAAGTTAAGTAACAACAGCACTATGTCTTGAGAGAAAGGTCTGGCAACTAAATACTTCAAGGCAGCCTAGTTGGGATACTATGGTCAAAAAATATCCTGAGCTAAGGTGCGGCTTCCTACACCATCTTCTAACTTAAACCAACTTGAGATGAGGAAGAAGGCATGATAGCTGCCACTTGGAGATAGTCCTGGGAAAGGGTAGGATACAGTACCTATACAGTATACTTCTGATCCACTGGAAGTTAGGTAATTAAAAAAAAACAAGATGGAGAACAAAAACTTAGCTTAATCCCTCCTACTTGTATAATGTAGAGCACAAGGCCTGGAAAACTCATCCTCCTGAGTTAAAGCCCAGCCTCAGAGACTTAAAAGCTGTGTGACCCTGGGCCAGTCACTTAACTCTATTTGCCTTAGTTTCTTTATCTGTAAAATGAGCCAGAGAAGGAAATGGCAAACCACTTCAGTGTCTGTCAAGAAAACCAAATGTGGTCAGGAAGAGTTAGACAATTTGTATAACATTTTGATGTTTTTATTTTCCTTTTAGTTTTTCTATGATCCTGTAAAATAGGCAAGACAATGATTATTAACATCATTTTTAGTGATGAGAAATATCAGATCACTTGAGTGGAAGAGCTTGGACCAGTACCCACACCTTACATGCTAATTAATAAAATTATTACACATGTAACCCTGCCTAGATAGTAGACAATGATGGGAATGGAACAAAATGCTAGCAGTTACTTATGGGAAAACTCAGGAATGGAGTGATCTATATACAAATAGAGAATGTAGGAGTCAAACCTGAGTCAAACAACAAGGAAGTGAAAGAGCTGGGAGGAGAGAGAACTTGGTTCACCATGTTTCTTGGTTGGTTGGGAGACTTCCCCTCCCTCCCCCCATAAACAATGAGAAAGTTATCTGCTTCCACATTTGGAGGAATAGTTTCCCCCCAATCAGCCAGGGCATCAGGGTGTCCTGGGTCTTTTCCTTTTCTTTTCTTAATAAACATTGGGAATAAACAGCAGAAGTGGTGACCATGAGACAATTTAGGTAGCACCATAGGTATAGAGCACCTGTCCAGGAGTCAGGAAGCCTCATCTTCCTAAGTTCAAATCTGCCTCAGACACTTACTAGCTGTGTGACTCTGGGCAAGTCACTTCACCCTTTTTGCTTCAGTTTCCTCATCTATAAAATGAGCTGTAGAAAGACATGGAAAACCTTCAGTATTCATTATCAAGAAAATCCCAAATGGGGTCACAAAGAGTTGGGCACAACTGAAAAATGGTGGGAGAGATGATGGCGAGTGAAAAAGCAGAATCAGGAATACATTGTGCACAGTAACAGCAAGATTGTATGAGATCAGCTATGAAAGACTTGGTTCTTCTCAGTGGTTCAGTGTTATAAGCAATCCCAATAGATGTTGAATAGAAAATGCCTGCATCCAGAAGAACTAAGGAGATTGAATGTAAATCAACATATGCTATGTTCACTTCTTTTTTCTGTTTTTTTCTTCTTTCACATGTTTTTCCCTTTTGTTCTGATTTTTCTCTCTCAACATGATCTATAAAGAAATGTATATTTAAAAATTTCATATACATGTAAAATCAGAAAAAATAAAATAATAAAAAAATCAACTTTGGGAAAGAGAAATTCTATGGTGTGTGTCTATATGGGAGTGAGAGTGCATAAGTTAGCAGAGCGAACAGTCATGTACAAACATGCCAATTTATGCCCATATGGATCATGTTGCTGGAGTGGTGGTGTGTAAATGACAGCGAACAAACATTTATTAAGCACCTACTATGTACCAGATACTGTGCTGGGAATACAAAAAAAAAAAAAAATAAAGACAGTCCCTTCCCTCAAGGACCTTACAACCTAATGGGAAACTCACGATTTAATGAGGGAAGAGATGTATATTCAGAAACTTCATAAGTATATTGATCACTGAAATATATCATGAAACAAATACCTATGAATGATTAGATTAATTTATTAAAGGATAGTGATTTAAAAACCCCAAATCAGTAAAGCTAGCTCTACCTGACTAGCTACTTTGCCATGAGGATAGTGAGTTTGGTAACAGGGAAAGAATATGAATGAGTCACCCTCTGTTTTATCCCATTGCCACTCTTAAAAAAACAAATAAAAGGTCACTGATAATGGGTAAATAAATCCACCTTACTCAATACTAGCAGCTAAGTTTTGCATGGAATACTGACATACTAATCCTCCTGTTACATGGAGTTACCTAACATAGTCATTCAGCCTCATGTTAACTGAACAGCTTGCCCATGCATTGCCTTGAACCAAATCCCTTATTCTCACCAGTTCTAACATCTGTGCAGACCCATTCCAATCCAGTGTGCCCACTGGATCAACCATGTACTCCGACTATTGTCCAAGAAAGATTATAATGCAATTGGGAAGTAATAAATAAAAATACCAAAATATTAATATGTTGTTTTCTAAATCCATGTATGACTTTCAGGGGTCCGTGGATATAGTTTAGGGGCTCCTGTTTCTATTTGAGTTTGTTACTATTTGACCCATTTCACTGTACCCCTGTTTCAGTTGGGGAAAAAAAATTCTTGTATATTCTTAAAGTTTTCAGTCAACATATGTTACATGCCTTTTCTGTAAATAAAACTTGGCTCTTTGCAAAAGGATACTAAATCATTTGCAACCCTTTCCATTAGAGGACATTCCTTTCTCTCACTTTCCTCAAAACAGAGCAAGAGGAAGGATAGGAATAATCCTTAGAGCTGCCTTCTGAGAACATTCTTCTACTATCATTGCTAAAGAATTTTCTTTTTCAAGGTCTATGTAGTTCATTTTTATCACTCCTCAACCTTGTTGCTGTCATCAATTGTCCTTCATGTCACTCATCTAACTTTCTCACTGATTTAGTACTTCAGTAGTTTATGTTTTTTTCTCTCCAACCTATCCTTTATTATAATCTTTGAGGAATTTAATATTCATATTGTTGACTCCTCTAATAACCTGACCACACAAAATCTCAAATGTTGCCTATTGCATCCTACTTCAGCCATGAACCGTCATGGTCTCAGCATCTCTTAGAATTGTACCACTTCCTATCTCCAGAAGTTTTAAATTCTGATCTATGACCTTGGTCTCCTATCTTTTTACTTTTGTCCCGTTCCTTCTTACATTAAACCTACTTTTCACCCTTATTATAATGTCCAGTGTCCCTCATTCTGGCTTTGATTTCCCTATGATATGCTACTTTAATGTTTTTGACATAACCCCTCTAAAATTCATTTTTTTTCATCTGTTGGTCTTGTTAATCTACAAATCTTCATCTCTGATTAAGTCTTATCACCTGATTTTTTTCACCTATTACAGGGCTTCTGATTTGGATAAAAATCACAATAGTTGATTTTACTTATTACAAATTCATGTTATACAATCTCAACTGGTCCATCCTTGCTACTCTATTTGTATTGATCCCTTCTTTCTTGAAAATGATTAGTCTAAATATAAATATCAATGAAATATTTTTTAAATTTTCAGAATAACAGAAAAAAGATGTCTTTACATGCAGTTGAAAAAGTAAGTTTTATTTTCAAAAAAAAGAATAAAACAAAAAAGAAATTCAGAAGAGGATACAAACAGGATAACTTATCACAACCATTTTAAATGACCTATATACTTAAAAAAACTCTACACAATAGGAGTAAATCATTTCAAATTCAGTCTTCTTTTTCTGTTCTTTCTATGAAATGTTTTTAGTTGATGATTAAGTTCATAAAAAAGAAAAAAAAACAATTTTAAATGGTCTTGACCTAGTGCCTTAACTGTTTCAATATCCACTTTCCTCTTGAAATCTAATTCTTGATCCCACCATTCCACTGCAACTATTCTCTCAAAGGTCACTAAGGACCATCTTTCATATTGGTGCCAGAATAACCTTTTGGATTATTAGATATATAGATCTAACCATGTCACTCCTCTACTCAAAAATCTTTCCTGGCTCTCCACTGGAGTCAATCAATTAATCTACCACCAAGTATGTATTAAGTGCTATGTGCCAAGCATTGTAAAGTACTGGGAATACAGATAAGTAAAAATATCTGCTTTTTAAGAAAGAAGCTCACAATCTAATGATGGAGACATGAAAAAATTAGATAATTTAAGATCTAAACTGAATAAATGCAAGGTAAAGCAAGAGGGAATGACAGTATGAGTGCCATGGTACTGGATAAGGCCCCCTGCAAGAAATGGGATTTCAGCTGATTTTTGAAGGAAACTGGGGAAGTTAAGAGATGGAAATAAGAGTCAGCATTCCAGTTATGGGAAACAGTCAGTGGAAAGATACCCAACTGGAAGAGAAATCTCAAGAATCACGGCTGAGGAAGAACACTGAATTATGGTCCTCAGGATGATGGAGAATTGAATGAGTACTCCTCTGGAGTAGAAATATGAAAAGCAAAGTTCACAACTGCTAGATCACTGCTGAAATGCTACCAAGTACTCAGGTGAATCTCTTCTTCTAAATATTCAAAACCCAAAGAAATCTACATCAAGCTTCATTCCTTCTCTAAACTTTCTTCACACCAGTCACATGGGACTAATCTCTGCTTCCCCCAAGTTTCTGAGCTTTATCAACTCTGGAATTTGCTCATCATTGTTATTCCAACTGGGGAAGTTTTCTCTTCCCTCTCTTTACTTGTTGAATTCCTTCCCAAATTATGAAGCCCAGTTCAAATGCCACTTCCAGGGTGGGAAGAGGCTCATAGTTCTGAAAACCAACTCACGTCGGGAATGGGTTAAATAGGGAACACTATGATAGTGGATCAAGATGTGCAGATTAATGGGCAAGGGATAAAAGATAAGGAGGGGTTTAAAAGGGTGTGTAGAGTTATGGTAGTGAAACAAGGTATGTAGATTAATGGGGAAGGGATAAAGAGGGGGAAGGGTAGCATAGGATAAGATGGGGTACAGCAGAGTGTTGAGATTAATAGGAGTGGGATAAGGTTTGTGGATTAATGGGAATAAGATAAAAGAGAGAAGGAAAGAGTGTGTGGGGAGGAAAGATTAGGAAGGGATCCATGAGTGGGGGGAGGTTAAGTAATAGCAAGGCAAGTTGAGAAGAATTCAAGTAGAAGAGTTAGGAGGGGAAGGAAATAAGAGATATCAGAAACTACCTCCTCATTGTTTTGTACTTTTTTTGGTTGTTTGTTTTGTACTTCTTTAATGCACTTATGAAGTATACATGTTATACACATAATTGTTATTTGTGTCTGTGTCACTAAATTCTAAGTTACTAATATCCATGAGGGCAGGGACTATTTTGTATCGAAGCTTTATATTTCTCTTCACTGTGCCTCTGTACAAGGTCCACAGAAAAGACCATTTTTTGACCCTTAAGCATTTTACAGAGTGAGATGGAAATAAATGCATGACCAAGATGAATGGCTTCTAAGTAAAGATCTAGTTAAAAAAAGAGGTCAGGATAAAAGAAACCAGTGACAATAATTTTCATATATTTAACTCTTTCTAGTTTATAAAGATCTTTACAAAACAAAATATGCAACAAAAATAGGAACATCCAAGATGATCCTAATAAACTTTGATAGAAAACGCTATTGTCATCCAGAAAGAGAACTCTATAGAGATTGAATGTAAATCAACACATGTTATGTTCATTCCCTTTTTCATTTTTTCCCCTCTCCTGTGGTTTTTCCTGTTTTGTTCTGATTTTTCCCTCTCAACATGATTCATAAAGACATGTGTATTACATTGTTGGCAGAGTTGTGAACTGATCCAATCATTCTGGAGAGCAATATGGAACTTTGCCCAAAGAACTATCAAACTGTGCATATCCTTTGACCCAGCAGTGCCATTACTGGGCTTATATCCCAAAGAGATCATAAAGGAGGGAAAGGGACCCACATGTGCAAAAATGTTTGTGGCAGCCCTTTTTCTAATGGCAAGGAACTGGAAACTGAATGGATGCCCATCAGTTGGAGAATGGCTGAATAACTTATGGTATATGAATGTTATGGAATATTATTGTTCTGTAAGAAATGATCAGCAGGATGATTTCAGAAAGGTCTAGAGAGACTTACATGAACTGATGCTGAGTGAAATGAACACGATCAGGAGATCATTATACACAATGGCAGCAAGATTATGTGATGATCAATTCTGATGAACATGGCTCTTTTCAACAATGAGGTGATTCAGACCACTTACAATGGTCTTGTGAGGAAGAGAGCCATCTACACCCAGAGAGAGGACTGTGGGAACTGAGTGTGGATCATAATATAGTATTTACACTTTTGTTGTTGTTTGCTTACTTTCTTTTCCTTTCTTTTTCATTTTTTCACCTTTTTTGATCTGATTTTTTTGTGTGCATTATGATAATTGTGAAAATATATATAGATAAATTGCATGCATTTAACATATATTGGATTACTTGCTATTTGGGGAGGGATTGGGGAAAAGGGAGGGAGAAAAAAATTTGGAATACAAGGTTTTGCACAGGTGAATGTTGAAAACTATGCATATGTTTTGAAAATAAAAAGCTTCATTAAAAATAATAAAAATTAAAAAAGAAATATGTATTTAAAAGTTAATATATATGTAAAATATTTAAAAATAAACATAAAAATAAAATAGGAGCAAATATGAAGAATACAAACTTCATACAAGTTGATTCAATTAAATTCTCATAGATACTTACAAGAAAGCCAAGTCAAGCCATTATCCCCATTTTACAGAGAAGAAAACTTTAGTCTCAAAAAAGTTACATGACTTGAGTGTTATGTTTAGTCAATGAGGAAATAAGAACTCAAACCTAGGCCTTTATTACAGGACCGACTTTTCTTCTTTTATGGGAAATGACAAAAAAATGCGATTTGTAGATTTCTGAGTGTAACGTAAATAATAATAACAATAGGTGACATTTATGAAGTACGTTACAATTTTCAAACTATTTTCTAACTATCTCATTTTATTCCTAGAACAACTTCCTAAGTTGAGAGTTATCACCCACATTTTAAAGAAGGGGAAACTTAGGTAGAGATAAGCAGACTTGTTCATACTCACATAACTAATGAAAATAAGGATATATGTGTATATGTTTTAGTAAATCATTTCATTCTCTTTATTTGTTTCTCTAGCTCCTAGTACAGTTTCAGGAACATAACAGACACTTAATAAATGTTTGTTGTTTGTTAGAATGATTAGTAAAAATGGATATATAATATGCATTCCATTTTAAAATGGAGTAACAGAGTATCACATAATATAACCATTAATATATCTATGTCTACATAAAGCATATACAAAAGTAGATATAGAGAATCAGGTTAGTGACATGCTTAGAATGAAAAGAAATCAAATCAACATAGAAAAAACCAAGAAGAATTGTTTCTGATTAAGAAGAGCCTCTCTTATTTGTTAAGACTTCTAGCCTCAGATAGCAATTTCTTCACTTTCAGTATAAGATTGTGGGGGAATAAAAGGTAGAATCTAGGATGGAAGACTGGGAGGTTGGGAGAGAGAGGGATCAAAAATAAATAAGTGAAAAGAACAATTTAAGTAATTATTCTCAATAACAGAGAAAAAAAGCACTCCACCAAATTCTTTATGAGATGAATATGGTCTTAATACACAAACTAGGGAAGGACAGGATAAGAAAACTGAAAAAAATTCTTTGTATTTCATTTTCTTTGATAAAAGTTTATTATCTGACTAAATAGCATATTAATATGAATATATGTATGTACATGTATACATACATGTGAGTATATAACCATATATATAATATATACATACTTTTGTTATGAATGTGTGTGTGTGTGTGTATGAAATCCACAGACATTTTTCAAATATAAAAAGAAAGGTTATATGTAAATATGCACTTGGATTTTGACCTGCAAAAGCCCTGCTTTGTAGCATTATAGATTCAGAGTGGAAATTAATGTTACAGGACTAATCCCCCTCCCTGCCCCCATCATTTCAGTGGAGAACTGAGGCATAGAATCAATAAGTAACTTGCCTAGGGTCACACAGGTGTATAAGATAGAGCCAAAATTCAAAATCACATTCATGGACTCCAGGTTCAATTCTCTTTCTACTGTTCTAGGTTTTCAAAATGAGGAATTTTCTACATCAATAAAATGAAATTACCGATACAGAACAAAAAAAATTACCCCTCCCCCCCAAATCCTCTCCCAAAACAACAACAAAAAAATCATAAAACATAAAACAATGTGCGGCACTGGGCTGGAACTGCCCTCTTGCTTAAGTGAGGCATTTTGCATACAGATTCTTAAATATGTGACAAAGAGGCTTAAGGTTAAATGAAGGAGGTGGGAAAAGTGAAAGAAAGCTAGTGTTCAGAGACACTGCCCATCAAAAGAAAGATCATAAATGATAGTCAAGCCTCAAATGGGGGTGAGTCAGTGGTGAAATGCTGAACACCCAAATTAAAACCACTTATTTTATAAGCACCATATGCCAGGCATTATTAACTTTTGACATTTGTCACTAATAATGCCCACAGAGTCATGAATCAATCCCTGGTATGGACTCAATCCAGCATTAAAACGAAGGTGTGCCCCAACATAGGACTTCAGGAAGTGTTTGCCAACCCAGACTATCCTGAGGACCTGAGGAACATCTCAGTCCTTTGCTTGCTGCAGAAAAGATCTCAGGACCTCAGAGGGCTGACATCAGGGAGGATGAGGAAATTAGGGGTGGCAGGAGCAAGGTGCAGAGAGGGAAAGGAATAGGAAGACTCAAGCTTTTTTAAGCTTAATAATCTTAAAGTTTAAGTTTTGGTGATAAAAGTTATGTGAACCAGTAGACATTTGTCCTGTATCCTGCAATGGTCCATAAGTGAGAGGATAATTATCCTAAGATAAAGGAAAGAATACATTCCTTTCACTGTTGCATAAACATATATATACACATATATTTATAATATATATATTCACACACACACCTACCTTACCCACATCTTTCTCTCTATATGTATGTGTGTATATATGCATATGTACTTATGTGTATGTATATGTCTGTGCATATATTGTTATTGTTATTTGTCCTTTGTTCTAGAAGAAGATCATGACATCAGGAAAGTGATGACATGACTTGGAAGTGAGTTGGATTTATGTGAGAGAGGGCTGGGCAAAGTCACCTGTCTTACTTTTCTAGAACCATCTGGGTCCAGTGGCCAGATATAGAGCAGAATGACTGGAGATGGTCCTGGATGCAAGGGGAGATCTTGGCATTTGATAATTTAAATACATACATACACACACACATATTACATATATATGTATATGTATACGATTTATATGTTTGTCTTTGGTAGTCCCAGATGATGGTTGATGAAAAGATGAAGCAAACCAAAAGAAAATAGGTCTAGGAGGCTTGTCCCCCCCAAAAAAATGAAGGGCAGGAAGGCTGGATTTAAATTTAGAAATCTGGGTTCAGATTCAGACTGCCACTTATTATGTAAATTTGGGTCATCAACCTCCTTAGTTCTCATCTTCTTCCTAAAATGAGAGAGGGAACTAGATGATGTAAAATGTCCTTCCAACTCTAGAGCCATTATCATATCATCTAAATTTGTGATTAGAATGTTGTTTCATGGACATTCAGACCAGGGTATCAGTCCGATAGGGATATGGGAATTCTACATTCAAAGTCCAAAAGGGAGCAAATAAGTTCAGATTCTCATAATTTTGCAGGAGCCTAACTTCTATGTCTCAGGAGCTTAGACCAAAAAAGAGTAGATTTCACATGGGAAATGACCAGAGCATTTGAAAGGAGATTATCTTACAGTTCAGGAAACTGAGGTACAGTGAGATTAAATGACTTCACTCAAGATTAATATAGGAAGTAAATGTCAGAGGTAGGATTTGGATGTAGCTTCTTTGATTTCCAAGTCGGGGGTCTTACTACTGATTATATACCATGCTGCTTCCTCAGAGGCACCACAGGGCTATCTATAATTCCTAAGCCAGCAGAGGCTTCCTACTCTCTTATTGGTCTCAGATCTTGCTCAGTGGAAGTGGACAAGGGTTGGCAGAAATAGCCTAGCAGCTGAAGTCAAGACTCTAGAGGGGCAGAGACATTATTCCAATCTCACAGATTCCCTTTTTTAATGACATCATTCTTCATAAATACTATTCATTTGTTAGTCTATGCACCCAGCTGATGAAAGAACCTCCCTTCAGCTGTGACATTTGCTTGTAGAATAGAAGCTTCCTTCAACCCCACACCACTCTCTACCACAGTTCAAGCCTCATCTAAAAATACCCCTAGTCTCTCTTGCTGGCATCTGCTAGTCTCTTCCTTGCCCTGCTGTCATATCCTATGTGATTACTTAACGGAATTATACAACTCTGCTGCAACCTCTGGAACACATGGCTAATGAAAGGCACAGAGCGGTGGAAGCCTGTTTTCCTCCTAATGAGATACATAGAACATCCTAGCAGTGAAAGTTTGCAAAATACACAGAAACTGGAAAATATTCATGCAGCAATTCCAGAGAAGTATTGCTGGACCTCCTTAATCTGGAATTCATAGGAGTGAATCTTCTGGGTAACTGAAGCTTACCCTGTTAAATGCTCAAGGTTTTCTTTGAGCATTGAGTTCAAAATTAAAATTAAACTATTTGGGAAGGAGATACCAACCAGGATTATGACACGTGTTACTCCTGATAGAAAAGTAAAAAAAAAGTAAAACATCCAAGACGCAGAATAAGACACATGTTTTGCTTGACTATCCATATCTGTTAAAAGGCTTTTGCTTTTCTTTGTTTTTTTCAAGTGGAAAGAGGAAGGTGAGAGGCACAAAAAACATCATTTGTTCATTTAAAAAATTTTTAAAATGCATGGATATTTCCTTGCTGTCTGATACATAGGTGCTGAGATGATTAAACCTCTTCTCCAATGCTGTTAATTCTAGCGACATCAGGTGTAATCCTGTAAGAGCCCAGGGACTATAGGGATTTTCACAGTGTTTCCTCTGACAATAATGCCCCTAGATGGTTCCCCATGTTTAGTCTTCATGTCTATCTTTCACAATTTGTCAGTTGTTTGTCAGTTCTCATTACTGCTGTCAATGTCCAAGATATGAACCTGAAGAAGGTTCTCTGTGACACAGATTTTGATTGCTCAAAACCACTTTTAGTTTATTTTTGAGTTCTTAGCTGGAGTGATCATTTTCATGATAGTGCCTGAGCATTGAGTTGTTACTGTACTTTAAGCTTTATTGTTATCATAATCAAAGAATTTGGGGACTAAAGGAACTGCTCCAACCCTATGCTCTTATATATGCATGTGTAAATTGAATCTCAGGAAGGGAAACAAATCTCTATAGGGTCACATATTGTTCATTAGTTACAGTCGTGTTTGACTATTTGTGATCTCATTTGGGGCTTTTTGGGGCAAAGATACTAGAATTTTTTTTTTGCCACTTCCTTCTCCAGATCATTTTACAGATAAGGAAACTGAGGCAAAGAGGATTAAATGACTTACCCAGAATCTTACAATTAATAAATATCTGAGCTAGATTTGAATCCTGGAAGATGAATCTTTCTGACTCCAGATCCTACTGCTGTGCCTAATTAATGAATAAATCATGGAAGGGAAACCAATAATGACTTTGAAGTCCATGGTACTTTCCATTATTGCATGTAGCTTCTTATGTAAGCTATAAGAATATAATTCCAGTTCTGGACTTATCACTTATTTAAATTTATAGTGCAGTGAATATAATTTCATAAAGATGCTCATTTACTTGTCAAATATGCACATTTAGCTTTTGGAAATTATCAGATTATTTTGCAAATTTAAGTGCCCTAGAATTTACAAAATATTCCAGAGATGATACAATAAAAGATTATAATTTTATCCTGTAAGTAATCTTGAGCTCAGTTCCATTAATGCTGGAAGTAGCCATCAGGTTTAGCTCTGATAACTGCTGGATTTATTGGTTCAGATTTGCTTCTTTATACATGCATAACATGAAACAAACCCTAAAAGTTTCTTGATCAAACTAGAAATGCTTCCATAGCTTTCATTCATGCTTTAAAAAAAAAGTGTAGGCTTTCTCTTAGGGAAGCATTGGGCAAGTTCTTGAGTACAACATAATAAAGGTATCTTACAAGGACTTTTATAGAGACATTAGAATTTTTCTATTTTTTTCCTTTCTAGAAGGGGTTAATATTGGCTGAGAGGAAAATGTAGAAAAGTAGGATCAGGAGAGAAACAGAATGGTTTTAGATTGCCAGGGTCCTCTGAAGCTGTAATATGGAGATATGTTCTGCCTACCATAGAAAGCAATAGACCAATTGCAAGGTTAAAACTATTTTTTTTTCTGGAGGGAATGCAGAATTTTAGCTGAAGCCCCACTGGTGTCAGGGAGATGAAGTAGATTGAATAAAATTCAATTCAAGAAACATTTATTCAATGCTAGCTTTTTGAAAGGTACTGCCCTACGTAGCCACTGGAGATACAAAAATAAAAAATAGTTCTGGATTTTAAGAAGATTACTGTCTACTAGGGGTTACAATATGCATACAGACAAGCAATTACAAAGAATATATAAAAATACAAAATAATTTCAAGAAGTATTCAATATTAATACCTTGGGGTTTGTACTATTTAAGCTGTATTTTGATTCTAGGAGACAAAGGGGAGCAAAGAGAACATTACAAAGAGGAGAGATAGCTTGTATAAAAGCATGATGGTGGGAGATATACTGTTCTATATAAGGAACAGTTAGCAGACCAAGTTGATTGGATGGAGAATTTATAATGGGGAGTAATATGAAATAAGCCTGGAAGGGTAAGCTGGAACCAAAATAAAGAAGGCTTTAAATGCCAGGCTGGGGAATTTATATTTTAAGGTAGTTAAATGGGTATAGTGAATAGAATTCTGGACTTGGAATCAGGAAGCTCTGCATTAGAATCCTATTACAGATGCTTATTAGCTGTGTGATAAGGGGTACCTTAACCTTTTTTAGTCTCAGCTTCTTCAGTTGTAAAATAGAATAATAATAGCATCTGGGTCATGGGATTGCAAAGAAAAAACAGATAATATGTAAAGAGTATTTTCTAAAACAAAGCATTGTAGAAATGTTAGTTGTTACTACCACTCCTACGACTACTGCTATTCTCAAAGGCAGTAAGGTTTCATTGAGTTTGGTGGTGGTCTTTTTTTTTTTTCCTGTGGATATAGGACACATAGGGGATGGGTTTGGTCTGGCAGATCTATGTTTTAGGAATACCTATTTGTCCACTTTGTGGAAAATGAATCTGGCAAGTGACAGACCCTAGGGACTCTATGGTTCCACATTCTGGGAAAAAGTGGGCAGTAGAGAATGGGTCTTTGAGCAAAACAGCTGCATTTTCATGACAGGAAGTATCATGCAACTGTTTTTTTTTTTTTTTTTTTTTTGTTTTGTTTTGTTTTGTTTTTTATTCTCAATATTTGCCCTTCACTCTGAATCCTGGAGGAGATCAAAAAGTATCACTCAAGGCAGAAAGGCCTCACTCATACCTACAGGATTTATTGCTAAATCACAATGTTTCTTCTTATTGCTTTTTTAAACTTCATCATAAGCCTTGAAAACAGCCCCTTCTCCTCTGTAAGCAACAGTACCCACTTGGAGAGAAGAATGGAATGTTGCTTATATTCCCTACCTTCTGGAAGGTCTTAGGGCTCTGTGGAGTAGGGAGTAGAAAAAGTGGTCAAATAACATTACTTCTCATATATATTTCTGGTACTGATTTTCTAGCATAATGATATGTAACCTTACTATAGACCCATGATGTCCTTGGTATGATGGCAAAAATGTCAGCTAAGGACAGAAATGGAGAAATTTCAACTACTGTTGTTTTCTCCCAGCTTTTTAGGAGGGAGGGGAAATAGCCAGAGAGGTACTAGTGAAGGGGTTGTTCAATTGTCCCCAAGGTAGCAGCAATTCCAAACCATCTGGTTTTGTAATACTCCCACAACATTGCCAATTATCTCAAGGGATAAAATATATTTTTTTAAAATCTCCAAACAAATATAATTCTCATGGACTCAGAATGTTGGAACTGGAAAAAACCTAGAAAATCATAGAATCATAGATTCAGAGCCAGAAGGAAATTTAGGGGTCATTTAATCCCACCCCCTCAGTTTACAGATGAAGAAACTGGCTCTGAGGAGAAGTGAGCCAAGGTTGTATAGCAAGAAATATTTTAATTATTTTTGAAAAAGTTACACATGTATGTATGTGTATATTCTATTCATATGAAGCATCTAGGTGACATAATAGAGAGAGTGCTAGACCTGAAGTCAGGAGAACCTGAGTTCAAATGTGACTTAGACACTTATTAGCTGTGTAACCCTGAACAAGTCACTTTACCCATTTGTCTCAGTTTCCTTAACTGTAAAATGGGAATAATAATCGCGCTTACCTCCTAGAATTATTGTGAAGATCAAATATGATAGTACTTAGCACAGTGCCTGACACATAGTATGCACTTAATAAATGTTTATTGAATTGAATTAAGACACTTAGCATAGAGCCTTATATACACAAATACCACATACACATACACACATATCCCCACACAGAGCTTTAGACAAGATGAAAGGGAAAAGGATCAGGAATTTAGAGTTGAAAGGATCTTGGAGATTATCTAGTCCAGGTTTCCCATTTTACAAAAGAACAAAAAAGTCTAGAGAAATAAAATGACTTTTCTAGATCACCGGACTCAATGTCAGAACCATTGTCTATACCCAAGTCATAGTATTATGGGCAGCTAGGTGGCACAAAATATAGAGTGCCAGGCCTGGAGTAAGGAAGACTCCTTTTCCTAAATTCAAATCTGGTCTCAGGCTACTGAGATCAGTACTACTACTGGTAGTTAGAGTACTTGTGTGAACTACTGTGAACTATTCATAATGGCTTGTTAAAGCCTTAACTGTGTGAGGCTGGGTAAGTCACTTGACCCTGTTTGCCTCAGTTTCCCCATCTGTAAAATGAACTGGAGAAGGAAATGGAATATCTGCCATTATATATCTGCCAAGAAGATCTTAAATGGGGTCACAAAGAGTTGGCCATTAGGTTTTTAAATTTTTATTAAAGCTTTTTATTTTTCAAAACATATTCATGGACAATTCTTCAACATTAGCTCTTGCAAAATCTTGTGTTCCAATTTTTCCTTCCTTCCCCCAAAGGGGAAGTAGATGGCAAGTAGTCCAATATATGTTAAACATGGTAGAAATATGTGTTAAATCCAATATATGCATACATTTTTATACAATTATTGTGCTGCACAAGAAAAATCAAATCAAACCCAGAGAATTGGCCATTAGTGACACAAGTGAAAAACAGTAACATCGTACCCTAGGATAATGGATGCAAAGCTAGAATGGACCATAGGGATCATTTGTTCCAATAGCTCATTTTATGAATGTACACAGGTATTAGTAGGTAGCAGAGCTAAGATTGGAACTTGGGCCCTCTGTTTCCAAACTCTGGGCTCTTTCCCCATCCCCAAGTCAAAATAGAGGTCTTTGGTCATACCATGGAAGCTGCTGTGAAAACCAGACAGCCCTCACTGACCTCATGAGGAGGCTGGGGTTCACTGCCTTATGGAGTTAAAGACTTCAGATTCTCCATGCTTCATTACCACTGTCAGGCACTGCCTCAACTTGCCCGAGTATTGTGACAGAGACACACCAGGAGCTGTCAGAGGCATATAACAGATATGACGAATGGCTGGCAGCTTCCACCATGGGAGAGGGGTATATGTGAGGGGATGAATGGAATCCCATGAAGGAATTCTTTTAGAGGTCATGATAAAAAGAAACATACACAATAATTCTTCCCATCTGTATAGCCCTGTACACTTTTAGAAGCAAGAACTTAAAAATAATAAATTATAATGAACCCCGACTTTAAAGATAAGGTAAATGAGAAGCAAGTTGATTACATGATTCATCTAAAGTCACAGAATGAGTAGCTGACAGAGCTGGAACTAGAAACCAGATCGCTAGACTTCTATTTACTCTCTCTGTTTTTAGGTAAGATATTTTCTTGCTTTGGACTGCAGTTTCCTCTTCTGTAAAATGGGGAGATTGGTTAGTATCTAAATTTTCTTCCAGTTCTAAGTCTATAGTTCTATGATTTTCCCCTCCATTCCTAAACTCCATGATTCTAATCCCTCTTCCTTCCATTATTATGAATTTATATATTGTAGCACTATCTTCTTCCAGGTTTTCTGATAACTCACAACTAAGCAGCAAAAACAACTTTGAAATTTCCCAATTCTGCAACAGCCCCATAGGAGACATTTCAGTCACTATGATATAACAGAAAACTTGCTGAATTTGAAGTCAGAGGACCTAGATTTATAGTTCAGGTCTGTCATTTGCTACCTGTGTGATTAGTACAAGTCATGTACCATCTATCGAAGGCTTGTAAGTATTCTGTTGTTTGTATCCTTCATTAGAAGGTAAGCTCCTTGAGAGCAGGTGCCATGTTCCCTACCCCTTTTTATGTGCCCAGTGCTTAGCCCCATACCTAGCAAACAGTAAGCACTTAATAAACAATTGATAATGATGAAGTCACTCAGTTGATCTCTCCTAGCTTCTACTTAAAATTTCTATTTAAATTCTATTTAAATTGAGGAAGTTGGACCTCTTAGATCTCATCCAGCTCTACACTGATAACCTTCTGACACTGTGGATCTGATGAGAAAGAGAAGTCTGGCAAGCTCTACCAGCAGCACTCTAACTATAACCTCACTTCTCAATTCTTGGCCTTCACTGCAAAGAAACCAGCTCAGGATAGACCTGTGCCAAACAGGAAAGAGATTGTATCTTGCCTTGTAGATCCAACCAGCTAAATATGACCAGGCTACCACCAAGGGACAAACATTTGTTTCCTATTTCTTTCTTCGTCTCTCTTTCTCTTTCCTTTTGAGGTGTTTGTTTTAGGATCAGCCAAGTCTTCCAACAGAAGTTTTTTTTAAAAGGCTATTTCTGTTTGGGGGATAAGGTTGTGACTGAACATGCTAGAGTCCCTCTTGGAAAGGACGTGTTGGCTACAGGAAAGCAGTGTTGTACTGATCAGTGTTTGTCCAAAGCTGAATTGAGGGGCAGCATGGCACAATTGGGTAAAATGAGCACAGAGACAGAACACTTGGGCTGAGAACCCAACATGGGCTGGGAAACTCCATTTCTTAATACCAGTGTGACTTTAGGGAAGTCACATCCACTCAATTTCCCTCTCTCCAAAATGATGTGCTTAGGACCCATTCTCTTCTAAGTCTTCCAAGCTATGGATCTGTGAAGTCTCAAGGTCAATTCTAACTTGAAATCCTTCCAGCCTACTAAGAAAGTTATTGGGACAATGGAGAAGTGAGGGCAAAGTGGCAGAGCATAATTATAGGATAATGTGGAAATACATGAAATATATTATATACCTATATGTATACTTTAATGCACAAAGGTGCATGATTGTAGTTACACATATACATGGTTACACCCATTCACACATGTACCTATACACACAGAATAGCAGAGAATTATTATATTGGTAAAAATCCTAAATATGTATACATGTGCAAACATTATGCAAGCACACACATACATGCATATACATGCATAGTTACACACATACATATACACACACCTACACATATAGCATAGCAGAAAATGGTTATATATGGTAAACCAAAATACATACATATGTACACACACATATGCATGCACATACATATATACATGTAATGTACATTCATAACATACAGAATAGCAGAGCATGGCTATAAAATGTGGTAATGCTTGAAACATATACACATATATGTACACATTCATACAAACATATGCGTGCATGTATATGTAGTGTGATTACACACATACACACAATCATATACCTACACATGCAGAATAGCAGAGAATGACTATGGAAAAATCCTGAAACATGTACACATGTGCAGTATATGCATAACATATAATATGCATGTATGTGTACAGTTAGTATATAATGCACATACACATCCTCACATGAACATATAGATATATACAATACAATATAACAAAATGTACAGAATAGCAGAGAATGATTATATATGGCAACATCCTGAAACATGTACACATGTGCACAATGTGTGTACCTGCATGCACACATGTATCTGCACTGTGGTTACACATATACTTACAATACAGAATAGCAGAGTATTTTGGAAAATCTTGAAATATGTACACAGATGCACAAGACATATACATGTTGTATTGTGCAGTTATGGATATATGCGGGCATGTTTATCCCTCTATATATACACTCATGCACATATATATATACATGTATCCATATTTTGGAGGAATGGACATCCAAATCTGATTTAATTGGTATAGGGGATTCTAATAAGGCAACTCCTTTTATCAGTAGGGATCAGTACTTGTTCTCTTAGTTACATTCTTACAATTGTCTGATACACTAATTCTTTTTTTTTTTTTTAAATAACTTTTTATTGATAGAACCCATGCCAGGGTAATTTTTTACAACATTATCCCTTGCACTCACTTCTGTTCTGCTTTTTCCCCTCCCTCCCTCCACCCCCTCCCCCAGATGGCAAGCAGTCCTTTACATGTTGAATAGGTTACAGTATATCCTAGATACAATATATGTGTGCAGAACCGAACAGTTTTCTTGTTGCACAGGGAGAATTGGATTCAGAAGGTATAAATAACCCAGGAAGAAAAACAAAAATGCAAGCAGTTTATATTCATTTCCCAGTGTTTTTTCTTTGGATGTAGCTGCTTCTGTCCATCCTTGATTAATTGAAACTGAGTTAGCTCTCTTTATCGAAGAGATCCACTTCCATCAGAATACATCCTCAAACAGTATCATTGTTGAGGTATATAATGATCTCCTGGTTCTGCTCATTTCACTTAGCATCAGTTCATGTAAGTCTCACCAGTCCTCTCTGTGATACACTAATTCTTAAAGTGACTTATCTAAGCTTACACATCTCGAATGGCATAAGAGTTGAACCCAAATCTTCTTGACTCAGAAACTGATTCTCTTTTAGAGCTGCAATGATTTCTCTTACGAATTTTATTTCAAGTATCACTTTAAGGTTTACAAAGTGTTTTGGATGCAATATGTCTTATTACTCTTACAACAAACTTGTGGGACAGGTAGAGTAGGAATGATTATCTTGATTTTACCAGTGAGGAAATACAAGCTAAGAGAAAATGTGACTTGCCCATGATCATAGACTAAGTTAGTGACAAGGATGGGATTTGGACCCAAGTTTTGTACCCTTTGTCTTAACTTTTACACCAAGGTTAGCTTATTTCTCTCCATTTCCAAGATAGTCTCTTGCCACAATCACCCTCCCAGGTTTTGCCATCCCCTGAAAATAAAAAAAAAATGCCTGAACTTTCACATAGAATATCAGAATGATCCTGTGAAAGACAATATTTAATGATCAGATGCACTGGAAATGCAAAGAAAAACAAAACACTTCTTACCCTCATCCTTGATGTGAATGTTCCTACAACATGCACACAATTACACATAGTATAAAGAAAATTAAGGAAGGATTAGACATCAATAACTGGGAAGAAGGAGTTGAGGAAATGTTTCACAGAGGAAGGGCCATCCTAGTTTAATCCCGAAGTGGGAAACAATTCTGAAACGTGCACACAAAGAGAGAAGGTAGTCTAGGCACTGGGGAAGATTTGAACAGATTCATAAAAGTGAGGGACAGCATTTTGAATTTGGGGACCAACTAGTAGTACAGTTGAGTTAGAAAATAGAATTCCTCAAAGGGAGTAATAGAAGAGATAGAAGTCAGATTTTGGAAGGTGTTAAACAGTAGACTGAGGGAAATTACATTTTGTCCTTGAGGCAATAAGAAGCAATGCTGTCAGAACAATGCCTAAGGAAGATTGTTTTGGCAGCCTTGTGGAGAATGGGATGGAATGGGAGAAACTGGAAATAGAGAAGCCAATGAGGAGGCTGTTCAAGTCATCCTGGTGAGAGATGAATTGTGGCAGACCTGTTAGAGTTGAGAAAAGGGGTTGGATGTGAGAGATGTGACTATGGTGAGTGATACATACAAGGTAGCATTAGATACACAAAAACTTTAAAGATTTAGATAGAATTTGAAGTAAAAAAAACTTGCGTTCTCACTCTGTTACTTAGACAAGTTCCTTCATTTTTGAAGATCCTTATCTATAAAATGAGATGGTTGGACTAGCTGATCCCTAGAGACTTGTTCCATCTTCATATTCAATGATTCTATATCTTACATTTCTCTTATATCTTTAAGAATTGGAGCAGGGGAGGATTGGGGAATATCACCACCACAAGACTTAACCCAAAATAAATGAAGGCAGTTTTCAAAAGCCATATGCCTAACCTTATATCCAAATGGCCAGAGACAGCTGGTGGCCACAAAAATATCCCTTCTATTTCTTCTGCCATTTCTAGTTATTGCCTCTTTTTCTCTTTCCTTTTCTTTCTCTGTCAGATACTGATACCACCCACTCCCATCTCAGGTCTTCTTATCCCAGAGCTAGTAAAGGATAGGATCTTCAGTGACAAACTAAAAAGAGGCAAAGCAGGTAATAGTGGGAGTGAGAGTGGAAAAATAGGGGCACAGAACAGCTCATATGTGCTCTTTCCACCTCCAAGACTCAGTATTGGTTCTGTGTCACCTCATGTCTCATCATGTCATCCTTCTCACCTATGACTATTTCAGACTTCTTGCCTTGGACCATCCTAGCTCTTGCTAGGAAAAAAAAGACCCACAAACTCCCTGATTATGGTTTTCTTTTCAAAAATTTATAAGGGGAGGTGTGAATAACCATAGTAAATTTAAGACTATTTTCAAAATGCTTTATTTTAGAAACACAAACCAAAAAGTTGCTAACTTTATATATTACAAAAAGTAGAAAATAAAGCACAATAATGAGGATGAATAGAAACATACAAATTGTAGATAAATAATGTATATGAAAGACAGAAATTCACCTTAGCTTTTTACTACTACCTAGAGGAACCTAATCCTACTTTAATATGATGCAGCCTAGAAGATCATGGAAATTCTGATTAGAATTAGGCCCAAACAACATGTCTGGAGCACAATCTTTCTGTTTCTTAGATTTTTAGAAATCCTTTCCACAGAGCTCACAAGTTTCCTCCTCAATATAATTTTCCCTGACTTCCTCCTTTCTTCCTTCCATTCTTTACTATCTGTTTCCCTTCCTCCCTCCCTCCCTCCCTTCCTCTTTTCTCCCTCTCTCCCTCTCTTCCTCCCTCTCTCTCTCTCTTTCTCTCTCTGCTCACTTCCTTTCATCTCTCCTTCCCCCCCGCCCCCCTTGCCTTTCTGCCTGCCTGTCTGTTTCTGTTTCTTTGTCTGTCTCTGTCTCTTTGTCATCCCTGTATAATTCTCTCTTTCTGCTTCTAATCACCTTCCCTTCCTTAGCATCTTCTTTCTTACCTAACCCTTGTCTCAGGTCACAGAATTCATTTCCAGTGGCTAAGAAAAGAGATAATTTGGTCCTCTTTGTATTCCAAAGGTGGAGAAGGTGAGGGAGAAGTCTTTTCACAGTCAATGAATATTAATTAACTAAATATTAATAATATAGCTAATAGCAAAGTTCTTTACTTATATTATCCCATTTGATCTTCATGAGGTACTACTATTATCCCAATTTTATGAATGAGGAAAGACGGGGGCTGACTTATCCAGCATCATAGAGCTAATAAATCCTGAAGCAGGATTCTAACTCAACTCTCCTTGCTGCTAAGTTCCATGCTTTATACCCACTAATATGTAGGAGGTATAAGTAAGAATATGTAGGAGGAAATGTGTTTCTAGCTTTCCAAGTATAACTGAATGCATTTTCCCTTCACAATGTTTACAGTAGTAAAATTCTAACAATGCCCTTACTCAAATAAATTAAATCAAATCATCCCAAGTTGGTTCTGAAAGGCATTTTAAAGAGCATCTTATCCAACTCCTTTATTTTACAGATCAGAAAAGTAAACTCAGAAAGGAAAAGAAACCCACTCCATGTAAAACAGTAAGCAATAGAGGGGAGTTTTTAAAACATGAATCTATTCTTTCCACTACAGGAATCTTACAAGTTAAATAGGCTTTGTGCATTGTGGATCAGATTGAGACCCTAAGTACCTTTATTTCTATTACAACTCCTAGAGACTCTCAAACACAAATGTCTAAAACAAAACTCACCTTTCCTTCCAACCCATCCCTCTTCCAAATTTCTTATTACTCTTTCAAGGACACTAGCATCTTTTGTCATCCAGACCCCAACTGGTGTTATGCTCAACTTTTCATAATGCTCCCATCAGACATCCAATTGCTACCAAGCCGCATTGTTTCTACCATCATATCTCCACCATATGCTTGCTCCCTCTCCACTCACACAAACCTCATTAACGCAGACTTTTACTATTGTAATAACCTTCTGCTTGATCTTTCTACCTCAATGCTCTTTCTTGTTCAATTGATCTTCCATTCAGCTTTGAGTGAGTGACACAAGGAATGTTGCTTCTCTATTTCAATAAACTCCACTGGCTCCCTGTTACCTCTAGGATCAGTACATAAAATCTTATTTGCCTTTCCTTCACAATCTGGCCCCTTTCTATCCTTCTAATCTTCTTATATCTTATTCCCCTGTATATAGTCTTCAATCCAGTGACATTGGTCTTGCTGTTCTTTGAACAAGACATTCCATTTCCTGACTGCATTTTCAGTGATTATTCCCTGTGCCTGCAATGTTCTTCATTTCTGTCACCTCAGTTCTCTGGCTTCCTTTAATTTTAAGCCCCTTCCGGTTTTCTTCTCTCTCCCCTTTCCTGTGCTGTTACCTTCCATTTGACCTGCATGTATCTTACTTGTACAATTATTTACATGTTGTCTTCCTTTCCCTCCCCTTTGGAAAGTACGATTTTTGAGGGCAAGGATAGGTGTTTTTGCCTTTCTTTATATCCCCAGTACTTAGCATAGCAAGCATTTAATATATGCATATTGACTGTCTTTGAGAACATGCTCTCTAAATTCCACACCCTTGGAATACAACCTAGAAAATCAGGATTGTCTATATTTGCTGAAGTAAATGACTATTCTAACTACTTTGAGGTTCTTGAAAAATTTCTTCTAAGTTACAAATCTTCCTCTCCCCTTTCAATCTGGTTTAATTTTTGACTTGTTGACTGGACCTGTTCTAATAGCATAAATGTAGATTTTAGTGTGATCTAGTCAGATTATCCCCAATTTCAAATCAGTGAGGTCTGAGTTAAGGAAATTTAACTTTGAAGGCTTAACTTTAGTCATTCATTTCAACCTCTTTCTCCACCAATTCTTTTATTAGGTATACTAATAACTGATATACTAACAACCAGATAACATACTGGCTTGAATTTTACCACTGTTTTCTCCCACCATTCTCCTCAATTGCTGGTGGATGTGCTCCAGAAAAGGAAAGGACCCCCAGACACGCTCCAGGATGGGAGGGTAGGAGGAGGAAAGAGAGGCACAAGTTCTGGATATTCTCTCCAATGGTCTCTCCAGTGAGCCCTGTATGGCATCTTCTATTACAAGTGATCTTCAAGATCCAAATTTTCCAAAAGAAATGCCTAATAAGCACCTGCAGGATTTTCCAGGATACTCACAGGAACCAACATGCCCTTGCCACCAAAGACAGGCTTTCTGCAAGGTTGGGGCACATCTTATACATGGGAAAGAGTTTCAGTAATATTGAATTGTTTTCACTTGGAGTTATCCCTCTCCTACTAATTCCTGCATCCGAGCCCTTGGATTCCATGGGAACATTTTTAAACTCGGTTTGACAAATTCTTCAACCAGTGTTGAAGGTTTGAGGCAGAGAGCATCTGTGTAAGGTCAGACTCTTCTCCTTTCTTCCAAAATATCTGTTACTTCCCTTGAGCTTAATATATATATATATATTTGGAGATTGTATCTCTCTCTCTCTCCCCAGTTGAAATTTGTATTGGTCATCCTTATCCTGTTCTGTTTCTACCCTGGGCCAGTTTGTCCCTTTAACTTAAGACAACTTAACTTTAACTTACCTGATGCCCCACCTCCATTTTCAGGGGCTCACCATACTTGCGCTGGACTGTATTCAGACATGTGATCAGTTGTGGTTCAATAGTAGCTTCTTGAGCTCAACCCATCCACTGACCTCAGACTCCTAACTAGCAGGGATTTCAGATGATTACCTGGCTTCCATAGACATCCTGGCTGCCACTAATTCGAATGATTTTTGATAATTTTAAATAATCTCTCCAGGGAGTCAATTTCCTTACATTCCCCCGACAAAGGCTTGGACCCCCAAGGGCTATTATTCTGTTCATTCAGAGGTCTGTATATTCTCAGGGTCTTTTTAATTCTCTTGCAACATGAATGCATTTCCTGATACCCACCCCAAGCTCTTTGTGACCCCTCCTAAAATTCCAGTGCATATATTTAATATATATTTTCTATTTACTTTTAGGTATACATGATATTTCTCTTATGAAATATATGTTCTCTGAGGGCAGCAATTAGTTTATTTTTTGCCTCTGCATCTTTGGTGTCAAGCACAGTGCTTGGTACATAGTAAATACTTGTGGGTCGACTTATTTGTTGAATTATAGCACCACTCATAAACTTCTAGCACCAACTTATATTAAATACAAATAATAACTTGCATTTATACAGGGCTTATGGAGAGAAGCAGCCTGGCAAGGAGTGTAGAGAGCTGGCCTCCAAGTCGGGAAGACCTTGATTAGAGTTCCAGCTCCAACACATTCTGGCTTTTGTAACAGTGGAACAAATCACTTAACCTTTCACTGTCCCAGGCAGCTCTCTGAGACTATACAAAGTTGCAGAATAGTTGGTGATCTGCAATGGGAGAGAGTTTCCTCATTGAAAGTTTCCTTTACCAAATGAAATCACAGGAATGAGGGGGGAAAGGGGAAATCCAACAATGTTTTACATATATTTTCTTATTTGATCCCTATCACCATCCTCTGAAGTATTACAGACAGCATTATTATCTACATTTTTTCAAATAAAGAAACTTGCATCTTTCCTCCAAAGATTGTACCTAACAGTTAATAGAGCAAACAGGACCCACCCCTAACCAAGGTTTTTTTTTTTTTTTTTTTTTTTTTTTTGCCCTAATCTCCCAACTAGCTGTAGAAATCTTAGAATCCAGGGACTTGTCATGGAGAAATGATTTTTGCTTATTTATTTGTTGTAAATAGGGAATAAGAGAGGATGGGGAGAATGGGAAAAAAGATAACAGTCTGCTTAACATTATGCTTAAGATGGACAGGTTGTATGGTTCCCTTGGGATTTCACATAGTATTGTTTTGCACTTCTGATATTATTCCTCTGGGATACTGTGTATTTTAGTTGTTTGTATCTGCAGTTGGACTTTATGCTCCAAAATGACAAGGGATTGTTATCTTAACTAAACTCTGTTTCTTCCTGAGCACCTAAGATTTTGGCATGCATCAAAGTAAATACTCCTAGAATATTTTTGGAATGGATACTGTCAGATTAAATGATGAGATTTTAGGTTTATAAAGGCTCTTTACTAGACTGTCCATCCTAAACAACAAAACCAAAAAACCCTCCTTTATTCAGTGCAACAAAATTCAAAATACTACCATTAGAAATGGATTTCTGTGAGTTAAGCATTTCCAGTAATTTGGATTTTCTTTTAGAATATTAAATACCACTGAAAAAGAGTACCCCAGTAGCCAAGTAGGTTGTTCTCATTGGCAGGAGGATTCTAGGACCCCCATGAGATCATTGGCACTTTCTGGGTAAGGGCACAGAATGGGGAAATGAGGGAGCACTAAAAATCACCTCTATCTTGCGCCATGGTCTGGGCTTAGAGAATGAATGTTGTTGTCCCCAAAACTGGTCCAAGGAATGGATTTGGTATAATTCAGTGCAATTCAATAAATATTTCTTATTCAGCTTATGCACAGCACAAATGCTAGGTACTGGGGACACAAAAATAACAAAACAAGAGAGAATTCCTGCTCTCAAAGAGCTTACATTTTACTGGAAGGAGAATAAAATTTCAGTTTAATATTACCATAGTTTGCATTCCAATAAGGGAGGGAATAGGGAGGAGAGGGGAGAAGGAATGAATTCAACTTTGGCTTTCCTAGGAGGGTTTGTTTGTTTCTTTCTTTCTTTCTTTCTTTCTTTCTTTCTTTCTTTCTTTCTTTCTTTCTTTCTTTCTTTCTTTCTTTCTTTCTTTCTATGTTATTAAGTGAGAGGAAGAGAGAAATTCAGGGCTTGTCAAGAAATAGGAGGTTGGGGGTGTTAGGGTCAGGGGAGAACCCTAAATATAATAATTTTAAAAAAAATTAGTGAGGTTTCTGCACAGAGTTGATGAGGGGAGAGGATGCGATGGGTGCACCCAATATCATGCCAAGCCAACGCCCCTTTAGTTGCCAGGCCAGTTGGGACTGGTTCACCCCACCTCTCGTCTCTCCTTGCCAGCCCCCACTGCAGGATTCATGAGAAAACGGAATCTGGAATGTGATGCAACCACAAGTTCTCCGCCTCAATCCAAAAAAGATATTACCTCAGCCCCTTCCCTTCTTCCTCCCCTTCCTCCTCCTCCTTCCCCTTTTACTCCTCCTCCTGGTCTTCCCCCTCTGTCCCCCCCTTCCCCCCCAGCTTCCCTCCCTTCCTCCCCCCGGCCCTGCCCGCCGGCCTCTCTGGGGCCCCAGCATGTTTTTCTTAGCCTCTCCTCCACATTCTCACACAGCCCCAACTCCGACCTCCTCACCCACCCAGGTTGCGGGGGAGGCAGCTGTCTCAGAGTTGCGCTGGCTTCCCATCGGGTTAACGCTTGAGACCTCGGAGCCCTTTCTTGCCTGTATCCCCCAGCTGGGGACGGGAGAAGAGAAAGGGTCGTGGGTGGGGGTGGGGGGAAGCAAGAGAGGGAGGGAGAGTGAAAAGGAGGAGGAGAAGACAAAGAGCAGAGAGGGAGGAAGGGAGTGGTGAGCTGGGAGGGCAGAGGCCTAGAGCAGTTGGGGCGTGGGCCCTGAAGGCTGACCCTCAGGCTACTCCCCGAGTGAGCCAGAAATCCAGCTTGCTTTGGGGCTGCTTGCCAGCCACAGCCCCCACCAGCCTGCAGCTACCAGCTCAGCCCTGTCCTGTGTGCCAGGAGGGCAGGCAGGGTTGGGCAGGCAGAGCTTTCACAGAAGGCCTAAACAATCCCATCCCTCTGCCTTCACCTTTGTCGGGTGGCTAGGGTCTGGTGTGCTAATTCTTGGAGGTCTGAGCTGCTTAAAGGTGGTACCTCTCCCAAAAGTGTTAATAGAAGCCATACGAGAGAGAATGAGCCATAACCCCATCAACCTGTCTCATAGTGTGCCGCCCATATTCTGGAAGAAAGGGGGTAGGTAGTTGCTTCCTGCCTCTAGACCTCAGTTTACACTGTACAGAATGAGGAAAGCTGTTAAGGTACAAGAGTTCTATGGTCTCTTCCAGCTCTAACATCCTATGATGGAGAAAAAAAGATAAGAGAGTTATACGTGAAAAGCTAGTATATGCTAAGTGTCCAGTAAGCAACACAGGAAGAAACTGCCTCAGGAGTCCAGGGGAGGGAGAGGTTTCTCCAGGTTGGGGAACCCCAGGAATGGATTGCTAAAGGGAGAGTTTTCAAGCTTTAGGAAAAATTTGGGGGAAAGGAGAGGGGGGAATCTTCCAAGCATCCCTCTAAATCCTGTCACAGTTGCCTGTGTCAGGTAGGTCCAGTAGAGGACTAATCAAACAGATTGTTACTGTGATAATATCTTCATGGTGCCTAGATGCTGGTATTAGAGCATTCTCTACTAGCTTCATTCTAACTGCCAGGAAAGGGTGAGGATTGGGAGGAGAAGAGAGAATCCAAAGAGATAACTGAATGATTTTTCTCCTCTCCTAAACAAACCAAAACAGACAAAAAACAGAATTTGAGATTTAGAATTAGGAAACACAGATTGGAAGGAGTCTAAGGAGTCCTCTAGTTTATTCATTCATTTATTTAGGAAGCTATGGTTATACAACTAAGTTTCTAAAGTCACATTTGAGCTCAGGTGTCTAGTTTAACCCAAGAACTGAAAAATGGTTTTCACTATAACATCCCGACAAGTGGTCATCCAGCCTTTGTTCAAAAACTTCCAATGAGAAGCAGCTAGGTGGCAAAGGAGATAGAGTCCTTGCCCTGGAGTCAAGAACTGAGTTAGAATTCAGTCTCAGATATTGAATTTAACATATATTTAAACATATATTGGACTGCTTGCCATCGAGGGGAGGGGGTGGGAGAAAGGAGGAGAAAATCTGAAACACAAGGCTACGCAAGGGTCAGTGTCAAATTATCCATGCCTATGTTTTGAAAATAAAAAGCTTAAAAAAAATTCAGTCTCAGACACTTAGCGACTCAAACATTGTTACTTTGGGCAAATCACTTAACCCTGATTGCCTCAAAAGAAAAAAAGAAACCCCCAATGAAAGGGAGAATACTTCATATACACACACACATATTCATACTTACATATACATGCATTTCTGTGTGTGTATATGGGTATAGCTATTCCTTTCTCAAAAGCCCAAATTGTTAGAAAGTTCTTTACATCATGCCTAAATTTGTCTCTCTACAAATTCTACCATATTGCTCCTCTTTTTATCCCCTGTGGCTGAACAGATCAAGTCCAATCTCCCTTCTACACAACAGCCCTTCAAATGCTTGAAGACAACTTTAATTGTCCTTTCCCTCATCTTTTTCTTCTTCAAATAAGTCATTTCCTCTTCCTTCAATCAATCTTTTGACATGGACTTAAGGCATATGCTCACTCGTGTGTGTGTGTGTGCGCGCGTGCATGTGTGTGTAAAAGAGAGAGAGAGAGAGAGAGAGAGAGAGAGAGAGAGAGAGAGAGAGAGAGAGAAAGAGAAAGAGAGAGAGAGAGAGAAAGAGAGAGAGAAAGAGAGAGAAAGAGAAAGAGAGAGAGAGACAGAGAGAGACAGAGAGAGAGAGAGAAAGAAAGAGAAAGAGAAAGAGAGAGAGACAGAGACAGAGAGAGAGACAGAGAGACAGAGAGAAAGAGAAAGAGAAACAGAGAGAGAGAGAGAGAGAGAGAGAGAGAGAGAGAGAGAAGAGAGAGAGAGAGAGAGAGAGAGAGAGAGAGAGAGAGAGAGAGAGAGAGAGAGAGACAGCGCAATCAGAGTTGAATGACTTGTCCAGGGTCTCATAGCTAGAAGTGTCTGAGACTGGATTTGAACTCAAGGTCCTCCTACTTCCAGGACTGTGCTCTATCCACTGTGCCATCTAGTTGTCCCAAGAACTTTTACCATTGGCTAGTCAGTCAGTCAATCAATAAACACTTATTAAGAATTTACTGTATTCTAGGCCCTGTGCTAAGCACTGGGGATACAAATTCATCAGCATATAAATAATCATTAAATCAATGAGAGTTGATGAGTTCAACAAATGAAGTAATATAGAGCAGGTCTTAAACTTTTTTCTACTTCCAGCCTCAGATATTAGATATATAAAATATTTACTGATAATAAATCATAATTTCATGACCTCTCATATTTAGTGTTATGATCCCATACAGGGTCTCAACCCACAGTTTAAAAAGTTTTAATATAGAGGAAAAAGAGAAAAGTATCCAGGACAGAGTCCTTTGGGATATCCATAGTTAGTGGTCTGATCTGGATGAGGATCCAGCAAAGGAGACTAAGATGGAGAAGTCTTATAGAGAGGAGAAGATCCAGGAGAAAGTGATATGCCAAAAACCGAGAGAAGAGAGTATCAAGAGCAAGAAGGTGACCAAACAAACATTAGAGTCTACAGAGAGGTTAAGAGAAATGATGATTGAACAATGATCCAAGATAATTCCAATATTTTTGGGATAGAAAATGTCATCCACATCTAAAGAGAGAGCAATGGAGATTGAATGCTGATTGAAGCATACTATTTTCATCTTTTAAAAATTTTGTTTGCTTTTTTTTCTTGTGGTTTTTCTTTTCTTTCACAACATGCTAAATCTGAAAATATGTTTTAAAATGATTATACATGTATAACCTATGTCAGATTGTTTGCTGTCTTGGGGAAAGAAGTAAAGAAGAAAATTTACGACTTAAAATCTTACAAAAATTAACATTGAAAGCTATCTTTACATGCAATTAAAAATACTATTGAAATAATTAAAAAAAAACAATGATGACTGAGGAAAGATCATTGGATTCTTTATATAGATTATTGGTAACCCTAGGGAAAGTAGTTTTGGTTATATAGTAAGATGAGATACCAGGTTGTAGGTTGTCTTCTTCTGGACACCCTCTAGATTATCAATGTCTTTCCTAAAATGTGGTGTTCAGAATTGAACACAATGGTGATCACTGACCATTGGTGGAAGCCATTCCTGACTAAACATAGCCAAAGTTATCATTAGCTTTTGAGGGGTTTCCATATAATCCTACTGACTCATAAACCTTGCAGTCTACTAAAAAAAACTCCAGATCTTTTTTAGACAAATTTCTGCCTAAGCATGCTTCCTTCCTCCCCCCACTTTTAAACCCAAGTACAAGATTTTACATTTATTTTATTTAATCTTATTAGGGAGAGAAAGTAAGAAGCTACTGAAATAGTTCAGGCAAGAGGTAATGAGGGTCTGAAGTGGGGTGAGGGCTGTGAGTAATGAGAAAGACCCAACTTGCAGAAATGCTGAGGAGGAAGATATCACAAATTGCAGAAATTGATTGTATATGTGGAGGTACAGAAAAATAAGGAGTCAGGGATATGCCAGTGTTTCAAACCTGAGTGACTAGAAGGACCGTATTACCCACAACAAAAACAGGGACATTTGGAAGTGGGATGGTGGAGAAGAGGAAGAAAGGTAATATATTCTGCTTAGGACATTTCAAGTTTTAAGTCTAAGGGATATCATTTGAAATGTCTCATTATTTGGTGATGCAAGATAGGTGGTCAGGAAAGAAATTAAATGAGAAAGTGTTTTGGAAAATTATAAATGACATACAAAGGCAAAATAATAACTTTTAATGTGTAAGAGTCAACTTTAGGACACCAGGCTAACTGGGAGTTCAAAGGGTTTCTACCTCTGGTGATCAGTGCTGTAGTTCACAGAAGGGGGTTGGGCTCTAAATCCTAATGTGAATTTTTATTTGGCAATCATTTTCATACTGTGTTCAAGAGGCACTAACACCAAGTACATTAAATCAAATCAAATTAAATTAATTGATTTAGCACAACCTGCTGCAGTTGCATTTAAAGCCATAGTCAGGGACATGACCCATATGAAATACAAAAAAGATTTTCAGAATAATCAGATTAATCACACCCAGGATTAGAACACTAGGCACACACTGTCTGACTCTCTCAAAAGTAACAGGATCTGTTCTAAAATCTTCTTTAAAAAAAACAAAAAACAAAATTCCTTAGTTCCAGGAAAAGAAGGGAGTTTTACCCTTTGTTCCTATCTATATGATTTTTTTTATCTGAATGATCCTCACACATACTCCTACTCCTACTGATCCTTCAGGGTTCCAGTTTAAAATCTTTTCTCTTGAAAACCCCAATAAATATTGTCATCCACTCTGAGGATCTGTAGTCCATACAATTTGATCTAACACTTCACCCTTTTTTATAGGGATTTTTCTCATATTACTCCATGTGTATGAATTTACCTCCCCAAGCAGAATATAAACATCTTGAGGGGGAGGGAATGGATTTTATCTAAGAGATAGAAGATATTGTGGGAAAAGCACTTATGCTTGAATTCTGGATCTGTTGCAACTTACCTGTGTAACCCCAAGCAAGTCAATCAGTCAATCAGTAAACATTTATTAAGTACTTACTATGTGCCAGGCAACCTGCTAAACACTGGATATACAAAAAGAAGCAAAAGACATCCCCTGCCCTTAAGAAGCTTACAGTATAACGAAGGAGACCACATACAAAGATATTTATCTATCTATCATCTGTCTATATCTATATCTATATCTATATATAATCTATTTATCTATATCTATACATATGTACATACATATACATATACATATATATATGGAGAGAGAGAGAGAGAGAGAGAGAGAGAGAGAGAGAGAGAGAGAGAGAGAAACAGAGACAGAGAGAGACAAAGAAACAGAGAAAGACAGACAGAGAGACAAAGAGACAGGAAGACAGAGAGAGAGAGAGAGAGAGAGAGAGAGAGAGAGAGAGAGAGAGAGAGAGAGAGAGAAAGAGTTGTGTACAGGATAAATAAGAAATAATTAGCAGAGTGAAGGTACTGAGATTAAGAGGAGTTGGAGAAAGTGAAATGTTAGTCCTATAGGTAAGATTTTAGTTGGAATTTAAAGGAAGTTAGAGACATTATTAGTTAAAATGAAGAAAGAAGAATGTCCCAGGCATGAGGGTCAGCCAGAAAAAATTCCTAGAGCTGAGAAATGGAGTGTCTTATTTGTAGAGTAGCCAGAAATCCAGTATCACTGGATCAAAAAGTATGTGATGGGAAGTAATATGTAAGAAAACTGAAAAGAGAGGAGGCAGCTAGATTATAAAGGATCTTGATACCAAACAGAACATTTTGCATTTGATTCTGGTGGCAATAGGTAGATGCTGGAGCTCATTGTGTTTTAGGATAATCATGTTAGTGGCTGAATGGAGAATGAATAGAAGTGAGGAAAGACTTGAGCAGGCAGTTCACCACAATAGTCAGATGTGAAGTGATAAGAGCCTGCACCAGCGGGGTGATAATGTCAGAGGGGAGAATGTGGTGTATTCAAGAGATGTTGCCAATGCTTAATCAAGAGGTCTTGGCAATAGCTTGGATATGGAAATGATCATGGACTCCAGGATGACTTCTACATTGCAAATCTGAAGGATTGTGAGGATGGTGGTGCCTTTTATAGTCATAGGAAAGTAGGAGAGAGAAAGAGTTTGGGGATGTGTGGAAATATTGAGAACAAGATGTCTACTGTACATCCAAATTGAAATATGTGAAAGACTGTTGAAGATGCAAAACTGGAGGTCAGCAGAGAAATTAGGGCAAAGAAAGGTAGATTTGTGAATCATTAGCATAGAGCTGGCAATTATATCCATAGGAGCTGATGAGATCACCAGGTAAAATAATGTAGAGGAAGAAGAGAAGAGGACCCAAAACAGAACTCTGAGGGACACCTATGTTTAGAGAGTGTGATCTGGAAGAGGATCCAACAAAGAACAGAGAAGTAGTCAGACTAGTAGGAGGAACCTAGAAAAAAGAGTTAGAAATCAAGCCATTCTCCAATTGATAAATGGTCAAAGGATATGAACAGATAATTCTCAGATGAAGAAATTGAAACTATTTCTAGCCATATGAAAAGATGCTCCAAGTCATTATTAATCAGAGAAATACAAATTAAGACAACTCTGAGATACCACTACACACCTGTCGGACTGGCTAGAATGACAGGGAAAGATAATGTGGAATGTTGGAGGGGTGATGTGGGAAAACTGGGACACTGATGCATTGTTGGTGGAATTGGGAATATATCCAGCCATTCTGGAGAGCAGTTTGGAACTGTGCTCAAAAAGTTATCAAACTGTGTATACCCTTTGATCTAACAGTGTTTCTACTGGGCTTATACCCCAAAGAAATCTTAAAGAAGGGAAAGGGACCCACATGTGCAAAAATATTTGTGGCAGCTCTTTTTGTAGTGGCTAGAAACTGGAAACTCAGTGGGTGCCCATCAGTTGGAGAATGGTTGGGTAAATTGTGGTATATAAATGTTATGGAATATTATTGTTCCCTAAGAAAAGACCAACAGGATGATTTCAGAGCATCCTGGTGAGACTTACATGAACTGATGCTGAGTGAAATGAGCAGGACCAGGAGATCATTATATACTTCAACAACAATACTATATGATGATCAATTCTGATGGATGTGGCCATCTTCAACAATGAGATGAATCAAATCAGCTCCAATACAGCAGTAATGAAATGAACCAGCTACACCCGGCAAAAGAACTCTGGGAGATGATTAAAAACCCATTACATAGAACTCCCAATCCCTATATTTTTGTCTGCCTGCATTTTTCATTTCATTCACAGGCTAATTGTACAATATTTCAGAGTCCGATTCTTTTTGTACAGCAAAATAACAGTTTGGACATGTATACATATATTGTATTTAGTTTATACTTTAACATATTTAACATGTATTGGTCATCCTGCCATCTTGGGGAGGGGATGGGGGAAGGAGGGGAAAATTGGAAAAAAAAGTTTGGCAATTGTCAATGCTGAAAAATTACCCATACATATAACTTGTAAATAAAAAGTTATTTTTAAAAAAAGAGTTATCAAGGGGGAGAGAGTGATCAATATTGTTGAAGACTGGAGAGAAGTGGAGGAAAAGACTACTGGATTTGGCAAGGAATCATTGATAACTTTGGAGAAAGCAGTTTCAATGGAATGATAAGGCAAAAAACCAGATGTAAAGGATTAAGAAGAGAGTGAGGAGAAAGTAGAGGTACCTACTATAGATTTAGAGGTGTTTGGCTACAAAAGTCAGAAGAGATATAGGACAATTGTTAGTGATGATGGAATGGTCAAGTAAGGACTTTTTCATGATAGGGGCAACATGAGCATGTTTGTAGGCAACAGGAAATGAACCAGTAGAGAAGGAAAGACTGAAAATAACTTAAAGAATAGGGTGAAAGAGGAAGCAATCTTTTGGAGGAGACAGGAGAGAATGGAGATCCTGACTGTCATCTATTATGATATTATTTTCTTAGAATAACATTACTGGATAAATAGAACAGGCATTAATCTAAATATTAACATCTCTGATTCAAGGCTCAAAAACAAGTTAAGGTCAAGGTTACACTTTGAGTTAGAGACAGGGTCACCTGCATCATTTCACTCTGAGTTCAATGTTCTTTCTACTATATTATAATAAATAGCTTGCTTTCATATGTTACTTTAAGGTTTACTCTTTTGATCCTCATAGTGTCCCTATAAGGTAGGTGCTATTATTATCTTCATTTTGCAGCTGAGAATACTGAGCCTGAGAGGGGTTTAGTGGCTTGCCTGGGGTCATAGAAGTAATAGGTATTTGAGGTAGTCTTGATTTTAACAATATAATCAAAATTATCCATATTGCCTCTGATATATAGGAAATAATAATAATAAAAAGTTATATTCATAATTGGTTTATTATACATATACACAAATTAGTATGACAGAAACTAGGCACTGACCTACACCTAACACCCTATACCAAGGTAAAGATGAAATGGGTTCATGATTTAGACATAAAAAGTGATTCTAGAAACAAATTAGAAGAACAAAGAATAATTTACCTCAGATCTATGGAGAAGGAAGGAATTTGAATTAAGGAACTAGAATATATTATGGAATGCAAAATGGATAATTTTGATTATATTAAGTTAAAAAGGTTTTGTATAAACAAAACCAATGCAGACAAGATTATAAGGAAAGCATTAACTGGGAAAAATTTTACATTTAAGGGTTCTGATAAAAGTCTCATTTCTAAAATATATAGAGAATTGACTCAAATTTATAAGAATTCAAGCCATTCTCCAATTGATAAATAGTCAGAGGATAAGAACAGACTATTTTCAGATAAAGAAATTAAAACCATTTCTAGTCATATGAAAAAAGTTCTAAATGAAATTGGTCAGAGAAATGCAAATTAAGACAAATACTCTCTTCTTTATATCTTGGCTAAGATGACAGGAAACGATAATGATGAATATTGGAGAGAATGTGGGAAAACTGGTACACTAATACATTGTTGGTAGAGTTTTGAACTGATCCAGCCATTCAGGAGAGCAATCTGGAACTATGCTAAAAAAGTTATTGAACTGTGCATACCCTTTGATCCAGCAGTGCTACTACTGGGCCTATATCCCAAAGAGATCATAAAAAAGGGAAAGGGATCCACATGTGCAAAAATGATTGCAGCAGTCCTTTTTGTAGTGGCAAGGAACTGGAAATTGAATGGATGCCCATCAACTGGAGAATGGTTGAATAAATTGTGGCATATGATGTTATAGAATATTATTGTTTTTTAATAACTTTTTATTGACAGAACCCATGCCAGGGTAATTTTTTACAGCATTATCCCTTGCACTCACTTCTATTCTGATTTTTCCCCTCCCTCTCTCTACCCCCTCCCCCAGATGGCAAGCAGTCCTTTACATGTTGAATATGTTACAGTATATCCTAGATACAATATACGTGTGCAGAACCGAACAGTTCTCTTGTTGCACAGGGAGAATTGTATTCAGAAGGCATAAATAACCTGGGAAGAAAAACAAAAATGCAAACAGTTTACATTCATTTCCCAGTGTTCTTTCTTTGGGTGTAGCTGCTTCTGTCCATCCTTGATCAATTGAAACTGAATTAGATCTCTTTATCGAAGAGAACCACTTCCATCAGAATACATCCTCAAACAGTATCGTTGTTGAGGTATATAATGATCTCCTGGTTCTGCTCATTTAACTTAGCATCAGTTCATGTAAATCTCACCAATTCTCT